>NC_092879.1:88098351-88413714 GCF_028372415.1 Notamacropus eugenii | reverse complement strand
CGGTTATGTCAGTTTGTTTAATTCTGTATATTCTGTTACCTTTCCAAGATCAAGGGGGCATCTGTTCTGATGGGGTCCTGGCTAAAAAAGATCGCAACTATAGGAACAGATTATCATTGGAACCTTGACTTCCCGAGCTGCTTCCACCCGCAGTGCCCTGCAAAGGGATACAAAATAGGTCAGTTTCTCCAGTAATTGATGCCCTTCCTAAGTTCGGATAAGCATTTGGATTTGCAAAGGCCAGATCTACAGGGACTGTGGAGTCCAAATAGCATCAGGTGATTATTCTGATCATTTGAATCATGCTTTCGCCTAAAATGTCTGGGGGTGGGGGTGGGGAGCGAGGGGGAGGTTTCTTAAGGTTTGTTGTATCATGGACCCTTTTGTCAGTCTGGTGAAACCTCTGGACCCCTTCCTCTGAATAATGTTGCTTACATTCATAATTAAATGCTGAATTTTAATTAGAGTTCAGCTAAAATAAAGATTTCTTTTTTCTGCTATCAAAATTTATGGGTTGCTTGAAATCTAGGGGTCCAAGAACTTTAGGTTGAGAATCCCTGGTCTAAAGAAGTACCCTCCCTTCTTTCCTAAGAGTTGGCAATAAAGACCTGGCATAAGGTATGAGGAAATAACAATGACAAGAATAGTGGACATTTGTGGAATCCTCCCCACAGCTCTGTAGTGTAGTAGAAATTGACCTGGCTTTCTATGTGGCTTAAGGACAAGTCACAATTTGGATATGTAACCTTTCTGGGCTTTGACTTCCTTCTCTGTAAAGTGAGGAAGTTCAACTAAAGGATTTCTAAGGTTCTTTCCAGCTCTAAATCTATGTTCCCCATTTTGTAGATGGGCAGAAGTCACTTGCCTAGGGGCACATGGCTAATACATGTCTGAATTCGTATGCAAGCCTAGGTCTTCCTAACTCCAGGCTCAACATTCCATCTACCATACTACCCTTCACAAAATGTTTCTCGAGAAACTAGGCTAATGAGACTTACCTACTATTTATTTCCTCTCTCTGCTTGCAAAGCTCAATACCTGCAGCTACTGTCTTGAGGGTCTGCCAAAGAAGCCCACGGTACCTCAGACTTCTTTTGCCTACCCCTCCTTCATTCAATAGCTCCCAGTCAGTTGTGTGTGTGTGTGTGTGTGTGTGTGTGTGTGTGTGTGCTCACAAGCACTTGCACATGTGTGGTATTTTTGTACATATGTTCCCCACTGGATTCTTCCTAACCTCTCAGATCTTCGTAACCCACTTTTCTCTCATAGTTTTCATCATGGCCTCCTCACTAGATTAGAGAAGGCCCATTTATGTTCCATACCTTCATACTGCCAGAGCATTATAGCTAGTCCAGAATATTAGTTTAGATTGTCTTGCAAATACCCACATTTGCTTCTTCTGGGGATAGAGGGAAGTGACAAAGGGCACAAAAAAGAAAACTGGCCCTGTTGGGAAGTTAAGAAAAGTTCTTTTAACTATATTCAAAAGCTGCTTTGTTCAAGGCCTAGATGAAGGTCAATGGCAGCCCCTATTTTATTTGAATTCATTTGTTTCCTTTAATCATAGGCCTGCAAAACCCAGGACACACTGATAAAACATATTTAGTGATTTTTCTGAAGGTTCCATAGACAGTGTATATATCTCCTTCTAGAGCTGTGGGGAACTTGTGTGACTTAGAAGATGCCAGTTTCTCTAAACCAGTTGGTGTTTTCATCTTATTTTCTCTGACTTGTTCTGAAGATTGGCCTTCCAAGGCACTCAAAAGCCCTTATGGGATTTTTGGGTTTTTTGGACCAAGGCAGTTCAGTACAAAATCACTCAGTTTCTTTTGTGCCAAAGTCCCCAGAGTTAGAATCACTTTCTTAGCTTCTAGTTTTGTGAAAGTGAGTCATGAGAACTCAGCTCAGGCTGAGCTGGGATCTGGAAAGTTTCCTTTCCTAACCCTTTGTAATAGTTGAGGAGGATGTAGCATAATGTGTTTGAGAAAAGAACCCTTTAAGTTGCTTGTACAGCAAAGTGGTCTTGGTAAACAGAAGTATTCAGATTCAGAGGGTCTTCTGATAGGCTTCACTCAAGTATGTTGCTGTGGAAATGGTGTTTGAAAACATGCCTTTGCATGCTACATTCTTAACAGAATTGAGTATGTCTCAGAATAGCAGAAGAGGCCTACTCAGTACAGCCAATCCCCGAATCAGTGGTGTTTCTGTGATGGTGAAAAGTCCCAGCCTGCAGAAAAAGCTGATATTGCTGCTTGGAAACCCAGAAGATCTGTATTGCTGAGGTCAGGCTGGCTTGATGCCTTGAGATAAAAGAAAAATACAAGATGTTCAAAAGTCTTCTTTAAAGACTGTAGTTTTTAATTACAATAAAGAGTGGGATGGCTTGGACTTCCTTTCAGTACAAGTGGGACATAACATGCAAAACACTACATACAGAAAAGATGTATATAGGAGAAGTTGCAGTACTAATTTCAAAGGGAGGGCACTAAGATTAGGGAGGACTGGGAAAGACTTCTTGGAGAAGGTAGGACTTTATTTGAGACTTGAAGGAAGCCAGGAGGAATTGATGAGGAGGGAGAGCATTTTAGGCATTGGATGAGGGGCAAGAGGGTGGGAGACTGCCAGTGAACACATTAGACCTCCGGAGATCGAGTGTCTTGTTTAAGGAACAGCAAAGAGGTTGGTATCATTGGATTGCAGAATATATGGATGTATAAGAAGACTGGAAAGATAGAAATGGGCCAGGTCATATAAGGCCTTAAAAGCCAAACAAAGGATTTGGTATTTGATTCTGGAGGTAACACTGGATTTTATTGAATGAGAAAGGATGACATGGTCAAACTTTTACTTTGGAAGATCAATTTGATGTCCCTCAGTTAAGTAACACCTTGTCATCCTCACACACACACACACGCACACGCACGCGCACGCGCACACGCACACACCTCAAATTCCCGATCAACTGTGTTTTCATTATCACTAATGGTTGGCCATTTGGTTTACAGTGTTCAAAGGGGCACTGTGGAAGCTTACCCTACAGAGATCAGATAGAGTTCTTACCTACCTAGTACAGGGATTTTCTATATAAGATTAGAAAAGTTAGATGAACATAAACACAGGTACATGTATTGGGTTTTTATGTGCAGACATGTTTAGTTACCCCATATATTCTGTTAACATATCCACTTTGATTGAAATTAGCTTGCAAAATCCCCAGTATTGTGAGGCAGGGAGACTTTGTCCTGAGTCTTGACAGAGGAGATGATTCCTAGGTCGACAGTGCCAGGATTCTTACTGTGGTGTGTATAAGGGAACACTCTGTGATCATAGACAGTGCAGAGAGGAGATGTTCTCATTAAGTATATTTCTTATTGATTGTGACCAGGCAAAGAGCTCTTGGTCTGATTTTCTTTCTGACCAGTCTTGCTAACTTTCTATCTCTTTAGCTTTTTGTTCTTTACTTAGTTAATTCTTGATTTCTCTTTACTTACTTGTCTCTCATCTTACCATCAGCTCTGTAAAAGGAACACTTGGGCTCCCTTCCTCCACCATAACATTATGCCTGGAATAGGATTTTGCATCATATTGCATCATAAAAATATACACCTTTGGTCTCTCTGTTGATGTAGGGAGGTGACAATGAGCATGAAAAAAGAGAAAAAAATGACTGTTGGTAAGTTAAGAAAACTTCCAAGAAATCACTGGGTTCAAGGCTCGGCTGAAACTTTCTGACAGGTCTTTATTTGATTTGGTCTAGGCTGCCTGGCATCGTCAGGTGGTTGAGTTTCAGGTGCAAATTGAAATTGCTTTGAAGTCTGCCATTCACTTTGTACTTTCTATGGTGGTACAGAGCCAGATGAGCAGAAATAACCACTTTTTTTCTTGAGAAAAATTAGATGAGAGACTTCCCTGTATCAGTTCTGAACAATGTGGTCATGTAGGGGCAGCCTTAATATGGTTTTCTTTGGAGGTTGAGGCAGTGCTCTATTATCTGGTAAGGTGATGTACAAATGGCTTAGTCAATCTGTTAAAAGGAAAGAAAAACCATTTCTAAAGGAGTTGGTCTTTCACAGTCCTAATCACAGAAAAGGGGCCAGATAATGAATTGTTAAGCTAATTGGAAAAATGAACCCAGGCCAGGTGATGGTGATCGTTTTGTGAGGGGTGAATTAGTCCCTGGAGTGAATCAGAAAGGAAACAGGATGAGATGAAGAATGATAGGCCATAATACCTCTGGGTGGCCTTTTAAAGTCAGTTCACCGAGTGTTGGCGACAGATTTAAAGGAGAATCTAGCTATTGACTGGACAAGTGGAAAAGCAGAAGTACAGGCAGAGGCAACTGCCATGAACAAAGGGGACAGAACTCTTGTCACCAATTGGCCACAAGGTAGGTGGGGACAGAAATTGTGTGAACTGGAGCACCCCTTTCTCCACCTTCTCCCACCTCCATATCATCCATTACCTCCCCCCACCAAGTTACTTTATGAGAGCCTATCACCTTTTCTCCGGGTAAAGACAAAGTCCATCTACCTTTCTTTGTTTTAAATGCTTATTTCGTCTTTATAAATAGTGTTAACTAATCCCAACACAGTGGGAAAACAGTTGGGAAGAGGCACTTTGGGGGAAACAATCCCACAGAAAGGTTCTTACTTTGAAGTGCTTTGCTAGATGTGGTCTCTGGTCCCCAGCTTGGAGCTAACAGAATAAAGAGAATTACAGATCCTTTGAGATGACTTCCCAGAGTGGAGAAGGAGTGCTTATACCAGGAAATTCAACTGGGCAAATAGGAATGGGAGAGCAACCCTTGAAGAACACCATGCCTTTGAGACTGCTGTGCACTGTGAACCTCACTAGACTGAAAGATGATGTTGAATTTAAGTGTTTGAAAGGCTGTCAGGTAGAAGAGTGATCTACTTGTTCTGCTTGGTCCTAAACAGCACAACCCGGAGGCATGAGTAGAAGGTATAAATAAAGATGAGCTCAATATTTTGGCTCAATATTCAGAAAACAACAGCATCTTAATAACAAAAATTGGTCAGTGTAATGAGACGTCATGAGAGATGGGGAATTCCCCCTAACTGCAGGTCTTGGGGTTAAGCTGGGTCACTACTTGCTGGAAATCTTGGAGAGAGGATTCCTTTTGGGTATGCCTTGGGCTAGTTGGTCTCCAGGAGCTGTTCTCCCTTTGCTCTTCTCAGGAGGGCTAGTCAGACCACATGAATGTAAATTGTGTTCAGTTCTAGGGACCACACATTGGGAAGGGTGGCAATAAGCTGAAACTCCTTCAGAGCAGATCATCCATGATGGTTAACATGTGATGAGAGTGAGGGGGTGGGGGTCATGATTGACGACTTCAAGGCATCTGCAGGGTTGTTGTATAGAAGAAAGACTAGCTTTGGTCTTTTCCAGGTCGGAGATTTTTATGGTTTTGTGATTGACTGCTAAGCATGCTTAACCGGAAACTATAGCCCTATTCTTTCCCAATCAATATAATTTATGGAGAACAATAGCCACCAGCAGCCACTCTAGCTAAAGTAAAGGCATGATTATTGAAGACAGGATTCTGTACATACAAGCAGGTTAAAATTCACAGATAACCATTTGGTTGGAACTAACAAATTTCATTGAACAAAATTCCCACCATTTAGCCACCACCTTTAAGCCCAAATTATTCCTAATACCAGGTCAAGTGCCTATCTTACCCACTTTATTTGGGGGATGAATTTCTTAGGTACATTTGAATTTTCCTTCTCAAAGAACACTACCACCACAACCACCAAAAAAAAAATGACCCTGTCCAGTATTTTTATCTATTAATTCATAAAGATATATCAAGGAGAATGTGGTTTTCATATCAAAACTCCTTCCCAACCCTGTCTCAAGCTCCTTTGTCATTGAAGAGGTTCCGGTATTACTTCTAATCACATTCTCTAAACACCGAACTGTGCTATGACACAGGAATCTCTTGAATTTTAAAAGAGAGAAATATATTACTTCATTTGTCTTTCAGCACAGTGTTCTGGCTTGCTGAAAATGTATTTGATAAAAGTAGCAATCTCAGATATTTTGGATCTTTAAGAGGACAATATCACTACAAGACTGAACCTACTGTATTCATTCACTGTCCCATTCAACCCCATCCTAGGTGGGAATTATTAGAGAGGAAGTAGCCTAAATTATCTGATGTGTGATACAGAAATCATTTAGAAGGCCTTAGCAGAGATTGTATGGCAGATGAGATGTAGTGTGGTACAATAGATGGAGTTGGGAAATCCTGGGTTCACATCCTTCCTCTTATATATGTTCATGGGGTGACCTTGGATAAGTCATCTGCCTTATCAGCATTTCCAGCAACTCTACAAGACTAAGTTCATAGTTGTAGATCTGTACGAGGAAAGAGAATTTCTACGCTTGAAGCTCCCTAAACTGATGAAATCATAGTTTCAGATCCTGCTGCTCTTTTTAAATTGGGTTAAATACTCATTTTAACTGTACATTTTAAATGAATGACAATTTATTTTTTAAAACCAGTTTTATCAACTTATGGATTCTGGAAGTAACACAAATATTGGATGGAGCTATGATTGCATCAGCGAAGGGGAATTCCACTGTAGGAACTCCTCCCAAACTTTCTAGCCCATCTTCGACTTAGAGAAGTTCTGGGAAGTTGCCTGAGGCCCAAAGAGGTTATATGATTTACCTGTGTTCACCAAGCTCCTGTCAGAGGCAAGATCTGAACGTGGTCTTCTGGTCTATAAGCCCAGCACTCTGCTATACCAATAAACCCCCATTAAAGGTGCTTAAATGTTGCTAACTCCTATGACCCTTAGAGAATGAAAATAAATGGTAAACAAATGAGTTGCCATGTACTAAATAGTTCGTGACTGTGAATGGCAATTGTCTTAAGGTTTCTCCTGGTGTTATCTTCCGTGGTAGAGAGGACAGACTAGAGTCTTTTGATCTGACTGTCAGTGAGTTACTGCCACGTAGGCTCTCAAATGAAAGCTTATTGATTGAGAGACAGCGGCTGGAGTCAGGAAGACCTGGCTTTCCATCCTGCCTCTGACACTTCCTGGCTGTACAACCCCTGGGTAAGTCACTATGTCTCTCAGAACTTCAAGTTCCTCATCTATATAATGGGTATATCGATAAAATACCCGTTCCTTCTTTGTTGTGAGATTTAAATGAATTAATATCTATAGAGTGCTTTGCCAGCTTCTAAGCACTATGCTAGTGTCAACTGTTACGATGAGGCAGATCTGGGGAGGTTATGAACTAGATACTCAGGCAATAATGGATTTATCTATGATAAATTAGAATGGGTTTATGTTCTCTCTATATCTTTATTTTTTCCTGTTAAAATTTCTCTAACAAACACTAACAAACAAGAGCATTTCCATATGCAACGAACTGTAATAGAGGACTCTATGTAAAGCTTATCTTTGCATATTTCAAGTATAGCAAGACAGCTCTACCACTGCCCACCTTGTGTATGTCTCTTTCTGAACATTTTTCTGCTCTCTTATTTAATTATTTAGTGATTCATCGATGCTCTTTTCTTTCTCATTTTTTCTCATCACTATCACTCCAGTCCTAGCTCTGTCCCAGAAAAAAAAATGAAAGCATGTATCACTCCCCCGCTATGAGCTAGACACTGTGAAATGGGCTGGGGTAGGGGTGGGATTACAAAAACACCCAAGCAAGCGTTGTCTGCTTACATCCCTATGTGGGAAGAAAACACATAAAGGGAAGTGAGCATTGAAAGAGGGAGGTGAGGGGTACACCTGTGGCAGCCTTGTTTAGAAATGGTCCGAGTGTCATGGTGGATTGACTCCAGGCAAGATTGGGGGACGGTTCAGCTATCAGAGCCAAATACTGGTGGGGGGCCATGGAGGAGGACCAGAGTGGAGGTGGCATGGGTTCTCACTTGTTTTCCTTTACAAGCCTGTAGTTCTTGTATACATTGTTCTTGCTCCACTTCCTTCACTCTGTATTAGTTCATATTAGTCCTCCCAGGTTTCTTTTGAATCCATCCCTTTGGTCCTCTCTCACAGCATAATAATATTACGTTACATTTAAATATCATAATTTGTTCAGTTATTACCCAGATCACCTACTTTGTTTCCAGTTGTTGCTGCAACAAAAAGTGCTTCTATGAATGTGTTGTAATTCATTGAGGTATACATCAGTATCTTTACAAAGATTTCTGCTTTCCTCTGAAGCAGAAAGCTTTCTTTTTCTGCCTTCAGAATTTCATTCTTTAGAGATTCCCCACTCCTATAGTCTGACTTCACTTGAAAAATTTTAGTAAATAGGATCCTACTTTTTTTTAACCTTTTATTATCTGCTCTTTCAAAATCAATAGTGCATGATAAACTATGCTGAACTTATTACTCTTCTGTCACCAACTTTAAGATGTATTAGTCACTCCTGTGCCCAACTTTCTTATCATTTCTTCCTCTTTATTAGGGAGACCCAGATCCGTAAGAGAAGTTCCCCTCATTGGTCCTTGAAACTTTTTAAGGTGGAAATTAGTTAGCTCATCAGCTTTTGACAGAGAAAGAGAGCTCCACGGACATGTAATATTTTTCCTAAACTCCTTCTCTATTTCTTCTTTCTGATCAGGTGGTCTGTAGTGTAATCTGATGACCATATTGTTTGTGGTTCTGCGTCCATAGTTTCTTGAGCAAATGTGCTCCACTATGCTTTTTACCCTTGGCTTCCTAAATTTCTTCCCATGAGTATACTTAATATGTAGTAGTGTTCCTTTTCCTAATTTTCTTTTGCCTTTTTTCCTTTTGAAAAAAGCATTCTTTTTTTCAGATCTATATTCTAATCATGAGTTCTATCTCATTGAGGCTCAGTGGTATTTAAAAGATCAAATTTACCTCCTTGCATTTGGATCTCTATTTTACCTTGCTTGTCATTTATGCTTTGTGCATTTATGTGTGTATATGTGTATGTATACCTACACGTCTGAGACCATGGGTTTTATTTACAGACAAAGGTGGAGCAGTAAATTTATCAATGAAAGCTGGATTGGAAATCAGGGGCCAAGGTTAAATTCTCAGCTCTTCCTTCCTCTTACTGGTTATGTGACCTTGGGCAAGTAACTTGTTCAAAGTCTGCTCCTCTTTTCTGTGAGGGGGTTGGAGCAGATCATGCCTAAGATACCTTTGCCACTGACTTTTGAGTTTCACAGAAGGATAAGTAGATCTCTCTTGAATGGTTGGACTGTTCAGCTTAGAATAAATTGCAGGTTGCCCACCTTTAAATGGGACAACCCTGGAACTCAAAAAATCACCCTCTATTGCAATCACCATCCCTTGGAGGTTGTTGCGATTTCACTTAATAAATCTATGATTCCGATTCTCTGAGACAAGCAGGAATGAAATGTCAGCAGAACCTGCGTATCATGCTTGACGTGTGTGTGTTCATCCTTCATTGCCGAAGAAGACCATGCCATCAGAGAAATGATGACATGACTTGCACTTGACTTTGTTTTGAGTGAGGGAGGGCTGTACAGGTCACCAGCCTCACTTCTCCTCCAGGGCCATCTGAATCTAGTGACCAGATATTCCTCAGGATGACTGGAGATGACCCAGGATGAGGCAGTTGGGGTGAAGTGACTTGCCCAAGGTCACACAGCTAGTGAGTGTCAAGTGTCTGAGGTGAGATTTGAACTCGGGTCCTCCTGACTCCTGCACTGGTGCGCCATCCACTGCACCACCTAGCTGCCCCCATACTTGATGTATCATGAGGTTGAATGACTTCTACATTCTGGCTACTTGGGATTTCATTGTAAGTAAAACACCCTCATCTTGTAGTGACAGGAATAAGCTACACCTTAAATCAGTCAGCCCAGGACCTTAAAATTAAAATCAAACTATACTAGGGAAGTTTATCTTTCCCCTTGTGCATATTTATCATGAACTACCGTGGCTTCATATATAAAGCTTAGTACTCCACTGATCAACATTTAACAGCTTATGATCCAAAGTATATTTCTAGCTCTCTTGGATGCCGCTGCATTTCTAATTGGCTTCCAAAATGTTCCATCAGCTATGGAACCCTCCCCTTCTAGCCTTTGTGATGCTGATGGTGACAGCCTTTGTTGTACATCACCTGAGTAGTACCCTGTCTTGATTAAATGGGATAGTGGAGCCATCACTTTGAGACTTGGCCATTTGAAGATAGTGTCCCACTGATAAACACCAAAGACTTATAATTACATGTGCTACTAACGCTTTATAGCACTGTTAGGGGCTTCATTTAATGATGCTTGAAGAGTCAAATGAGTGTGCTGTTGATGCCTTAAGTGCTTAAATATTAACCAGATTAGGAAATCCCTCAGCCCTGGAAAAAGCAAAGGTTTAAAGAAATTGTGAGGATAGAGTTCTGAGAATTTCTATTAGAGATTCAGTTTTCATAAGCCACACAAAACAATGGCATATATTAAACATTCTGTTCCTCCCTTCTCCATCATCCTTTTTTTCCCCTTCACTGTGGTTATAATAAAAAGTAATAGACTCTAAAGGCAAGGAGAAGGATTTCAATAAGATACTGTCATTCCCCTACTCATATACCTCCAATGGCTTCCTATTGCCTACAATATCAAGTTCTACAGTCTAGACTCCTTAGTCTTGCATTCATGACCTTCCAACATCTGATCCAATTCATCCCCTCACAAACTTTATTCCCACTGTTTTCCAAAGTGAACCCTCTACACAAAACAGAATCATGGCTGTCCCACAAAGGTGCTTTGAGCTTTTCCATCCCCATGTCTTTGTACTGGTCCTTCATAATTGAATGCAGAAGCTGCCATCTCTGCACACACAAAGCCTACCCATTCTTCAGAACTTTGCTCAGATCCATGCTTCTGTCGGAAGCCTTCCCAGATCTTATCCCATGATTTCTATTTCCTATCAGTATTTGGTTTCACCATTCTTATGTTTTTCATAGTCTGCCTTGCACTGTAGACCATTTTATACATGTTTTCTCCCTCCTTCTACAATGTAAATTCCTGAAGAAGAAATGCACAATCTTATTTTTCTTTGCTTTCTTCATGCTAAACATAGTAGGTAATCAATGAATATTTGCTGAATGAAGGAATGAAATGTTTGTCTTGATTCGGTTTTTGAAGTGACAAGTTCCAGCTGGTGGAACTTCACCATTCAGAAGTGTTTCTTTGGGACCCACCATCGAGGAGATTGACTAAATGAACCAGAAGCAAGTGCCTTCCACACACAGCTTATCACAAAATTGAAGGACCTACACTTGCAGCCAAGGGAGGGTGTAGTGTTGGTTTAAAAATCATATTTGGAATTCCGGATAAATCCTAGGTATTCTGAATATTTAAAGATGTGCACAAGCAGAGAAATGGATGCCATTGTACTTCATCAGTACTGTAAACAAATGGTAATGAAATTCTTGTCTTGGAGAGTAAAAATCTATTTAAAATTGGCACTCCCTCTTAGGGTTCTTTCCCAAACCTGTGATTCTGAATTGGAGGTTTCCCAGTAGTCTTTCATAATAAAATGACTATCTCCATTTGGGCTTCTTAAGGAGATTCTTGTTCTGTATGAAGCTCTAAAAAGCATAATTATGCATTAGGATCTTAGGATCAGTATTGCTTTCTGCAGCAACGGACACCGTTGAACTCCCTCTTCACCTGAATACCCTCTCCTCTCTGAGTTCTCACTATAATGTTCCCTCTAGGCTCCCCTTCTACCTGTCTGACCATTCCATCTCAGTCTCCTTCACTGAATTTTCATTGTTCTCCAAAGAACAGTCCTGGGTCCTCTGCTATGTATTCTCTATATTCTCTCCCTTGGTGACTTCATCAGCGCAGTTATCATCTTTGTATAGATGACTCCCAGCTCATTCTAGGAAAGCTTATTCTCTCTTTTGAGTACTGGTCTTGCATTTCAAACTAGATGAGCCATAAACACATGTCCAAAGAGAGTTTATCTCTCTCCTCTTCCCTACCCCCAACACACTACTTTTTTTAACTGCTCTTTGACTTTGGAGGCACCACCATCCTTCCAGTCTCTCAGGTTTCCAACCTTATTGTCTTCACCAGTTACTTTCCCTCACCCAAAACAG
The DNA here is from genome assembly GCF_028372415.1 of Notamacropus eugenii. NCBI lineage: Eukaryota > Metazoa > Chordata > Mammalia > Diprotodontia > Macropodidae > Notamacropus > Notamacropus eugenii. The sequence continues at coordinate 88,401,609 of NC_092879.1, read as the reverse complement.
CCAACAAGTTGCATTTGTCCTTTCACAGTATCGCCTTTGTCTGTGTGCCTTGGCACCGACCATCCCCAGTGCCTGGAATGCCTCCCCCCGTCCTTTACCTCTATGTTTCCTTCACAACTTAACTTAAAGTAGTGTCTTCTGCAAGGAGCCTTTCCCGATCACCTCACTTCTTCAAGTCTTCCCTCTCCAAATCACTGTATCTGCTTTGGATACTTATTGCCCTCTGTCCCTCAGTAGAAAGTAAGCTTCCTAAAGTCAGGGACTAATTTTGCTTTTTTCCTTGTGTTCTCAAATGCCTGACACAGTGCCTCACGGCTACCAGGTGTTAAGTAAAGACTTGTTGATTGATTGATTACTGGTAGATTTAGAACTAGAAAGGAACCTACAGGTTATCTAGTCCATGCCCCCTCATTTTAAAGATTAGGAAACCAAGGCACAGAGACTAATGACATGTGACCAATGTCACATAGATGTTTGTAATTCAAACCAAGAGTTCCAAGTCTAGCACTCTCTCTTCTGTAACATGGTAGTTCATTTGAAGTTCCTAATTAAGGAAGATGTGAGGAGATCATGAGTGAGCTATTAAGAAAGAAGGATCATGAGGCAGGCAGTTTATTACTCATAGGCAAACCAGTGTGTGCTTCCTTAGCCCTGCAGTCCCACAGTGACCACCAGGGCTGACTTGGGAGAACTGTGGAATATGTACCTTGATTAGGAGCTCAGATCTCTGGGTATCTGCCCTCATGTTTGATTCTTGTTGGGTGGCAGATTCAAAGGGACTGAGTGAGAGGGGCATGTTGGGAGCAGTCACTAGGTCTCAACTACAACTCCCTTCCCTTGTTGATACAAGGGCATTTGATTAGGAAAATTACCTGGATTAAGTGAATTTTGATAAATGTACTATGATAAGTAGAGTTTTGCATCCCTTGCTTCAATGTAACCCACTTAACCAGTTTTGGATTCATAGGAAATTCCTAACACATGAGCAGATCATTCAGTGGTCAAAATATTCAGTCATTTCTGTCCACTAGGGCCTAACTGACCTAGCGACAAGCCAGTCCTCATGATAGAATAATTCTCTACCATACATGCTTCATTATTAAGTCAGAAAATTTGTTGATAGCAAGAGGATTCTGAGGAAAATCGAAAGGCCAATGCATGGTATAGGAAAGACTGCACCGTCCCTACAGTTGTTGAACTTGATCTTTCGGTAACTTAAGTGTAAATGGACTGTTAGCAAGTTAAAGAAGAAACATGCCCAGGCTTATCTCTTCGACTGTGTCTGCTGCATTGTAGAAGCCACTGGAAGGCAGAATCTAGACAAATCGAAAAAATATCTCAGTAAGCTGAAATGATGCACCTAATTGAACTAGATGAAATTTAATATGAGTAAATGTCAAATCATAAAATTAGGTTCAAAATGTCAACTCTACATGTAAAAAGTAGGGGAAGTCTGTTAACATGAATTTATGGGGAAAAACACAGGAATTTTAGTTGATTGCAAGATTGATATGAATCAACATTATGTTGGAATTGCAAAAAACAATTTCTGATGGGATATTAAGGTTCTTATAGTGCCCAGAAGAGGGGTGACTAGCCTAGTCTAGTCTGTGTAAAGGTAGGGCAACATTTGTTTAGTTCTGGACAAACTAAAAAGTGTGTTCAGAGTAGGGCAACCAGAATGGTGAGAAGACTCAAAAATGTGATGTACGGGGAACGGTTGGACATGCTGGGCATTTTTATACTGGAGAAGACCAAAAACACAAAAAAAGATGAGATTTATAAGAAATAAGAACAATTAACAGTGACTACATGGAGATAAATCATGGTTCGGTGTGTGGAAGAACTTTCTAACACTTAAGGCTGTCCAACAGTGGAATGGACTATCTGGGGAGGCAGCGAGTTCCCTGTGTCTAAAAATGTTCAGACCAATTGCAATCAATCATTCATTCAGTTTAAAAAAGAAATGTTCATTAAGTGTCTACTATGTAAAGCATTGTCTTTTACCCTTGCAATACAAAATCAAAAATGAAACCGTCTTTGCCCAGCTTATGCCGCAGAAGGGGATACCAACATGTCCACAGATGAACAGTTATGGGGTAATAAGAACTGACATTTACACACATTATTTCGTTGGATCCTTACAATGACCCTGTGACGGGAGTACTTGCAGGTATTATCATCTCCAGTGTACAGATGAGAAAAGTAATGAGTTACGTGACTTGCCCACAGTCACACAAGTTTTAGAGACAAGATTCAAATCCAAGTATCTCTTTCCTCAAAGTCTAGTGTTCATTCTAGTGTGCTAGATGACCTTTTTCACATGAAGCAAGAAAGATCACTAATCCTAACAAGGAAGATGATTAAACTAGTGTTTGAAGCCCAAATTAGTAATTGAGACAACCACTAATGACTATTGACTCAGTTGGTCACAAGTGAATATGGCCAAAGTTATGGTTCACGTCAATTCAGAAGAGTCCTATAGACAATTACTTTACAGAAACAGTTGTTTTTTGCTCATGTGGCATATTGGTTGGGTTTGTGACAATAGTCAGGGGTTGTGGCAGTATTGTTGCTCATTCTTCATTTTCAAGGAGGACCAGTGACATCACAGGGTGATGTCTTGACTTGTGCGTGAATTGGATTTAAGTGAGGCAGAGTTGCACAAAGTTGTCAGGCTCACTCTTTTTTTCTCAAGTGATTGAGGTCCACCGAGTGGCAAGATGGCTGATGGTGGCTCAGAATGCAATGGTTGATGTTGGTGTCTTTGATGTCTCACCAAGCTCTAAACATTCCACACTGGTACTTCAACCATTTTCATGGCCATTGGACAAATTGTTCTCCTCAGAGGAGGAAAACAATTTGTGGCAGTGTAAAAGCTATTAAATGCTTTGTTTTTCTGTTATTACCTACACACAACTAATCATGAATTTCCTTTATTTACTGATTCATAATTTTTGTGAATCATTGGAAAATATTTAGAAGATACAGGTGAAACTATATTTTGATATAAGTAGACTGAGGCCCCTGAGACTTTTCTTAATGGTATGAAATAAAGAGGGTGCCAAGGCAAGGTATGCCTTCCTCATATTCATCTCACTCCAGCTATGCCTTAGCTCTTTCCCTGCTTCCAAGAGCAATGGCCTCATTCTGGAACATGTTTCCTTCCCTGTCAACTTTGTCTCCTCCCTATATTCCCAAAGAAGCAGTCAGTGTAGATATCTCATAAAATCTCGGTCTTCAGTTTCTCTCTATACCCCTTCTTTTCTTGGCAGCAATGATCAGGACCCCTCTGTCTTTCTCCAGCATCAGTCATCACCTTCATCACCTTCTTCTCAAGAGCTGTACCCCAGGAGAGCTCCCCCTCTTGCCTTAACTATAGAAATTGATAGCAATGGTACCTTGTCTTCATTTCCAGTCCTATATGTTGGCCCAGTCAGTGGAAATTTCCTTAAATTTCAGTACAGCAGGAAGAGTTGCTATGACTTCCAAGACATTTCCTCAATCTGTAATCACTTTGTTTATTAGGAGGAAGTTTGCTAGTGAAGGCTACAGCCATCATCTGGGATGGAATCTGCTTTAGCCCTGGAGAGGCCCCATTGCCCATTGACTTATCTAAGGTTGCCATCTCTTTTATAATCATTTCTAAGACTCTTCCCTCACTTGAAATTGTCCATTGCTCCATGATTAGGCAACTATGTGACACAGTAGGTAGAATCAGGAAGACCTGAGTTCAAATTCTACCCCTGATACTGACTGGCTATGTGACCCCAGTCAATTCACTTAACTTCCCTCTGTCTTAGTTTCCACATTTCTTGACCGAGGGAACTTGATGGATTCTAAGATTCCTTCTAGCTCTAAATCTGTGATCCTATAATTGAGTATGAATTCAAAGGAAGAATAATTAATCCCAGAAATATATTGTTTCCATGGAAATAGAAATTTCCCACTTGGTTTCAGTGCTTTATATTTCCTCAATGTGTATGTTAGTAGAGATAAGGTGAAAAGGAAGGGCTCTAGTTTTTGTAGTCTTACTGTAATCTTTCCAGTTTTTTCTCTTCACTTTCTGAGCCAATTGGAGTAAGTAAATGTTTCATCTCAAGTACAAGAGGAAATATTGGAATCAAAGTCCAAGAAAATTGCCTTCACCCAAATTGCAGAAGGTTAAAATCTTTGAACAGGTAACCACCTAATCAGGACTCATATTTCTGCTGCATTTTTTAAGATTCTTTCTGATTTTGGCCTTGGAATCCTCTTTAATGAAGGAGTTTCCTTTTTTTTAATGCAATGACTACCTGACCAAGACCACTAGTTTGTTCCCAATGGTGTACCACGTCTCCTCTTCACATTCTAGACAGAGGAGTCTCTTCTTTGTGGCTACATGCAGCACGTATTTCAATCATTACCTCTCCTCTTGGATGGGCAAAAAGGATACTACTTTTCTGAGAAGACACAGAGAGAGAAAAGTGTCCCTTGTGGAGTATATCGACTGATCAATGAGCAGTGAGATGTGAACCTCAACCCAACTCCAAATATCCAAGGCTCGTTGCTTGCTGAGCCAAGGCTGACCATTCTTTGGGAAATTTAGCTACAAGTCATTGCCATCTGCACACCAGTCCATAGCTCATTGAACGAAAAATAAGGCCTTACTACAGAAATCAGAACCTTTTCCTTTCATTCCTTTCTCATAAATGGTTTTGTTTTTAAATTTTTGTCTGAAACAAAGCAAAATATTGATTAGTTTTCAACAACTCATGATTCACAGTTTAGTGCAAACCACCTTAAATTGAACCAACCAGGAAATACTCAGGCCCGGTTCAGTTTTGTTTAGTTACATATATTGCAGCAAGAAAGAAAACAACAGGTTTCCCTAAACGTCCCAGATTTTTTTCACAAGGCAAAGGTCACCTGCCCTATAATCTAAACAGCAGAGACAGAGGAAACAGTAAAAGTCTAGAGTGCAGTGGTCTGAGAGCGACCCCTGGCACCAGTCCAAAGTGATGGGATTCTAATTGCTGTTGGACAGACAGGAATCACCATTTGTTAAAAGCAGCACGAGACATACTTGAAGGTTTACTGTTGAGCAAAGAAGTCAAGTCTGATCTCCCTGTGCTGCAGGTTTGTTCATGGAAGTCAAAGCCCTTTTATATGGAAGCGACCATGATGTGAACTCAGATATATGGGGGGAAATTAGAGAAGTGTTGGATGGCATTCATAACGTACCAGTTCTATTGTGCTTGGGTTCTACCAAAAGTTACTGGAAGCCAGTGACAATTGGGCACTAGGGGTGTATGCTGAAAACTTCTTCATTCTCCATGTCTCATCTACAAAGATCCTTGAGGACGTGAACGATGTGACTATTGGGAAATATGGGGAAAGGGTTTTCATGCTTGAGTGTCTCAAGATCTGCTGTCACGTTGTCTCTCTTCCCCTTGCCCTGCCCCCACCTCCGTCTAGCCCATTTTTCTGCCTCTATTATTTCTGTGACTTAGCAAGGAAGATGAAACCTTGTTTGACTGATCTGGAAATTTCTTTTTTAGTCTGTATGTAAGGAACCACAAAAGAAAACAAGGAGACCTCTGAAAATCCTTCCCACTGCAGGAAACCTTTAGAAATTGAAAAAAGGAGAAATTATTTTCTTCGCTTCAAGATGTGTGCATGTGTGTTCCTCCTTCATTGCCAAAGAAGACCATGCCATTAGAGAAATGATGACATGACTTGCACTTGACTTTATTATGAGTGAGGGAGGGCTGTGCAGGTCACCAGCCTCACTTCTTCTCCAGAGCCATCTGAATCCAGTGACCAGATATTCATCAGGATGACTGGAGATGACCCAGGATGAGGCAGTTGGGGTTAAGTGGCTTGCCCAAGGTCACACAGCTAGTGAGTGTCAAGTGTCTGAGGTGAGATTTGAGCTCAGGTCCTCCTGACTCCTGCACTGGTGCTCCATCCACTGCATCACCTAGCTGCCCCCCTCAAGGTAGTCATAACCTTTCTGGGTGACATATCATAAGATCTTCTACCATCATTCCTTCTGTATGACTTTATTTTGGTTCTTGTTTTTTTGGACTGGCAACAACAGCTGTTGTTGCCATTGTAATGAGGGCCAGCCAATGGAGCATTCTCAGGGTTGCCCTTCCTGATTTTGGCCAGCCATGTGTATTGGCTCTGCACTTGGACAAGTTGAAGTTAGCCTGAAGGAAATAGGTGATTTGAAAAGACAACATGATCTCTGGATTGGCTACTCAGCTGGAGGAGCTAATGACTCAGTGGACCTTTAAAAGGAAGAGACATCTTCCAACTCTCTCTCTTGCTTTGACTCTGTGTGTGTCTAATAGTGCTCTTTGTCACTAAATTCTCCATCAGTGGGTCAGGAATGGGACTCTTTCCTCCCATCCCATTGCTGCTTCCACATGAAATATAGACTCAGTTGGCATTCTTTTTTTGGATTTAAATTTATTTATTTAAGTTTTCAACATTCATTTCCAAAAAATTTTGGGTTCCAAATTTTCTCCCCATTTCTCCCATCTCCCCACCCCAAAATGCTGGGAATTCTAATTACCTCTATCACCAATCTGCCCTCCCTTCTAACATCCCTCCCTTCCCTTATCTCCATCTTCTCTTTTGTCCTGTAGGGCAAGATAATTTTCTGTACCCCATTACCTGTATTTCTTATTTCCTAGTTGTATGCAAGAACAGTACTCAACAGTTGTCCCTAAAACTTTGAGTTCCAACTTCTCTTCCTCCTTCCCTCCCCGCCCATCCCCTTTGGGAAGGCAAACAATTCAGTATAGGCCATATCTGTGTAGTTTTGCAAATGACTTCCATAATAGTCGTGTTGTGTAAGACTCACTATATTTCCCTCCATCCTATCCTGTCCCCCATTGCTTCTATTCTCTCTTTTGATCCTGTCCCTCCCCAAGAGTGTTGACTTCTAATTGCTCCCTTCTCCCACTGCCCTCCCTTCCATCATCCCCCCCAACTCTGCTTATCTCCTTCTCCCCCACTTTCCTGTATTGTAAGATAGGTTTTCATACCAAAATGAGTGTGCATTTTATTCCTTCCTTTAGTCAAATGTGATGAGAGTAAGCTTCATGTTTTTTTCTCTCACCTCCCCCCCTTTTTCCCTCCACTGGAAAGTCTTTAACTTGTCTGTTTTATGAGAAATAATTTGCCCCATTCTATTTCTCCCTTCCTCCTCCCAATATATTTCTCTCTCACCACTTAATTTCATTTTTTTAAGGTATAATCCCATCCTATTCAATTCACCCTATGCTCTGTGTGTGTGTGTGTGTGTGTGAATGTGTATGTAGGTGTGTAATCCCACCAACTACCCAGATACTGAAAAAAGTTTCAAGAGTTACAAATATTGTCTTTCCATGTAGGAATGTAAACAGTTCAACTTTAGTAAGTCCCTTAGGATTTCTCTTTGCTGTTTACCTTTTCATGCTTCTCTTCATTCTTGTGTTTGAAAGATTTTCTTTTCAGCTCTGGTCTTTTCATCAAGAATGCTTGAAAGTCCTCTGTTTCACTGAAAGACCATTCCCCCCCCCCCTGAAGTATTATGCTCAGTTTTTCTGGGTAGGTGATTCTTGGTTTTAGTCCTAGTTCCTTTGACTTCTGAAATATCATATTCCACGCCCTTCGATCCTTTAATGTAGAAGCTGCTAGATCTTGTGTTATCCTAATTGTATTTCCACAATACTTGAATTGTTTTTTTCTAGCTCCTTCCAATATTTTCTCCTTGACCTGGGAACTCCAGAATTTGGCCACAATATTCCTAAGAGTTTCTTTTTTTGGATATCTTTCAGGAGATGATTGGAGGATTCTTTCAATATTTATTTTGCCCTCTGGTTCTAGAATATCAGGGCAGTTTTCCTTGATAGTTTCATGGAAGATGATATCTAGGCTCCTTTTTTGATCATGGCTTTCAGGTAGTCCCATAATTTTTAAATTGTCTCTCCTGGATCTATTTTCCAGGTCAGTTGTTTTTCCCATGAGATATTTCACATTATCTTCCATTTTTTCATTCTTTTGGTTTTGTTTTGTGATTTTTTGGTTTCCCATAAAGTCATTAACCTCCATCTGTTCCATTCTAATTTTGAAAGAACTGTTTTCTTCAGTGAGCTTTTGGACCTCCTTTTCCATTTGCTAATTCTGCTTTTTAAAGCATTCTTCTCCTCATTGGCTTTTTGAACCTCTTTTGCCAATTGAGTTAGCCTATTTTTAAAGGTGTTATTTTCTTCAGCATTTTTTAGGTCTCCTTTAGCAAGGTGTTGACCTGCTTTTCATGCTTTTCTTGCATCTCTCTCATTTCTCTTCCCAGTTTTTCCTCCATCTCTCTTACTTGATTTTCAAAATCCTTTTTGAGCTCTTCCATGGCCTGAGACCATTGAATATTTATTTTGAATGTTTGGGATACAGAAGCCTTGACTTTTATGTCTTTCCCTGATGGTAAGCATTGTTCTTCCTCATCAGAAATGATGGGAGGAGATATCTGTTCACCAAGAAAGTAACCTTCTATGGTCTTATTTTTTTCCCTTTTTTGGGCATTTTTCCAACCAGTTACTTGATTTTTGGGTCCTTTGTCAAGAGTAGGGTATACTCTGGGAATCTGTAAAATCTCAGTTCCTCCAAGGTGGTATAGTCAAGCATGTACACTGGTCTGGGAGCTGGGAGAGATTTTTGTGCCCAGAATGTTAGCAGAGTTTCCTCTCCACAGCTACCTTGCCTCCAGTTCCACCAAGCCAGCATTGGGGGCTGAGTTTCAGATAAGCTGCATGAGCAGGGCCGCCAATCAGTGTGAGATAAAGATCAGCTCCCTTAGGGCCTCTACACAGGGCTGAGGTAATAATCAGCTCCTCATTGCCCTCAGGGTTTTTATGATCCAACAGTGGATGCAGGCTGCTATAGGGGCTGCTGTGGGAACTGCTGCTGCCTGCCTGATGTGGCCTCTGTAGCTGCTGCCTGAGGCCAGAGCTATGGGAAGGCCCTTCTCCCTTCCCAGCCAGCTGAAAAACCCCTGACACTGGCCTTTGGGGCCTGTGGGTTGAGGGATCTGTGAACTGCTGATACTGGGACTGGAGATTCTGCCCCCAAGGGCTGTTTGCGAGCTGGGTTCCATGTGACCAAGGCTGGGCTGGGCTCCACTCCGAGTCCAATGCAACAGATGTTTCCTGTGGGCCTTTCAGGTCACCCTGGGCTGGAAATCTCCTCCACTCTGTTGTTCTCCACTTCTGCTGCTCCAGATTTTGTTGAGAGTCCCTCTTTACAGGTATTTTATGGGCTGTGTGAGGAGAGCCAGGATATGTGTGTCTTTCTACTCTGCTATCTTGGCTCCATCCCCCTCAACTTCACATTCTTGTACATAGGTTCCCGACTGCCTTTGACCTTTTTTTTTCTCCTTTCCAAGTATGTGACTTGGAAATATAATTCTTAAGTTGGAAACATATAGGCTTGTGAGGTGAAGCTCCAGAGGTCCTGAGCCTAATGAGTCCAGTCTATGGCAGCAAGGGATGCTTCTGTGTTGGAGAAGAAAGCCACTGACAGGGGGAGAGACTCAAGCTCCTGGCTTTTCTTGCCAGAAGACTTGTACTAAGAGGGAGTGGTGGAGGAGTGGGAAGGGAGGGAAGGTGGAGATTTCAGACCTGTGCAATACCTAATGCCTGATCAATAGTCCTACAAACTGATTCATGTTTAGATCAGGTTTAAGTATCAGTCACCCAGAGGAGTCTAACTGTAGTTAAGTTACTTAATACTGTTTTAAGTTTTTTTGTCTTTGGGCATTCTGATTCTCTTGGATCTTTTAACATTTATTTTGTGAGTAGGAAATGCAATATTTGTCCCATATCTGATTTGTATTATATACTGATTTTCAATTTTACTTTCCTCTTTCAAGGGACCCAGATATGAACCAGAAGCTAAGCTATAAGTAAATCATTTCTAGAGTGCTGGAATGGTCATTTAACGAGCTAAAGAAAGAGAGAGAGAAAAGGGAATCTAGCTTTTCTCTATCTATTTCGAGTGCAGGCTCCCACATATCTGGCTCCAGAGCAAAGGGGATCCTCAGGGAGAGGGAGTGAGCGCCCTCCCCCTTGGGTCTGTAAGTGTTTTTTCTTACGTTCAAGTTTGGTAGCATTGTAGTTCTCTTTCTGTGGCATCTGCTATGGGCCCCATTTTCTGAGTGGGTTCTCATTGAATTTTTTAAACTTGCCATAAGCTTGTGTTGATGTTCATCTGATACTTCACATTACAAAATGAGTGGTGATGAAGGGGAGGGCAGGTCCATGTTTCAAAAATGGTCTACTACTGAAATGCAAATATTTCCAAACCACAGTTCTGATTTTGTTAGGCAGTAATCTTTAGTAGTTTAAATCCCTTCCTCCAAAGCTCAGTTCAGGTGCCACCTCCTACAAAGAGCTGTTCTGTTATCAATAGGTGTGAATATCCCTTTGCTCCCTTCAGATGACTGTGTATTAATATGGATCTTCCCTATTACTAGCCTCATCTGCTCATAAGAATATAAGAAAGTAAGCTTCTTGATTGGAGGGATTGTTCACTTGTATCCTCAGAATGTAGTGTGGTGCCTTTAATGTAGATAGTAAGGACTTAAATACCTGTTGAATTGAATTGAATAGGAAAAATCAGTTTATATACCATTTGTAGTTTCCATGGATAGGCTAAGGGTTTGTGATTCTTGTAAATCCTTAAATGATCTTTGAACCTGCAGCTGTATCCTGAATTATTAGAATAATAATGGGTCTGTGGAATTTACCTACTGAGACTCCTAGTTTAAAGGAAGCTAGGCTACATGCATGGGTGTTACATGGTGCCATCTGGAAACTTATGTGTCTAGCTCCCAAGGTAGCATAACATGACTGTTACATTTGCATTATGTTGCATGTTATATGATATACAATGTTTTATGACATGACACTTACATGGTATTACATGATGTAATATAACAGGATGATCAGGTAGTTTGTGAAGAATGAGTATGATGATTCTTTAGGATAAGTTGACTGATGATGACTGAGTTATTGTCCAATTCTCCATATTCACACTTTGACCTCCTGGTCACTCTCGTTGGTCTCGCCTGTCCTCCAGTGGCCATCTAGTTTAGCCCCATCTTCTGTCCACCATCTAGGCATAGGAAGCAAACCCTACCCTTGCATGGCAGTGACAGATGGTGAGAGAGATAAGCTTTTTATGCAGAAGGATTGATTTGGAATGTAGTTGATAGCAATGGCATTATAGTTAAGTAGTTGTTAGCAATGGCATTATAAATGGGCAAAATTGATTGAGCGATCAGTAAAGTGATTTATTGTTAGGTTAAAAATAAACAGATAAACTTGATTAACATTGAAAACCCTTAATGAATTGTGGATTTTTGCTCTTAATTTGCCCTACTGTAGAAAACCCAACAAAAAGAAACAAGATTTTTAGAAACGATTCTAAGACACCCAGATATTTGATAAGTATATGAAAAGAATTCATATCTGATTGACTTGTAATCTTTGAAAATAGAGTGTGAATTGGAGAAAAATTCAAAATCTCTACTCAGTGTTCAGCACAAAGGATATTGGAATAACCAATTTCTTCTTGAAGCTCGTCTGTTCGTATAAAGTTTTATCAAAATGAGAACAGCTGATTTAGCAAGTCACAAACCTCAGGTATGTATACTTCAACGAATCTGTGATCTCTCCAACTTGGGCACATTCTTTCCATTGACAGAGATTGTACATGTTATCCCATAGGTCCTCCATAGAAGATCTATCCATTGCTCTGAGACTCTTCTTCTATGTCTTATTACATTTAGTGGGCATCAGTGCCACACTGGGCCAGTCCATCTACTATTCCTTACCCTCAGTCTTTTCTGATTTTATGCTAACCCAATGAGATCTATTATATCTCTTCCTAATCATAAGCCATAATTGAAAACATTCTGCACCTATTTCCACCCATCTTACATCTCTCATTGCCCTTTGTGCCACTTACAGCTTTGATTTTCAGAGGAATATGATGTTCTGAGACTTACAATCATGCTGTATCCTGATCAGATATCCCTGTTAAAAAAAATTTGGATGCTGAAGAGCACTTTGAGATCCCCGAAAGCACTGAGTAAATTTTCTAAATGAAATCCAGCCCATGTTTCTCCTACAAGTCACTTTTGGACCCAACATATTGCTCATGTGCAGTACTAGTGCTGATGTACACTTTTTGTCCAGTGGGGCAACTATCCAAATGACATACAGACCTCCCATAGTCTGTAAGATGAACATTTTTCATCTTTTTAGTTTTTCTTGTTTTACTTGTTAGGCTGGTCTTTTGAATCATTAGAGGTTTCACTGAGAAGACCCTGTAAAATTTTAGGCTTAATGCAAGAAAAACACTGGGAGAAACTTGCTGTAATTATAGGGGGGGGGGTCTCTCTTTCTTTTGGTCTTTATGCTGTAATATCCTCCATGATAACAGAAAGCATCTTTGGTGAACATTCTCTCTTTTGCCTTATTTAGTGTTAATAGAGAGACACTGAAAAGGATTTTCTCTGTGGTTGCATTTACCAAGAAATCTTGTATCATCTCAACATATTCATGGGATGCTCCTGGTTGGAAGAGAAACTTTAAGGTTCTGTTTTATAACTAAGTTACATGCTTTATTTTTGTGATCACCAAAGAACAAGCAGAGTGGGTTCATAATTATTCATGTCTCCTCAGTTGCCTTTCTTGAGTTATAATATCATCTGTGATTTTTTCCCATTCTTTTGATATCTTCCCTTTTCTGAAATATTTCATAGAATGATCTGTCAATGTTTTCAAGATGATGTCGCCTCCAGTGATTATAAAAAGGCCTCCTTGTATTTTATGTAAATCAGGACAGTGACTGGTTCTGCTTGTTTATGCTTCATAATGCAGTATCTGAGGCCCTTCCATGAAATCCTTATTCAGTTCGTTTTGTTCATTCCCTAGTTCAGTGGATTTAGAAATTGAATTTTACTTTGTAAAATACTCCTGGAAAATTGTCATTAAGATAGCATATTGGAATGTGTAGGTAGCAAGAGAATATAGAACATCATAAAATAAAAATGTTATTTAACCATATCTGATGTCACATCAGAGGAAGCATCATTTTAAAATAATTTCATGGATATCTTTCATTTTTATATTACCTACCTTTCCCTATCTGTCCCTCCACATTTCCTCTTCCTGAAAGCCATCCTTTATAAGAAAGGATAGAAAAGAGAAAAAAAGTGCAGCACAATTAAATGGCACATCAAGAAGTGTGACATTTAGCCAAGATGGGAGAGTGAAGTGGGCATTTTTGCCAAGCTATTTAAAAGCTCGTCAAACAGAATTCTGAAGAGGAAAACCAAGGAAAAAATCATAGTGAGTTATTTTTTTCAAACCAGGACAGTATAGGAAGGCAGAAAGAGAAATCTATAGACATATTATTTACTAATATTCTTCTAGAAATCTGCCTTGGTAGAGGAGATTCCCATATAGGGAGTTAGCTGACAGGTGAGATCACAGGTCCTTGAATCAGTGTATCCACATTTCCTTATAGAATGAGAAGGAGCAGTTTCTTGCCCAACTTTGTAAGTCCTGTAGGTGTCTTAGAAAATTTCCCAACTTTTATATTTCAGTCTACATGGAGGGTGGGAGGGGTGAGGAAGGTCTTGCTGGAGCAGCTAGGTGGCACAGTCGATAGAGCACTGGCCTTGCAGTTAGGAAGACTCATCTTCCTGGGGTTCAAATTTAGCCTCAGACACTAACTAGCAGACCTGGGCAAATCACTTAATCCTGTTTGCCTCAGTTTCCTCATCTATAAAATGAGCTGAAGAAAGAAATGGCAAATTATTCCAGTATCTTTGCCAAGAAAACCCCAAATGGGGTCCTGAAGAGTTGTATATGACTGAAAAATCATGGAAAACCGAAACAACTACATGAGGTCTTGCCAGCCAGATAATAATGGTGTCTTGAAGTCAGAAAACTTAGACTCAGCACTGTCCATTTTGGGGTCAGCCCATTCTTTTATGGTATGATTCATGGGTTTCTTAAAATAGTTTTCATTTGATTTTAATCAATTAGTCAATGCCTCTGGACTTTGCCATTTTGGCTCAGATGTTTTGTAGACCTTTTGCACAGCTTATTTTTCCCCCTATATTTCTCATTTTATATAATAGTGGTATCAGAAAACTATATGAGTGGTAGCATTTCTTCATGGTAGTGCTTAATATTTAAGAATACTAATCTATGTGTTTATATGGACAATTAAAAAAAGACAGTCCAGTCATGATAGCATTTTCCCCCTGTTTAAATATTAATGGACCTACCTTTTCCTTTGAATTTTGGATGTATTTATAAAAAGCCTTTTTTTATTCCATTAATTGAACTCGTTCCCTTCTTTTCAGTCTTTCTTTTCTTTACATCGGCCCTTCACTAAAAGCATATTTGTATTTTAAGTTTATCCCCACATCTTCATTTTAAAAAAATCCCTCCAGCCTGGTGAAGTTCATGTTCCATTTTAATCTGTGCTGTTCACATGACTGGATGATTAGTGCCTCATGCAGCCACGGTGAATTTTTAAAGTATTTTTTCTTAATTCCTCATCTATCTTGGAAAATACTTCAGGATGCTTGTGAACTTGATGTTAGTAGGTGGTTTATGTATTTTGTTTTGATTATTTTTGCCTCAGTCTTTAGATCTCCTGATTTCTCTAGATGCTTCTAACATTCCATGCCTACGCCTTCCTTTGTTTTATAAACTCACCTCTGACTAAGTTGTAATTATAATAGCTGATTTTGTATAGGGTTTTAAAGTTTGCAAAATACTCGGCACATATAATCTAGGTTAAACCCTCATCACAACCTTGTGAGATAAGCATTGTTAAGATTTCCATTTAAGGGATGGGGAACTAAGTCCATGGAAATGAAGGGAAGCTGCTAGGATTCCCCAGCTAACAGGTGTCTGAGGTAGAATTCCAAGTCAGATCTTCTGACTTTAAATCCAAGACTCTATCCACTATAGAACATTGCCTCAAAGGATCACTGACTCTCAGTTTCCTTTGTCACATGTTTGCCATCGCCTCTCTCTTACTGTTAAGAAATAAATACCAATTTTACCTTCCCTGTTCCTTTTGTGTCTGTGATGACTAATCTAACATTTTCTTGTAAATTCTGCATCCATTTAATCTTTTCAACTCCTTAATACATTATCCAGATGGGTTTTTTCTTCCTCTCTCATCAATGGCATAGATAATTTTCAAACCCTATTTTACTCACAAGTAAGCTATTGCAAGTAATTCTTGACATGAAGAAAATATTTCAGGAGAAAAATGTTATCTAGTGCCAGCCAGCTCATTTTGTGCTCTGATTCACACATGTATAACTGCGCTTGAACTGTGTCAAAATCTACGTCAGGTCATTATCTCAATCATGATTCTCTTTATCACAGCTTGGGAAAAGGAAATTGTAATTTACCTGAGGCCAAATTGAAATTCAATGCTAGGTGGGGGAGACAGCACAAGACTCCTGCCTTTCCATCCATTTGGTGACTTTATCACGTCAGCATCTGTAGTTGCCAGAAACATAATTAGCACAGAGTGACTAAGATTTTGTCCTGCAGTGCTGACATCAGGAGAGGTATGTTTCCTCCCAAAGGTGTGTGTGCTTCCTTCCCAAGTAGTGAGGGGCTGCAAGAGAACAATGAGCTATGAAAGACTGCCACAGGGGAGAAATTAAACACTTTGGGGACAGGTTTCCCAGTACACAGTGGTTGAAAGAAATATTTTTGACCCTACCTCACTTTGCCTGTTGCTGTCCTATCTCTCTCTCTCTGTCTCTCTCTGTCTCTCTGTCTCTGTCTCTGTCTCTCTGTCTCTCTCTCTGTCTCTCTCTCTGTCTCTGTCTCTCTCTCTGTCTCTCTCTGTCTCTGTCTCTCTCTGTCTCTCTCTGTCTCTGTCTCTCTCTGTCTCTCTGTCTCTGTCTCTGTCTCTGTCTCTCTCTGTCTCTGTCTCTCTCTGTCTCTCTGTCTCTGTCTCTCTGTCTCTGTCTCTCTCTCTGTCTCTCTCTGTCTCTGTCTCTCTCTGTCTCTCTGTCTCTGTCTCTCTCTCTCTCAGGGCTTCCTTCCCTAAATCAAAGGCCAGTGTGACCATACCTAACTGGGCCTCATTCCCTATGCCGTATCTGCTATCAGCTGTCCTTTAGGTGTTCCACAGGAGCTATTTCTCCTCCATTTCTCCCATCTGAATTTCTACACCCACCCCCCAGATAAATTCATCCTAGGAACAAGAAAACCCCATTATATATCTTATGATAGCAATAAAATATAATGGAAAGATCGCTAATGTCAGAGCAGGATGGTGCTTCAGACATAGCTACCGACTGACAGGATGACTTTAGCAAAACTAGTTCCATCAACTTTAAGAGTATTCAGTTTATACCCTTAGTCTGCATGATGAGAAAAATCCCATTTCAAAAGATATTCAAGGATTCATTGGGAGAAGACCTAAATCTTTGATGAGTGTTCTTGTGGGCAAGGGAGTAGAGGCAGAACTAAGACCAATGAGTAGGAAATATAGGGAGGCAGGTTTAAACTCACTCTGTAGGGCAACTTTCTGACAATTATACTTGCCAATCCATCCAGCAGTCAATATCTATTAAGGGCTTACTGTGTGACAGGCATTGCCTCAGAATGGAAGGAACTCTCTCTGAAAGTGCTGAGAGTGCCTACGTAAAGAACAGAAAGCTCTTTATAAATTGCAATAGTTATTACATCCCATAGTGGATGCCTTTTCCAGTTTAGTAGGGCCTGCCATAGCTTGTGCTCCACTGGCAGAACCTTTGAGATCCCTTTGAGCCATGGCAGTCATCAGCAAAGTTGATTTTCAGTACCAGCTCATCTGTAAAACACTGCCAAGAAGGAGGGAGGTAAAATACCAAAACCAACATCATCTCACAAAACAACAAAATCTGGAGAAGGGAGCATTAGCCTGAAGGAAGCTTGATGTGACATGTAGCAAGAACATTCAAATACCAAACTCAAAGGACCATGAATAGTCCACAAGTACCTATATTTTGGACATACTCTGCATATGGACAGTGAGCTCGGGCCAGAACTGAATAGGAGAATGGAAATTTTAGAAACTGTATAGCACTTTCAACAGTAGCAATCTCATTCCTGCTGCAAAATCTCATCTTTTATGACCAGTTTTTTCCTCACTAATGCTTCTAGTCTATAAATTATGGAACACTATGATCTCCAAGGAATCAAAATGGCAGGTCACTTTCAGGAAAATGAAAAGACACATGGTAGACTGCAACATAACTTCAAAGATGACTTGCTTGTTAGAAATGGTTGAAGTCATCCTTAAATACTGCACTAGACTGGACAGGACTGAACTGGAAAAGGAGGTGACAGGGTAATGCAGTTGTCATGAAAGAGATCAGATATGCGGCCCAGGTTGTAGCAGAATCCACAGAACATTAAAATAACTAGAGGAATGTCTCTAAAACATTTGGGTTGATCCTTTATACAGGACACATGGACAGGCATGGATAAAAATCAAGCAAGATAAGAAAACACGCATTTTCACTAGTGGAGGGAGTGCCTACCTTCATAAGTACAGAGATCCATCATAACATTAAAGTAAATTACAGGGGGTATATCTGTAGTGGGTTGCAGATTGGAGCATGTCATTTTCAGGGTACCATTCCTAGGCAAAGATATTATAGTATTATGACCTGGTATAACCCAATTCTAAGGTGATCCAGGAGAACTAAAGTATTCTTTGACTGTTAAGTGGTCACTCTAAGGTAAATGATCCCTTTCATTGAACTATTCACGGTTACTTAAGTGTATATCATCATGTTTAAAAAGAGTTATCTTAGTTTATTGCCCTGAAACTGGTAGCTGTCATTAGTTCTCCCTAAGATCAGACCTAACAGTCATAATTCTTGCCAATGTTTCAGTTAGATTCTCTTAACTTCATAATGCTAGAGGGTGGTGCTTAGCAGATGTTGTCATTCTGCCTGGGGACAGATATATGTTAGTGCTAAATGATGTGATCACTACAAAATGATGAACTTTGGGGAATTCTTAAGCCTTTTGGATCTATTCTCGTGATTGTGATTGATTAACCTGAATTCTTTTCTGTTCTTCTTTGGTATGGGACATACCGGAGCAAAAATGATTAACAAGTGTTCATATTTATTTTTCTTTTGCTCCATTTACTTGGAAATTGGGGAGAAGTCCAAGGGCAAAAGTGTTAGAAATGAATTTACAAGCATTTATTAAGTACCTACTATGTGCCAAGCATTGAGCCTTGGGAACACAAGACAAACACGAAATTGTCCCTGCTGTCAGGGAACTTATATTCCAATGGTAGAGAAAACATGTGCATAAATAAATATATGCAAAATTAATATGGCAGATGGAGGCGGGGAAGATGAGCATCCAGGGGATCAGGAAAGGCTTTCTATAGAAGATGGCTCTTGAACTGAATCTTGAAGGAAACTCAGGATTCCAAGAGACAGAAGTGAGGAGGTAGTACCTTCCAGACATGGAGAGAGGGCCAGTGTGAAGACACAGGGATACAATGTTGAGTGTCTGATGTGCAGGATTGTAGGTAGACCAGTACTGCTGGAACACAGAGTGCATGGAGGGGGGTAACAGGTAAGAGAGTGGAAATGCAGGGAGTGGCCAAATTGTAAAAACGTTTTAAAAGCAAATTGAGGAATTTGACATTAAATGTCACACAGAAGAGTTTGGATTTGCTCTTAGAGGCAATAGGGAGCCATTGTAGTTGATTAAGTAGAGGAATAACATAGTCAGCCCTGTGATTCAGGAAAATGATTTTGTCAGCTGTGTGGAGAAGGGATCGGAGTAGAATAAGGATGTTTGTTGATCCTTTAAAAAAAGTGCATTTATCTGTCTATTAAAGAAAGCCCACTTTCCTGGCAATCTAGCATGTATCAAGAAAGATCATGAAATTCCTTGAGAACCATTCCAAGGATCTTGGTAGTTTTTGACAGAATTATTGATGCAAATTGCTGAATTGGCAAATGTGATCTATTATAGTGTGATGTCACCCAATAGGTCATTGGCATACTGAATGGCTTTAGCAGGACTTTCAGCACCATATTATGGTTCTTACTAATGAGTGCCAACAAACTTGACCTTCCACAGCAGGGCTTTGCTTAGAAAAATATACTTCTTATAAAAATGGAATTGATTCTATTGTGCTTAACATATCCCCAATTGATGATCTGTTTGGCAGTGTCTTGAGAAATTAGAGTGTGGTTGACTATGATAAATGTATGACTTCCCTTGAAAGGCTTCAGAGAACCAGACAGGTTCTCTGTGAGTTGTTATCACAAATAGAATTATGACAGAAATCTATAATGCAAAGTTAAAGGGAATCACTAGAGAAGTTGAGAAGAAAGTCTCATTATCCACCCAAGGCAAGGAGGAAACTTGAAATCACATCTTAGCATTTGGTAATTGTAGTGTCATGCAGATTTGCATGGGGCAGGGGAGAAAAAAATTCCTGGGGGAAAGAAATGTTAAGATAAATCAGTAATTTAATAGAAATTGACATTTGTTGAATGGATGACAGGTCATTTTTCCAGCCCTTCAAATGATTGCCAAGAAAAAAAATTAATGTTCACTGCTTTCACGGAGGTCAAATCAAACCTTTATGATGAAAACATAAAAACACTTATTTGGGAATTGTAGGTTTTCATGATTACATTTGAGTTAATCTTATTTGATAATTTTGAAACATCAAGTACTTGGCAACTGAAATTCAAAATCTTAGAAATTTTGTGGAAAAAAGTTTGTTTTTGCTGATATTTTACTGGCCCTGCCTACTCAGAGAAGTACAATAGCTGGGAGATGGGGGGGGGGGGGGTGGACCTGTAGCCTGAGACCACACGTAACCCTCTAGATTCTCAAGTGTGGCCCTTTGACTGAATCCAATTGGATTCAGTCCAAATGGCTGTAGTTGATAAGGCTTGAGGCTACTATTGATAAGATTTATAGATTTATGATGTTTTCCTGAGCAATGGATGTTATTTGGAACCAGTAGGCAATGGAATAGAGCTCTGGACATGGAGTCAGAGAGATTTTAGTTCCAATCAAAACCTCTGATCACTGCTAGTTGGGTGACCCTGGCCAAGTCATTTAAATTCTCTCTGCTTCAGTTTTCTCAGCTGTAAAATGAGGATATTAATAGTACTTAGTTCATAAGATTATTATGAGGATCAAATGAGATAACATTTAAAGTTCTTTGCAGATTATTTTTATTATTTTTGGTGTATATCTGAATTGTCCTTCAAGCTAATTACCTTGAAATACATTCATTCCAAAAATCACAAGGTAATAAGTTAACAAAATAGTTTATAGTCCTCATGTACTAATCATGTGTCATCCTTCACTCTTGATTCAGTGTTATTTTGTGGAAATGAGAGCTTCTTTGGGATGTTGACATGATAAGACAGTGACTGGTACATAAGAATGGAAGTAGGTTTCCTATAATTCACAAAGAATCTGTGTGTAACTTTGCATCCTCCAAGTGGATTTCTAGTGGTAATACTGACAGAAGGTCAGATTTTTAGTTCAAACTCAAGTAAGAAAATTCAGCCCTGAGGGGAAAGGAAGAGTTTACTTGATATTTTGGTGTCACTTAGTGGTAGCACATTTCCAAAGAGGTTTTATTTTCTCTGAATAGATGCAGACCCCTTCAAATTGTTGGAAAATGACAATTTTCCTGTGGGACTGCATTTCTAATTTGCCAATTTTTCGGAAGCCTGTAGAGAATTGAGAGAAAGAATCTGCATCACAATGTACTGCTTCACAGAAGTCCCATAATTTCAGTACCCATGGGAAACTTCAGGTGCCTAAACATAATATAAAATGGTTATTTAAGGGGAAATACTGAAGAGAATTTCTGATCAGAAGCAACTGAAAAACACTAATACTAATCCAAAGGGTTCTTTTATTTGGCATCTCTATTTGAAACAAGAAGAATTGTTATTCATTTACTTCAGTGACATTGTCACCAGCATCCCCACCTCTTGTGCCTCCCCCCACCTTCACACACACACACCAGTAGCCTATAATAACAAGAAATTGTGCTTACAGTCCTTGACTTCCATGACTTTAACTGTCCCATGGTACCATCTGGGACAGAAGTTCCTGAACTTTTAGAGGTACATATCATGTCATACTGTGAGTTTTCTCCTTTATATACCAATTTGACTTTAAGCTACTTGAAGGTAGGGTCTGTAATCTTTAGTCTTCATATCCTCCCTAGATTTGGCATGGTATTCTACCTGAATTTGACAGTGAATAAATGTTTGTTGAATGATTGAAAGAGTAAATTTATCTTTCCATTCTCAAATTAGAGTTCACTGGCATGTTGTATGAACCCTTGTGTGATCCTCTTACATGAAGAAGGAAAGGCAGCTCTGACAATTCCTACCATTTCCCCATGAGTCTACAGCATAGTTGAATTCTCTATCATTTTTTTCCAAAGGGAACTTATGTATGGCTTATTCATTTTTTTCTAATATAGTATTATTTAAATATCCTATTTTCCCTTCTGTGTAACAGGGAAATTTATATTTTTATAAATATTCATCTTTTTCATTTAGGTTACCAGTTTTATTGGCATATAATTAGGCAAAATAGCTCTTAATAATTGTTTTTATTGGGGTAGAGCCAAGATAGCAGAGTAGAAGGACAGACCTATAAAAGTTCTCCCCTGTATTCCATAAAATACCTGTAAAAAATGACTCTAAACAAATTCTAGAGCAGTAGAAGTCACAAAATGACAGAGTGAAATAGATTTTCAGCCCAAGACAACCTGGAAGACTGACAGGAAAGGTCAGAGGCCAGAGCAGATCACAGCCTTAGCCCTGCAACCTGGCAGGGTCAGGACTGGAGCAGGTCTCAGGGGACAGAATCCCCAGTAGCAGATGTGGTTCCCAGATTGCTCAACCCACAAATGCTAAAGACAGCTTCAAAGGTCATTGAGAAAACTCTTTCACTTGGGTGAGAAGGGAATGTGGTCTGGCCCAGCCGTCAGAAACCACTGCAGCAGCAGCATCCATTTTTGGAGCCCTCCCGCTAAGGGCACTGGGGGAATTGAGCTGCTGCCCTGGATCTCAGCCCTGACTAGAGGTCCTGGGGTGAGGAAGAGTGCTGATGTGGTGGAGCTGGTGGAGGTTCTAGACAGGAAATTCTACTTGCAAATCCTGGGCAGAAAAGCTTGTAGTCACTCCTAGATCAGAGCACAAGCCAGGAGAAGAGTAAACTCCTCTCCCTTGATTGTGCCACTTGGAAGAACTGAGAACTTACAGGTCCCTAGAGTATACCCTCCTTTTGACAAAGGACTCAAAAGTCAAGTAACTAAGAAAATGCCTGTAAGAGGGAAAAATAAGACTATAGAAGGTTGCTTTCTTGGTGAACAGGCATTTTCTTCCATGTGTTCATATGAAGAAGAACAATTCATACCATTAGAGGAAGACATCAAAGTCAAGGCTTCTGCATCCAAAACTTTCAAAATAAATAGGCAATGGTCTCAGGCCATAGAAGAGCTCAAAAAGGATTTTGAAAATCAAGTAAGAGAGGCTGAGGGAAAAACTGGGAAAAGAAATGAGAGAAATGCAAGAAAATCATGAAAAGAGAGTCAACAGCTTGCTAAAGGAGACCCAAAAAATGCTGAAGAAAATAACACTCTTAAAAATAGACTAACTTAAATGGCAAAAGAGGTCCAAAAAGCCAATGAGCAGAAGAATGCTTTAAAAAGAAGATTTAGCCAAATAGAAAAGGAGGTTCAAAAGCTCACTGAAGAAAATAGTGCTTTAAAAATTAGAATGGAGCAGATGGAAGCTAATGATTTCGTGAGAAATGAAGAAATTGCAAAACAAAAAAAGAATGAAAAAATGGAAGACAATGTGAAATATATCACTGGAAAAACAACTGACTTGGAAAATAGATCCGGGAGAGACAATACAAAAATGATGGAACTACCTGAAGGCCATGATCAAAAAAAGAACCTTGACATCATCTTTCATGAAATTATCAAGGAAAACTGCCCTGATATTCTAGAACAAGAGGGCACAATAAATATTGAAAGAATCCACCAATCACCTCTTGAAAGAGATCCAAAAATAGAAACTCCTAGGAATGTTGTAGCCAAATTCCAGAGTTCCCAGGTCAAGGAGAAAATATTGCAAGCAGCTGGAAGAAAACAATTTGAGTATTGTGGAAATACAATCAGAATAACAGAAGATCTAGCAGTTTCCACATTAAGGGATTGAAGGGCTTGGAATATGTTATTCCAGAAGTCAAAGGAACTAAGATTAAAACCAAGAATCACCTACCCAGCAAAAACAAGTATAATACTTAAGAGTAAAAAATGGTCATTCAATGATATAGATGATTTTCAAACATTCTTGATGAAAAGACCAGAGCTGAATAGAAAATCTGACTTTCAAACATAAAAGTCAAGAGAAGCATGAAAAGGTAAACAGGAAAGAGAAATCCTAAGGCACTTACTGAAATTGAGCTGTTTGCATTCCTACATAGAAAGATAATATTTGTAACTCTTAAAACTTTTCTCAGTATTTGGATAGTTGGAGGGATTACACACACACAGACACACACACGCACGCACGCACGCATGCACACACACAGACACACAGAGAGAGAGAGAGAGAAAGAGAGAGAGAGAGAGAGAGAGAGAGAGAGAGAGAGAGAGAGAGAGGGCACAGGGTGAGTTGAATAGGAAGGGATGATATCTCTCATAAAAAATGCAAGTAAAAGCTTTTTCAGTGGAGGGGAAAAGGAGGGAGGTGAGAGGGAAAAAGGGAAGCTTATTCTCATCACATTTGACTTAAAGAGGGAATAACATGCATACTCAATTTGGTATGAACATCATTTGCTCCATTCCATTTCTCCCCTTCTCCTCCCAATATATTTCTCATCCCTTAATTTCATTTTTTAAGATATCATCCCTTCCTATTCAACTCACCCTGTGTTCTCTGTCTGTATGTGTGTGTGTGTGTGTGTGTGTGTGTGTGTGTGTGTGTGTATAAACCCTCCAACTACTTAAATACTGAGAAAAGTTTCAAGAGTTACAAATATGATCTTTCCATGTAGGAATATAAACAGTTCAACTTTAGTAAGTCCCTTAGGATTTCTCTTTCCTGTTTACCTTTTCATGTCTCTCTTGATTCTTGTGTTTGAAAGTCAAATTTTCTATTCAGCTCTGGTCTTTTCATCAATAATGCTTGAAAGTCCTCTATTTCATTGAATAATCATTTTTTTCCCTGAAGTATTATACTCAGTTTTACTGGGTAGATGATTTTTGGTTTTAATCTTAGTTCCTTTGACTTCTGGGGTATCATGTTAGAGGAAAGAGAACAAGCAGAGAAAAAAGCATTTTAAAGTTCCTGCCTTTTTTAAAGTACTAGGTACATTTAAGTCATTTTCAAACATAATCTCATTTGATACACATACAAAGTATTCATATTTCTTCAAAATATACAAAGACCAGGGTCTAGGACCTCCTAGACCAGTGGTATTAAACTTTAAAACAGGGGCCACTAATATGTACATAAGGATCCTTACAGTCTACTTACTGACTTTTAAAATGTAATATTATCTATATTGTATTATATTTTTATGTTTTGTTAAATATTTCCTAATTACATTTTAATCTGGTTCAGGCTATACTCAAAAGAGTGTTGTGGCACATGGACCACATGCTTGACATTGACACTTGTACTCTAGGCAGGGACCCCATATGGGGTCATGACTCACAGTTTGAAAAGTGCTGAAGGGATTATAGGTGGGAAAAGTTTAAGAAATCCCACCTAGAGCATCTCTTCCATCACTGCCAGTGTGTGCAGAAATGTAATGATACAGTGACAACATCTTTTTGGCCCCAACTCTCAATGGCAACTCAAAATTGTCATTCTGTTCACATTCCATTCCAGCCAAACTGGTTTATTTGCTATATTCATTATGTGATATTTCACCTCCTCCCTCTCTGCCTTTTCAGCAAGCTATCCTCTGTGCCTGGAATGCTCTGGCTTTCCACCTGTCTTCTGGAATCCCTAATTCCCCTCAAAGGTTAGCTTAAGTGCTTTCAGAAAGGCTACAAGAGGTCTTTCCTGATTCCTCCATTTGTTAGTGTGTCTTCTGAAATCGCTTTTTATTTGCTGTACGCATTTTTTTTTTACTGATTTATGCACACATTATATAAATATAAATGCAAGCTCCTTGAGAGAGGGCTTGTTTCATTTTTTTTTTCTTTATATCCCCTATGCCTAGCACAATGCATGGCATGTACTAAGCAGTTAAATGGGTTTTGGATGAAATTGAGTTGAAGATGAAGGAGACTCATAGGAAGAAGAATGCCAATGGCTTTGAAATCTTCTGCATAACTATTGTAAACATAAAGTACTTTGATTCCAGTTCCAACAGAAGAATGATTGAGTTCTGAGATTCCCCTAGCTCAGGCCCTTGTCTCTCTGTATTGTACTGTATTTTTATTTTTTGTTAAATATTTTCCAATTACATTTTAATCTGGTTCAGGCTGTACTCAAGAGTGTTGTGCCACATGGACTACGCACTTGACACTTGCACTCTAAGGCGTCTCTTCCAACACTATGAGTGTATGCAGAAACTGGTGGACACAATGACAGCATCCTTTAGGAATTCCTTTGGAATGTGTAATGAAATTCCCTCTTCCCCCAACTTCATGGTAGGCACAGATACATTTGGACTACTTTCCATTGGCCATAGCTGCTTTTAATTAGCTGCTGAGATGGAACTTTATGAATATTCTACTACTATTAGGCAGCTATAAAGCTTGCAAAGCACTTTACATATATCTCATTTTATCCTCAGAATAACTCTGGGAGGTAGGGGCCATTATCCTCATTTTATAGGAAACTGAGGCAGACAGAGGTTAAGTGACTTACTCAGGATCACACAGCTAGTAATTTTTTGACCCTAGATTTGATCTCTGATTTGTTTTCCTGACTCCAAGTTCAGCACCCTATTCGTTGTGCCACCTTGCTTCAGTCCTCATTCTTCATACATCTCTTCTACCTGTGGGCTTTGAGATATAAGGATCACTCTCTGGCCTTTGGGTGGTCAGTGAAGGGATGTGTCCTCCATGGATGCATGGCCTCCTGGGCCCAGAACCTTATAGGAGTTTGCAGAGCAACCATTCTATTTCCCTCCTTCCTGGGCATCCAAGGATCAGGATATCCACTAGTGAAGCAGCTGCAACAGTGACATTAGCAGGAATGGAGTCAGTGTAATACTAGATAAAAGGGAAAGAGATTCCCACAGAGAGAAACCATGGAAAAGGGAAGAGTCCACTTAGCATCGATTAGGTGCTGAGCCTTATGTCTGGCACATAATAGAAACTTAATAAATGCTTGTATACCAACTGACTCAGGAGTGGTGAAATGTAAATAGGTAATGATTAGCCCTATTTCCACATGTCCCAAATGATTATAATAATTTATAACTCTTTATTGCATAACATTCTAATTTTTCTTTATGGGAATTAAATGGTCTATCCCATAAATGGTAAATAATTGTACTTTGAGTACTTTTTTTTGCTCCCTTGTTCTACCTCCTTCCTGGATAGGACTTCTTAAACTAGAACCCCAACTGGAGTTATTCCTCAGGAATCTTAAGGTGTGGGTAGCACTGAAGCACTGGTGACTTAATTTCCCTACTGAGAAGACAAACAACCCCAGAGCAATGAACCCAAGGCAAACTACAAGGGAAAGTCTTGGACTGATGAAGGTCATCACCTCCTGTGGTCTCAGCATAGCAGTGCCTTATTAGAACACCCTATGCTACACTCAGCAAAACAAAGGGCAAGAACTCAGACTGAAGCCTTACTTTCTATTTTCTCCCCCTTTTCATTTATTAACCTTCAGTAATGAAGCTTTGCCTAGTGGTTGCCAGCTGTTCCCCAACCAAGCAGCTTTTTCTAAAGTCTCCACTCTTGGAAGGAACAGTCGTTCTCCTTTCCTACAATGCTATTAACTCTATAGGAGCCATCAAAAAAAAAGAGAAGAAACAAAATCCTAAGTGGATAATAGGAGGCATATTACATAGAATAAATAGATGTGTGAAGTAAATGGTAATCCATGGATATTTAAGTGAACCTGACTAAAGATAAAAGCTCAGTACAGCAATAATAAAGGGGATTTAAGTAAACTATAAATGGAAATTTTGTGAGTATTAATGTAGAATTGATCTCAGTCTTTATCTGAAAGCTTTGACTCTAATGAAGTTCATCAACACTGAATATAGTCTTCTAATCCCACATCTTGGAGAGGCGATCATAATCCAGGAAAGAATTGTGTTTTTCTCCTGATTTACTGCTTTAGGGTTCATTGAAAGGCACCTCCCTACCTCTTCTTCCAAACACTATTAGAAATTTTACTCTGTTTTAATTTTACATTCAGTTCCAATTTTCCTTATTATTAAAATTTTGTAAGAAGCTTCGGCTGCTTTGGATCTGCTCAGTGCACTGACTATGTCCCTTCCTAGAAATGTGGACACTTTCTGGACATGCTTTCATCATTTTATTCTCACAAAATCCCCAAATGGACAACTCAGCTTTTATTCAATAATGCTGATAAACTTGAAATAGAGGTTGCTATAAAATACAGTACAGTATCCCCTAAAAACATGTTTTAGGGGATAATGTCACTCAACTTATTCATTTTATCATTGTGGTAACTGCAGCCAGGGAAGGTTAAGTGACCTTCTTGAGGACACATAAGTAGCATGTAGAAGAACTGGGATTTGACAGCTATTTTCTTAATGAAAAAAAAAACGATTGTAGATATTTATTTGGAGATAGTCCCAATGAAAGATGTTCTATAATTCAATACTTTTTTTTAAAGAAAAAAGCAGCAATAATAATTCAGGGAGAGAGAGTTATTAACAGCAAGGTTGCATGACACCTTTGTAAGCCCAAATTCCTTCAACATTTTGGAACATCTAGAAATGTTCCAGAAATACTAAAAATAACAACGTCTGAGAGAAATCCTCAGAAGGATTTTCTTCTTCCAGAAGAAGTCCTGGAAGCCAAAATGGCAGAGAGATTGAGTAAGTAAAGAAAAACTCCTCCTCCAGTGAAGAAAAACTATGAGGTAAGAGTGTCACAGGATAAAACTCCAATATAAGAAGATAATTATGGAAAAACTACCAGTAGAGCTCTAGAAAAGAGAGTAGGATGGCCACATGAATTCCAACTGTGAATGAAGACCCAATAAAAGCACTGAAGAAAGAGATGAGGATTGTAATTAGAGCTCTTAATAAAAATCTTTTGAAAGGAGAGAATAGAGGAGTATAACAAGCTAAAAAGAATTGGTAAAGTGGTGAACAATCTTTAAGAAGGAATGAAAGAAATAGAATTCTAAATTTCAATGATACAAGAAGAAATATAATGAAATTAAAATAAATACATGAATAGAATTAAATCACAATGCTGCAAAATTGGAAAACTTGAAATCTCTATTTCTAAAAAACTGACCTGAAAAATAGTGCTTGGAGAGATAATCTAAAACTCCTTTCCAGAAGAAAAATGATGAAACAATAAAAACAATTGTGTGAATATTATATTTCAAGAAATCAAAGAAGAAAGTTTCCTGGATTGTTTGGAAGTAGAGGGCAAATGTAGACACTCTCAGAAAGGAATCCTATGTTAAACTATTCTGGAATTTGTCCATAAAGCTTCCGATATTGCAGCTCAAAGGGAAAATGTTGTAAATAGATAGGAAGAGACAGATCATATATCCAAGTTTCCTGGCATTGTCTGGTATACTGTCCAAGTTTTACAAGTGTACAATGATGTTAGCACAACAGCTTTGTACACTTTCAGTTTGGTGGGCAGCCTAATGCCTCTCTGCCATGCTTTTTTTCAGAGCCTCTCAAATACCGAGATGGCTCAGACAATGCCTGCATCAACCTCATCATCTATGTGTACGTCCCTGGAAAGCATGCCATCAAGCTAAGAGAACTTATCCACAGCATTCAAAATTTCTTCATTTGCTGTAACTGACAGTTCCACATGCTGGCTGGTGCAGAACCTCTGTTTTCTTGGTGTTGTTAGGTCAAAATTAGCACAAGTGGCAGAGAATCAATCCATACTTTGTTGCATCTCAGCTTCAGTTCAGATTGTGTGACTGCACAATCATCTTAGAACAAAAAGTCATGTACCAATTCTCCCTTCGCTTTAGTCTTGGCTTTATAGCCTTTTCAAGTTTACCATCAGATTGGTAGCTGACCTTGATGCCATTTTTGTGCTTCCTGAAGGTGTCTCACAATATCACTGAAAACATCATGCTAAAAAGCGCATAGCACTGCTTCACTCTATTGGTGACTGGGTAAGCATAAAAGCATCGTCTATGATTCAGAACCCATGCAAGCATGCCATCACAGAACTGGAGTGCAATACTGACGAACTTCTCCATGCAGTCAAATTTTGACATGATCTTCCACAAGCTATCCTGACAGACAGTATCAAAGGCCTTGATCAGATCTATGAACATTATGTATAGACCTTTGTTCTGCTCCTTGCATTTCTCTATTTCAAGGAGTTGTCAGGTAGCAAATAGCATATTGACTGTTCCTCAGCCCTTTTTGAAACCACACTGGCTCTTGGGTAGATGGCCATCTTCCAGGTGAAGGATCATCCTATTAAGGTGGACTCTGGAAAGAATCTTGTCAACAATGACTAAGAGAGAGGGCCATGATCCCCTCCCTGCCACCTCTGGATTGTCACATATTTCCTTTTCCTTTATAGAGATGCACAATGAAAGCATCCTTGAACTCCTGGGGAATAACCTTCTCTTGCCATCTAATGACATAGCACCTAAATAACTAATGGGAAGAATATTTGAATTACAAGACAACACAAGCAATAAGACAAAAATTATAGGTTATTTTGCCTTGCCATTTTCAGATTTAGTTAAATCTAATAGCTAACAATGAAATGAAGGATATGAATAGAGTTTTAGAAAAATTAGAAATGATTATAGTGATTATTCAGTAATCTTAAGACATAGAAATCTTAAAACTTATGCCTATATTTCTGTGTTATACAACATTTAAAAAATGATCACATATCAGGGCATACTGAACTCAAGAATAAATGAAGAGAGTTAGAAATGTTAAGGGCAATTTGTTTACTATCTTGCATTTAAAAATCAGATAAAGAAAGGAAATATGAACAGAAGGCTAACACTTGAATAAAGAGAGCAATTTTATTTTAAATCATAACTAGTTCAAATGAAAAATAATAGAAAAAACAGTTATATTAAAGAAACATAACAATAATACAACATTCTTAAATGTTGGTGCAGCTAAAGTAGCTTTTAACAGAAAAGTAATATCTCTGTGCACTTATATCTTAGCCAAATTAACAGAAGACCAGTAAATTGAGTATAAGACAAAAGCCCTAGAAATCTGTCAAATTATTCATATGAAAATAAGCATAGTAGACTTTTTAGAAATCAAAGAAAAAATAAGAAAAATTGGAAAGAAATACTATTGATCTTATAAATAAACCTAAGAACTATTTTAGTAAAACCATTAATAGATTCATCATTAGCTCATTTGATGACTAAAAATAAAGAAGAAAACTAAATTTCAAAAATAAAAAAATGAACCTGGAGAATTCACAAGGGAAAAGAAATGAAGGAAACTATCATAAACTCTTATATATAATTGTGTGCCCCAAGTCTGAAAACCTAAATGGATGCATATTTACAGAAATACTTAGATTAACAAAATGTAAAAAAAAAAAAAAAAAGCATAGGAGGGAGTGGGAATTGACCTCCTATGAGATCTTAAGCTATATTAGAAAGCAATAATTGTTAAAGCTATATGGTACTGGTTAAAGAATAGACTAGTAGATTAATGTAAGAAACTGGATAAAATGGAGAAAGAAATGTTTGCAACAACCTAGTATTATATAAAGAAAAGAGCATAAACTAATTAGCAAAGGTCTCTTTATTAACAATAACTGCTGATGAAATTGGAAGCTAGTCTGATCAATAATCAGTCAAGATCAGTTTTTCATGCCATATGCCACAAAAAATTACAAATGCAATTCTGAATACTCCCATGATTCTGTAATCTCATTGATCTATCATTTTCTACAGTGATGCAAATCATAACCCACCCATGCCTGTTCATTTGTGCAACTCTTGTCTACATTCTCCCATGAGTTTGTCACAGGGGAACCACCCAGTTTTTTTTGGGGAGGATTCCTCATTTTTTTCCTGCGATCATGAGAATACTAATGGAGCACGGGAACTATTTGTTACTCTTGCAAGGTAACTAGGCCATCTTCTTTTTTGATCATATGTTTTTGATAACATTCTTGCGGTACCCACTATAAATCTTTCAACTAAATTCGGAAGACAAGATAAGGATTAGAAAAATTTTTGCGTTAAATATTGATAAAAGTCTGGCATCCAATATTTGTGGAAAATTGACAGAAATCTATGTGATTAATAACCAATTGTCAGTAGATAACTGCTTAAGAGACACAAACAAAGAAGAAAAACTGTTAGTACCTGAAAATATTGTGTATTACTAAAAATCAGAAATGCAAATGAAAACAATCTCAAGCTATCACCTTACATTCATTAAGCTAGCAAAGATGATAAAAGATTGAAACTTCATTGTTAGAGGGAACACGGGCAGACAAACATGCTAATTTCCTGCTAATGCAGCTGTGAATTGGGTTTGCAAAAGTATTTGAAATTCTCTATGGAAAACTATCCTCCTTTCTCTTAAGAAACAACAATTTTTTAAGAAATATATTTTAGTGTTTGTTGGAAAGTATCTGCTATGTTAAAAGAAATTATATCAATTTTTTGAAAGGAAAAAGTAATCTAGAATGACTACATAGTAAAATGAAAATATAATAAAACATTTTTCTGCTCAATCTTAATCAGAAATCACTAGTATAGTTGACCTCATAGAAAGAAGTGACAATATATCCTTTGTATAATGCTTTAAGGCTTGCAAAGTAGTTTCCTCACAACAACCCTATCATTGGTTAGTCCCTCCATTATACTTCTCATACCTAGCCAATGATAGCCCAGTCCTTTAGAGCATGCATGATATGCCTTGCTTGGTGCCAGTTCATATGGAAGCTTGATGAACCTGCCCTTCCCCTCACTTCGGATCATCTTTTGACTATTTCCATACATCTTTCAGAATGAAACCAAAAGGTTTTTAACTGTCTGCTGAGACAGAACTGAGCATGAAGGCTTTTGAAAAAAGAGAACTGCTGCGGGTAGGGGGAAAGGCAGTTTGTTTGCCCCACACAACTGCCAAGGCGGCATTTCTCATTCCCTGATCTTAAGTGAATGAGATTGAGGTACTCAAGCAACTAGAGAGAAACAAAGATCCACCAAAGGTATCAGAGGTCCTAGTAACACCCAGAATTTCAGAGTGGATATCTGCAGTATCTAGGTCTGATGAGAAGACCACATAGCAGCTGTGCAAAAGAAAGTCTCATCTATCATTCACCAGTGCTTCTTAAACTGTGCGTTGTGACCCCATGGAGTTGTGAAAAATTTGGCAACAGTAGCCCAACCACTAAAAATTAATTAAAATCAAACACATAATGAATTCGAGGTGTTTCTGGCAGTGTTTGTCTATGTTGCATCTGGTGACTTCACTGCAGTCTTGCTTCTGAACACACAGCATGTGCACTTTGCACTGTGTATGTCCTTAGGCCACACAATAGCTCTGCCAAAATGTGAAAAGGGGCCTTGAGTGGATAAAGTTTAAGAAGCCCTGAAATACCCAGAAATGAACTTGGAGGGAGGACTCAGAGGGGCGAGAAGTACCACACTGTGAGGGAAGAAGGAAATGGAATGTTTTGTTGAAACCACTTTAAATTTGAATTTATTCTCTCCAGGACCCAATTGCATGTGTAGAGGGGAGAATATGTCTCTCATTTTTTTTGGGGGGGGAGGGGGATGAGTTTGTACTTTACTCCTGGCTATATCTTTTCATTAAATATTCTTTTGTAAAAACCAATTAATATTAATTGTTTGATAGTTACTGGAAAGTATTAACTAGTTAAATGGTATTGAGAAGAACATTGATAGAGGTTCATTAGTAATACTTTTAAAACTACAAACTTTCAGAATCACCTCTAGAACCATAAGAGGTAATGTTATTACCCATTAGGAACCTAACCTGGTAGTCTTGTTATATTCGATTTTCTAACTCCTAGTATAAGTTAGGAGAGTGAGCTCTGAGCCTATACTATTCAAATATTAATGTCCCAATGTGGTAGGTTTTAGCACTGTGCCAACTAACTGCCCACGTTTCTAGTAACGAATCTTAAAATCATATTTTGTTTTCAGCTGCCACATCACATTGTTGACTCATGTTGAAGTTAGAGTCAACTCAAGCCCCAGATCTTTTTCACAGGGACTGCTATTTAGTTAGTCATGTTTTCCCCATTATATACAACTGATGTTTTTAAGTGTAGGACTATGCATTTATCCCCATTAAATTTTATATCATTAGAGTATATTTAAACTCTACGAGCTTCAGTTTTCAACACCTACCACTAGGCACTAGCATTAAGAAGGTTTGAGAAAGACTTCTGTAAAAGGCAAGATTTAGTTGGAACTTAAAGAAATATTTAGGTACACCAGAGGCATGAGACCCCTGAAGTCCCTTCCTACCTTGAGATTCTGTGGTCTTGACATTAAAATTCTATAATAAAACTCTGAAAATGACCCAGATTGTCTAAGTTTCCAAATAGTGACTTGAAATGTTGTAGTTGCTCCAAGTAGCCATAGAAAATGACACTATCTGAATTTCAGGAAATTAAACAGTGGGTTCCAGGAAGAGGCAGCATTATTATAGAACCAGATGTTCCATAACATAGCTAATAATTTCTCTGAAAAATGGATATATTGATGAAGTCATTAATCTTTCATAAGTGGTGTCTGTGTGTATGTATATATACACATATATAAAGGTATCTTTTTTCTTTATGATTAGATTCAACCCCTGGAAAGTGATAAACTATTTAAATATTGGTGACAGCTCTCTCCTCATTGCAGTTAATTTTTTTTTCCATTAAAATATTTAGAAGTAGAAACAGCATTTTGAGTTTCCTTTGAGATGGAGAAAAATTGACATAGGTGCAAAATATTGGTGTTACTTAGAAACAGTCTTTTAAGAAAATCTCAAAGAACAACGTTGTATAGATTCAGATGTTCCTATCCTCAGTTTTTAAGGAAGGCTTCTCTGCCTAGCAGTTGGCAAATAGCTGAATGAACTGCATTATACTGATGTCATGGAATAGTATTATACTTTAAGAAATAACAAACATGAGGAATTCAGAGAAACCTGGGAAGACTTGTATGAACGGATGCAGAGTAAAGTAAGTAGATCTGTAAAAACCACACATATCATATAAAATGATATAAGTGGAAAGAGCACTCAAATTAAACTGAATGCTATATTATCACAGTGACCAAGCTTGGTCTTGGAAAAGGGAAGAAGAGGCAAACTTTCTTTCTCTGGAGAAACGAGGGAATATAGGTGCAGAATGTTGCATAGATCATTAGATAGGGTCCCTGTGTTGGCTGTTTTTGGTATTGGTCCCATATATATGTGTGTGGTTTAGCAAGAAGTTTAAATAAAATTATAAATGTCAATAAAATGCTTTGACTTAAATAAAGAGGGCCTCTCTTTGATATCTAAATTTTATAAAGTAAAACTGTGAACCAGCTTTGAAATTATACCATCATTAAATGGACAAAATGACCCTTTTTATTCCATTGTTAGATCTTTAAAAGTGATATTAGTAAGATAACCATTCACACCAGATGGTATACCTGTATATGTCACTGAAGTAGGGGATTATAAAGATTACATTGCAGAGTTCTTAAAAAGATGGATTAATCTTGCCTTCACAAGTAAATGTTCCTACTGTAGGGCATTTGTTTAGTCAAATGAAGCAGGAAAGAAATGAGATAAAGAATAATTTGTCACTCAAAGCTTAACCAGAGAATTGAAATTGTGAATTTTATGTTCCTGCAGATGAATTTTATTAATAAAACTTAGTAAGCTTGCCTGAGAATTTCCAAGAAGAGAGAGAACACTGACTTTAGCAAATGCCAAGTGTATTTGACTTTCAAATGAATCTCCAAGGGAGGAAAAATAGCCAATTGCCAGAATTTAAATGACTGGAGGATGTTGCCCAAGAGCAAAGGAAGGGACTCTAACTGCTTCTCTGTGGCATCCAAATAAAAATTGTTTAACAAGAAAATATTCAGTTATCAATAGCATAGGCTTTCCCATGAAAATAAATACTACTGGGGCAAAATCTGCATTTCCCCCTCATTTCTGTATTCATGTGATCAGATTCCCAAGCCCTAGAAGCCTTTGACTTAAGATTGTTCTCTTCCCAAGATTCCTGATTGAGTGTATGGATTCAATAATATAAGGCAGACTCTAGGAGGCATCCAAATGAGGGTTCAAGGCTCTTCAAGTCTACTGGAGGAAGAGATCTGTTACGTAATTTGCACACCATTATGGTGATCAACTAAGGTGTGTTTCTGTCAAAAATTAAAATAAATGGTTTTGTTCCTATGTGAAAGAGGCTTCCCTTTAATATAACTCAACAAGCATTTATTAAGCACTTACTACATGCCAAGCACTCATTGTGCTAACAGCTGTAGATACAAAGAAGAAAATTAACCCTACCCTGCCCTCAAGGAGATTACATTCTCCTGGGGAGATAACAACCAGAACACTAATGAAGAAGGAGGAAAATTGCAGAAGGAGGGAGCACATTACTGATGTTAGGATTGGACAGAGAGCCTTTGTGCATCTGAGCCCTCAAGGTTCTACAGTGAAGGACTTGACCTTATGGGGCCTTGGTTTGCTCCTCTGTAAAGAAAGAAATGAACCTCTTGCCATTCACTGAAGAAGTGAGGGATTACAGTGGCAGAATGTTGGATACACTGAAGTCTCTGTCTCAGTTGATATTTCTTGACTTTTCTTTTGGTTACAAATGAAGGTTTAACGGGTGGTGGTGGGGATGAGTGTCTCAGGTGTAACTCAAATCCCTCTTCCTTATCAAAGAGTCTTGTAGTTCAGATTGCTCTCAAGCCTTCATACTTATAGTGTGTTGATAAATATTTAACAACAGACACCAAAAAAAAAAAATGTACCTGATGAGACTCACTTCTAAGTTTACCCTATATAGCTTTCTTAAATCTAGACAGACAGAGCAATAATTCAAGGCCTTTGCTGATTTCCTAAGTGTAAATGGTCACACTGAAAATTTTAACATTCACTCTCTGGAAAAGTTTGAACTGGCCCCAGCTCACCCCTGGCTGCAAGTACATGTTGGTCTCTCTCTAAAGTTCCTTCCGGCTTTGAGTCCTATGATCCTTCAATCACTATTAAGTGGCAGTGGGGAAGCTACCTGAGGGACAGCATAAACATACAAATGAGCAGGATACATACCAGAACAGTAACAAGACTGATGAAAAGAGGGCACATATTGGGACTCAGTGGAAAATTAAGTTGAATATGTAGTATGACATCTTCTGGGTACTGTCAGCACCTGGCACCAATTATGCACTCACAAGTTCTACTACAACACACAGATCAGAAAATAGAAAAAGTCAAGGGCAAATAGTTTCTGTTTTAGGATCTCAGTTGACCTCAGTGTTTTTTGCGTACTGGAGCCATTGCCTCAAACTTGCTCACCCAGTGGGCCGAACCTCTGGTTATCATGAGCCCAGAGCCGCACAAATCCTCAAACTGTGTGGACTTGGCTTGTACCTGCCCTGCTCTTTTTCCTGCCTCTGGTCTGATATTTTAGTTCTCTAGATTTTAGCTGTGTCACCACTTCTGGATTTGGCTAGTGGCCTAACTTTTCTAACCTAGCTGATTGTTCCGGATTCTGCCGCTGGTCCTGCCTGACAAACCTTTACCTGATGCTGCTTGTCACCTAGCTCAACAGGTCGAGCAACGTCAGTTAACAAAGGGCTTAGAAATCCAAACTGAGAAGTTTGATCCTGATGTAGTAGACAATAGGTAGCCATTGCAGGTTCCTGAGACAGGGAAGTGACATTATCAGAGTTATATTTTCATAAGCTTAGTCTTACAGGAGCAAACAAAATAGGTAATAAAGCTGCAAATCTAGAATTGGAAGGGACCTGAGAAGCTATCTCTTCTAATCCCTTCATTTTATAGCTGATGAAACTGAGGCAGGGGGATTTAGTGACTTGCCAAACATTGTCCCACAGTTAGTTAAAATCAATGGTAGCCTTTGGTTTCAGATCCCCTGCTCTCTCTTCTATGCCATGCAGTCTCCTAATACACCCTAGTTTGAGGGAGAAGGGGCCAGAGACTTACATGGATCCTAAAAGCAGGTTAAAGACCTGAAAGATATGCTATTTGTAGCTTAAAGGGCTGAATGAATGCTGGGCATTTGTGCATTGGAGATGAGCTTCTGAAAGTCAGACTGAATGCCCTGCAGGTCCTTGCTAGGCCAAGGATAGATAAGTACATGCTTTTGTTCCTAATCTAAACTGAAGATTTGTTTAGGAATTGTTGCTGCATTTTCCCTTGAGCTGTTCAGTGCAAAGACTGTTGTTAATAGTTTTCTAGGTATCCCGTAGCCCTGGGGTTCTCATTAAAAACTTTTAAATAGACTAAAATAAAATCACACAAAGGTTAAAACAGCCACAGCCACACAAGTGGTTGCATGCCAAGCAAGAGCCTTGAAACTAGTGACATGGTGATGATTTACAGCCAGCTTGCCCTCTGAGCTATGGAGTTGACTTGTGCTAGGACTAATTCTAATGAAAATGGGTCTTTCCTGTTGGTCTAAGCAACCCTCAGTATTAATAAAGTCCACTTGTTCTCAATCAGAAAGTCTTAACGTTTAGACAATGCAAGATTTTTAAACTAGCTAAATGATTATGATGGTGACAACCTCTAAACTTCATCTCCTGCCACTAGCTGACTCACTCAAGCATAACCAGATGTAATAGGGGGTTGAGAACTGACTGGAATTCTAGGATTTCTAAGTTCACAGGGATAATCATTTATTGCCAGCCTTGAAAGCAATGTAAACCTTTCATGTCTTTGAGCTGAAATGGTCTGTTGTTGCTGGTGAAACATTTCAGTCCTGTCCAACTCTGTTACCCCATTTGGGGTTTTCTTAGCAAAAATTCTTGTTTGCCATTTCTTTCTCCAGTTCATTTTGTAGAGGAGGAACGAGACAAACAGGGTTCAGGGATTTGCTCAGTCACACAGCTAGTAAGTGTCTGAAGCTGGATTTGAACTCAGGTCTTCCTGACTCCAAGGCTGGTGATCTCCTCACCGCTATGGTCTATTCTCTCCCAAATGTCTCCTCCCCCAGCCTGTCCGGTACTCGAAACTGCAGTATGGTGTGCTTGCTTCTTTTATTTTTTTCTCAATTACATGTAAAAGAAAATTAACATTCTTTTAAAAAAAAAAAGTATTTCGAGTTCCAAATTCTCTCCTTCCTTCCTTGAGAAGATAGGCAGTTTGATAACGACTATACATATGCAGTCATGGAAACCATTGTTCCTCATTAGCCATGTTGCAAAAGAAAATAGAGAGACCCAAGAGATAAACAAAACAAAAGGCGTGCTTTGTCTGCATTCAGACTCCATCAGGTTTTGTCTGGAGATGGATAGCATTATCGATCCTAGGTCCTCCAGAGCTGTCTTGCTTGGGTCATCGTATTGCTGAGAAGAGCTGTCATTCAGAGGTGATCATTATAAGGTACTGCTATTACTGTATGCAGTGTTCTTCTGGTTGTGCTCTCTTTCCTTTGGATCATTTCATATGAGTCTTCCCAGGTTTTTCTGAAACCACCCCCCCTTATCATTTCTTATAGCGCAGTAGTATTCTGTCACTATCATATCCCACAACTTGTTCAGCTCTTCCCCAGTTGATGTGCATCTCCTCAATTTCTAATTCTTTGCTACCACAAAAAGAGCCTCTGTAACTATATTTGTACCTATAGGCCCATTTCCTTTTTGTTTGATCTCTTTGGGATACTGTAGCAGTACTGCTGGGTCCAAAGGTATGCACAGTTTTATAGCCCTTTGAGCATAGCTCCAAATTGTCTCCAGAATGGTTGAATCAGTTCACAACTCCATCAACAATGCATTATTATCCAAATTTTTTCATATTCCTTCCAACTGTTGTCATTTTCCTTTTCTGTCATGGTAGCCAATCTGAAAGGTATGAGGTGGTATGCTTTAATTTGCATTTCTCCAATCAATAGTGATTTAGAGCATTTTTATATGACTATAGATAGGTTTGATTTGGGGCATAGTAGCTGCTTAAAAAATGCAAGTTGACTGACTGAATCTCTAGAGAGAATGGCATAGGAAAGGATAGGGTTGTGGCTTAAGAAAAGATCAGACCTAAGCCTCTCCCTTGGAAGGATATAGGTAAGCTTAGGGAAAAGTTTAACTTCCTTCCCTTATCCAGCAGGGAAAAAGAAAAAGCAGAGAAAATGGAGTATTGCTGGCCAATTCCACTGTGACATTAAATAGTATTACAAGTATTGGCCCAGTATTTGTCATAGGAGTACATAGTACATAGTACATAGGATTTAGTATTTGATGACCTGGAAGATCATCTAGTCCTATTTCCTCATTTTAAAGAAGAGGAGACTGAAGGTCAGAGAGGGGAAGTGATTTGTAGGTCAGCCAGATATTAAGTGGTAAGGATGGTATTTGAACTCCAGTCTTTTGATCCTAAATGGTACCCTTTCCACTCTACCATGCTTTCTGGTTATATCTTGCACCTGAGATTTTCTAAGCAGTCCATCTCTGTCTGTGTATTTCTATGGAGGGAGGGGCAAGGCAAGAGGAGGGCAACACAGACTGCAAGGAAGGGAGTGGTAGCTCAGTATCACACACTGAGGGAAGTTGGCAATACAGGAATAAGATTCAGGAGTTGATGATTTACAAGTAGGTACTTTCTATCACAAATACATCCATTGGATGAGACTTATTGCATTTTCTAGTGTCCCTTGAAATGACCCTGCTCCATTTACTAGTCAGTGAAAGCAACGTTAAAGATTAGATATGTCCTTTTCCAGGCCAATATGCTGGAATTGGGTGGCTAATATTTTATTCAGGAGACACTGAATAATATTTTATATATAAAATTTTTCTTCGGTTTCCAGAGGCAGCACTGATGGAAATGGAAGTGCTCCCAGCAGAGGAGTTTTCTTTGGAGGGGACAAGGAAAATGTTTTTGCCATGAATGTGCCATGAATGTGATGGGAGAAGTGAAATTTTGGTCAATTTGTCTGAATCTTACCATTCCTTTGAGGGATTACTTAAGAACTGAGCGAGCGTTTTCCTGTTGTTTGGGCCCCAGAGAAAGAAAGAAGACAGCAAGTGGAAAGACATTTGAATGTCATTCTATTGATCAAATCGCATTATTTTTATTTTGAATATTGACTCATGCTTAATCTAATTCTTGGCTTGCATGCCAGGGATTCAATGTTGTGAAAATTTACTGTTCGGGGTAAGACCCCCAAACAGAACATGGCACATATTCAGCGAGGGGTGGTGTGTGTGTGTGTGTGTGTGTGTGTGTGTGTGTGTGTGTGTGTGTGTGTGATACTGAAAAGCATTATATTTTCTGGAAATGCTTGTGAGATTAAATTTCTTACTGCCTTGAATGAAAAATACATGGCCAATATAATCCAATAAAGTACTTTACAGATGAAAACATAGATGAATCCTTACCCAAATTAACTCACACATAGTGAGAATGGAAATGAATATATGTGCAGCCTTTGCTGATAGTGGACCAGATGTTACCTAGTGAGCAGAAATGCATTTTGGGGGAGATGAACTTGGATCTATGAGAGGAATGAATGAATGAATGAAATCTCTTTCTTGCCCAAGGTTGCCTTGTGTCTACTTTGTATATGTCTTGAATATAGTTGCAGCATATGGCAAGAAAATATTTTCTCCCTGGTTACAGTGTGAGCTACTTGAGGGAAGGGCCTTTCTTTCACTTTTTTCTTTGTCTTCCTAGTCCTTAGCCCAGTGAAGACATATAGTAGTTTATAAATGCTTGTTGGTGGATCACATACATATTTCATTTATTACTTTTAACATTTTCATTTTCTATGAACACAATAGAAAAGTCAATTCGATGACTGACTAAATGGAGCCTAGTGACCTCAATGATTTGAGTCAATGGATTGACTTCTTTCTCATTTCTAGAATCAAATCGACCTTCAAGGTTGAATTCCATTTGTTTCAATAGCGTTTAGGAAAGATTTCTATTAAGGACTCTATTAAAGGTGCTGTGCTAGGTGCTGGGAAGACAAAGGGAAAAGGAGAATCAATGTCTGTCCTCATAAAGCTTATGTTCCACCAGGAGCCTGGACCTTATATGCAAAGTTATTTACACGATAGCATGGGGAGGAGTAGAGCCCCCCCCCCCCCCCCATCTTCAGGATCAGGAACTACTTCAGGTTGAAGATGCCATCTGAACTGAGCTTTGATGGATATTAGGGATTCTAATGAGCAGAAAAGAGAAGGGGCTGCATTGTAGACATAGAAGACAATCAGTGCGAAGGCAAAGGGATGGGAGACAGAACACTGAGTTTTGGGAACAGCTAATAGGTCTGATTGATTGGAATGTAGATTAGATCAATGGGGAATAAGTCTAAGTCTAGAAAGGTAGGCTGGAATCAAATTATTGTGATGGACTTTAAATCCTAAGCTGTGCAGTTTGTTTTTTAACCTAGAGACAGTAGGGAAGCCAATGAGAGTTCTTAAACAAAGTGGAGTAACATGCCTAGACTTTTGCTTTAGTAATACTTTTTGGAGGTTAGGTGAAGAGTGAGAGGGAAGAGACTGGAAGCTATGACATTTATTTAAGATCTCAAGGAATTTCTATACTTGATTAGCATTCTTAGCCAAAGAATTCAAGACTATTCTGGGGTCTTTCCCCAGCAATTTCTTCTGGTATAGGCCATCTCCCATGCCCATTATTGACTGGGGTTTTGATATTCTTGGGGAAAAAATGTCTGTATCTGTTTGGGGCCAACTCTTACGGATCTTGAGGCTGTCTCAGGGCAGCAAACAAAACTCTTTTATTTGACAGGTTACTGTTGTATAGTATATTAATGGCTATGATGTGGACACACCAATGCCATTAAAAAGCTCCGTGTTATTCTGTTTCATGCCCAACTGCTATCTTTGTGAGTCTCTGTAACACTGGACATTCCATCAACTCATCTCAAATATAAATGTTTGTGTTGGGAAGAAGGGATGATTGGGGCAGAAAATGCCACCTGGTGAACCTGTTGTGGCCACTTGGGTAAAATTAGAATGAAAGCCGCAAGTAGCAGCTATATTTCATGGTTGAACGGAAGAGTCAGCATGCCAAGAGTCATCAATCAGCAGGATTGGAAAATCTATAGAGCCAGCACTTCAAAAATGCTTTGATATCTGGATTCTCCTTAATCCTTCTCTAGTCACTTAATACTCCAAAACAAAAGACCGTTTAACCAGCTTTGCATTGGACTGGACTGAGATTGAATAGTCTGGATGTAATTTTCAGTTTGGCTGAACACTGATTGAGATTCATTCATTCCAGCCCATATAGTGCCCTGCACATCTGACTTGTTTACCAATGGGTAAAAGAAAGGAAAAAGGGGTGAGCCAGCATTCAGCATTTTTTCCCAGTCTTAAACAGTTGGAGCCACAATTAATGGGTCCACTGGTAAGGTTCCTTTGTGGGCCATAGGAATCCTTTGTGAGCTATAACGTAAAGTTCCTTGAACAAAGTAATTAAGATGTTGTTTCTTTAAGAAGATACACAATTCAGCTATTTGTGAAAATCCATTGAGCCTAGGACACTTGCTTTAGATAGGTCTTCTAGAAAGCTGAACCTAAATTCCCTGATGCACCTCGATAAAAGTCATTAAATTGTTTTGTTTTTAATCTGACTTGAAGATTTGTTTAGGAATCATTGCTATTGTCCCTCCCTACCCCCAGGCTGTTAGGCACAAAGTCTCTAAATGTTGAAGCTGTCCTACTCCAAAACTAAGGTAATCAATGCAATTCAAGTCACACCACCCTCAGCACCACCTGTCAGCTTCAACATTCTTGCACACACATGTATGTAGACATATACAAGTGTGTATTTATTATACTCACCCATAAAAATATTATGCCACATAAGTAATACATATATTGGTACTTTTAGCCCCTGTTTCCTTCTTGTACCTGAAAAGGAATCCCCTTGATATCAGATCTAGCAAAAAGGTCATGTAGCTTCTTCCTGAATACCACCATTGAGAGGGAGTCCACTACCTCCTAAAGCAGCCCATTCCACTTTTGAAGATCTCGAGTTGTTAAGGATTTTTTCCCTGACATTGAGCTGAAGCTTCTTCCCATTGCAATAGTTTGGCTTTCTAACGCTATCAAGTTAGAAAAGTCAAGTCTATCCCTCTTCCCCATGATAGCTCTTCAGATACTCGAGGACGGCCAACATGCCTTCCCTAATCCTATCGTCCAGGTCAAAGTTTTAGAAAATAGTGCAAGAACACAAGCAATCCAGTTCTGGATTGTGATTTTGATGAGAAGTGTTATAAGAGTTTAGAGAAGGACTATATCACTGGGCTACAGTGGTTAGGAAGGTCTTTGTGACTGAGAGAGTTCTTGAATGAAAGATGAAGACTATGTAGTTAGGTTCAGATATAAAAGAAAGGCATTATTTTATTCAAACAAAACTGCTGATTAGTTATAAATAAGTCTACCTCAAGGAATAAACATTGATATTAAGCTAAATAGTTTGGAATTGGGTTAAGTTATGTCCAAGACAAGAAAGATTTAGCAGCCTTTAAGGTTGCATGGGCCATTTTTTTTTCGTATCAACTTCATTTATGGACATAGCCCTCCCCCCTCACTTATCCAACGATTCATCCCTTGTACTAAAGAGTAAAAAAAGAAAAAGGAAAAAAGTTCAGCAAACTAAGGCAACAAATCACGTATCTGACAATATATTCAGTATTCTACACCAATAGCTCTATACGTCTGAAAAGATGAAAGGGAAATAATTTTTTCTCAACTCTTATTCAGGGTCAGACTTATTAATTTTAATTACACAATGTTTGGTTTCACTTTTTCCATTCTTTTTTCTCACATTTTGGTCAATGTGGCTATTATTTCTTGGTTCTGCTGATTTTACCCTGCCTTAGTTCACAAAAGTCTT
Source organism: Notamacropus eugenii (assembly GCF_028372415.1). Taxonomy (NCBI): domain Eukaryota; kingdom Metazoa; phylum Chordata; class Mammalia; order Diprotodontia; family Macropodidae; genus Notamacropus; species Notamacropus eugenii. The sequence goes on along the minus strand of NC_092879.1, from coordinate 88,357,258 downwards.
CCCATGCTTCTCTGAATTCTTCATATTTTTTTGGTTCTTACAGCACAGTTACATTCTGTTATATTCATTTACTACAATTTGCTAAGCCATTTTCTAATTAATGGGCATCTATTTTTTTTCTAATTCATTGTTTTCAGAGGTGTCAAACATATAGTCCCTGGAGTGCCTACAGCCTACAACACTCTGAGTGTTGTCTGAACCAGATTAAAATATAATTGGAAAATATTTGACAGAATAATTAAAAACATAATAAAACATAGATAATATCATATTTTAAAACTAAGTCAATATGTGGCCCACAGGGATCCTTACGTATGGTTTCATGTCCCCCATTTCCATTTGAGTTTAATTCCACTGCTACATTACCACAAAAAAGTGCTTTTGGTGTATATGAGACTATTTTTTCTTTCTTTGGCCATTTTGGGGTATATGCCTAGCAGCGGTATATTTCGTAAATACAGAGAATAATTCCTTTTTACCACCCAGGAATATAATCCTTTGGTATTTCTGAAAGTTGCTAAGGGTTTTCGTGTTTTTGAAGAAATGAATGAATGAAATAATATTTATGAAACATCTATTATGTGTGAGCAGGAAATGGTAGAGAAACAAAAACAAAGTGCTCTCCACTCAAGGATCTTCCATTATACTGCAGGGATGCACCTGTACGTAGCAATTAAATACATGGCATGAGGAGGGAAAGAGTGCCGATGACTGAAGGTACCTGAGAAGGCTGCGCAGAGAAGGTGGTAGCTAAGTCATAAGGGGAGCTAAAGATGCTGTGATGGGGAGATAATAGAGGAGACTTGGCCAATATATTGGTGGAGAATGAGGTTAAGGGACAGGGTATTATCGGTGAGCCAAGCTTCTGGAGGAGATGAAAGGGAAGAAGATACAGGGAACAAATGTAGGTAAAACTTTGGCAAAACTTCATGGAGAACGGAAGTAAGGAGCAGATGCTCAGGGAAGATGTAGAAGGGTTTGCGGGCCTTGATGTGTGAAGCTGGGGAGGTGAAAGTGATGACCTCGATTCTTTTCAGCAGTGTAAGAGGTTAGATTGTCTGTCTGCTCTGAAAGGCAGGTGGGGGTAGTATCGAGAGCTTGAGGAGAGTAAAGCTTAGCACAGCCCTCAGTTTAGGAGTTTGATAGAGTCAATTAAGACAGAATAGCAGCATTGCTGTGCAGCAGCGAGGGCCTAATTAATGTTAGATAGTATAAATATATTGTGGACCCAGTAAGGATAATGGTGTGACTACTTCCAGCAGTGTTCTTTTACTCAAGAGCAGGGCTGAAGATAGTAGGAGTGACCCAGCACTGAGAGTTGGGTGAGATATGAATATCAGGACAGGGCAAGGAGAAACAAAGGGAGAGAAAATTTTTTATAATTATATTGATCTACTAAAGACTCAAGACTGTGAAGAGAGGAGAGGCCAAAGCAGGGCATGGAAAAATGGAAGGACTGGATGTTATGATGTGCAGGAAGAATAGATTTTGAAAGAATGAGGCACAGGGAGACTTACCAGGATAGAAAATTATGGTCAGAGAGAGGAATGAGTTCCAGATGGCAGAGGTTATCCAGTTTGGAGTGATCAATATTGGCACCACCTTGTAAATGAAGGAATAATTTTTTACCTATGCAAATTATATAAAAAGGAAATTAGTTCCCTCCAAGCAATCATGGGGAGTGGGAGATATCAAACAATATAATACATATTTCTTTTCTTTTTTTGAAGAGAAGCTGCTGCCTTGCTTTATTTTATTTTTTTTAATTTTTTTATTATTTTATTTGTTTTCAGTGTTCTACAATCACTTTCATATATCTTAGATTTATATAATACATATTTCAACATATTAGATATATAGTAGGCAGTCAATGAATAATTGTTTTTTTCTTTTTTATGAATTTATTTGTTTTCAGTTTTCTACAACCTCTTCCATATAGCTTAGATTTTCCACCTCCGTCCCCTTCCTTGTCCGTTCCCTTCCCCATCCCTCCCTGAGACAGCATGCATCAATAAGAGCGAATTTGATGGTTGATAATCAGAACTTCATATCCTTTTCCAATGACCAAATGATTTCGCATCCTCTTGGGAAACATGAAACCAGAAGACATAAGAAAATTGTCAGTAAGTGGAAGGATGACTCACATTTTCTCCTTGGAGAAGCAAATAGAAGAGTTGGTAGATTTGGTTTCATGGCACACCCACAGGCAACAAGTATAGTGCTCCTTATAGCACAAGTGAAAGACCACTGTGCAGACAATCGCAAACCACACACCATGATTTGCCATAGAGGAAGAAGTCTAAAGAAATTTTACGAAGAATTTGGCAAGCCCTTTCAAACCAAATCAATTTATCAATACTTTGTAATGCCTGTGAAGTGAGATAACACTAACTCTCATTCCTAAAAATATTAAAAAATTTAAAATGAAAGAAATTAAAAACTTGTAGATTATTCAAAAGTCTCATGCCTGTATATCATAACTACTTCCTTTAAGAAGAGAGTTGGAAGGCGCTGGAAAAAGTGAAGACCAAGCCACATCACAAAGAATAAGATTGATTAAATCTGAACAGATAGAAAATGATTGGTTACTGATGCACATCATTTCCAAATTAGGAGGCAATGTTCACTCAGACCACTAACTCATTAGAATAGAGGTTAAAATCAACACCAAGTTAGAGTGCTGGACTTGGAGGCGGGAGACCTGGAATTGAATCCCACCTTAAACAACGGAGAAACCGTATGACTGTTGTGAAATCAGGTCACTTTTCAGACCCTTAGTTTCCTTATCTGTGATGTGGAGATAATTGTACCCACTATCTCATGGGGTAAATTGTAGTGGAAAGGTAATTGTAACAGTTCCAATCTAGCTCTTCAAATAAGGTAATGGTACCAACGAATGAGAGATGGAGAAAGAAAAGACAAAAGCACACATTATTATTGCCTCCTACAGTAATTTACCTGTTGTAAAGCAATTGCTCCAATGAGGAAGTTGAGAAAGAGCATCTCATCCAGCAAGCACTTGATCTCCTTGCCAAGCAGGAAGACATGGCAGCCAAGGACAACAGCAGCCTGGAGTGTAAACGTATTTGCCAAACATTCTGAACGAGGATGGTAAGAGATTGTAAGTAGCATTCATTACCTCATCATACAGTGCAAAACAGCAGAGGGGAAAACAAGCCTGCAGAACGCTTGGCATGAGTCCCAACTGAGCCACATCATCCCAAGAGCACTGACAGATGAAATGGGAAGAACAATAAACAGATACAAAATAGAATGGATACATCAGCATTTCTGTAACAAACTATTTTCATTATCTATGACAGTGGAACCACCACATTTGGACTTGAATATCTCAGTCTCAGATGTACTATATGAGGAAGTAGGAAAAACACTAAAGAAGACAAAGATAGGAGAAGCAGCTGCACCAGAAAATTACCCGCAAAGGAGATTTATGCTGGGGGTTATACAGTGAAATCTTGGAGGGAACAATTTCAAGATATCTGAAAGAGGGGAAGATAGTGAATGATTAAAAAAAATCAGGGATGGGATTATTCCCCCTCCCCCAAATAAGTAAAATATCAATAAATGTCAACCCAAATTTTTTTTTCCATAAAATTTTTCTGAGAACAGTCTACATGTGTATTAGGGGTATCCTTGATGAAAACAGCTTAAAATTAAGCTCTTTGAGGGTAGAGACTGGTTTATTTAATTCTTTTTATCCTTAACATTGGCACTTAATAAGTGCTTGTCAAAAGAATGGATGAAAACATGAAAGGGGAATAAGCAGACTTTCATAAATGATTTTCTCCAGCAAATCACAGTTTCATAGCTACATGATTAACTAAAAGGTAAAAAGAATGCGAAATCACACTTTGTTTTTTTCTTAATACAGTGCAATGGTGGTACAGCTGATACTGATGCTCTTGCAGAAGCAAAAGCCTGCCCTCCCAGGTTTGCGACCAGCTTCCTATAAGCTTGTGTGATAAAGTAGAGGAGAGCACTGGTTCTCGAGACAGAGGACATGGGGCCACATCCTGCCTCTGAAGGCTAATGGTAAGGTATCAAATACTCAAGTCCTCTATCCACTTTATGGCATAAGATGGTGTTCTTAGCTGAATTTTTTTTTCCAGACTGCTTTCCAGGTTTCCTGAAATTTCTAACAAATCAAAGTTCTTCCTAGGTAATTCACCTTTTGGGGTTTCTAAAACATTGAATTACTGTTATCTATTTTTTCTCATCTAGTTTAATCTAGTGATCTATTTTTAACTAGCATCAAATTGTTTCGAAAATTATTGTTTTGTAATATAGATTGATGTCTGCAATGTTACCAGCCCTTCATCTTTAGAGTTTCGTTGTTTTCCTTTAATAATGATAATAATTGCTATCATTTAGATAGCACTTACTAAGTGCTAGGTGTTTTAAAAATATTATCTCATTTGGTCCTCACAATTGTGCTATTATGCACGTACTGTTATCTAGGCACTGTTAGGATTTCCATTTTATTGATGAAGAAACTGATTCAAATAGAAATCAAGTGACTTGCTTAGGGTCACACAGCTAGTAAGTGTCTGAAGCTGGATTTGAACTCAGGTTTCTGGACTCCAGGTGGAGGACCCTGTCTGCTGTGCCACTTATTTTGTTCCTCCAAACCAAGTTTCTTATTATTTTATCTAGTGCTGTATCCCCTTGAGAATGTGATCAGAATTGCAATATTCTTTAATAATTTCATCGTTATTGTGCTTTGTATTGTATTGGAATGGCTTAGCCATGAGCACTGGACATCTCTCTAGTAATGTAAATTTGTCCTTATTTTATATGACAAACATTTTATAATTATGCCTATGCAAGTCCTGAGTGTGTTTTGGTAAACATTTTATAATTATGCCTTTGCAAGTCCTGAGTGTGTTTTGGTAAACATTTTATAATTATGCCTTTGCAAGTCCTGAGTGTGTTTTGGTAAACTGAGTCCTAGACATTTTATGTGTTTCGGCAGTTGCTTTGATTGTGACTTCCACTTCTATTTATTATTCTCTGAGGATTTTGTAATTGCTAATATAGAAAGGCTCTTCTTTTGCATCCAAATAACTTTACTGAAGCAATTGATTTTCTCAATAAATTGATTTTCTTTGTTTACTGGGATTTTCTAAGTAACCGTCATAATATCATCGGTAAATGAAGATAATTTTCTTTTCTCTTTGGCTATTTTTATGCCTTTTATTCATATTTTTTCGTTTTATTGTTATCGCTGACCTTGGTAAAACTACATCAAATAACAGCAGGGAAAGGGACAATCTTCTTTCCCTCCCGTAATTATTGAGAAAACTTCTAGCATGTTCCAACTGTAGACAATTCAAGCTTTTGGTTTTTTTAGATAAATCAATACATTCTGTTTAACATGCTTTTAAAAATATCCTTTTATGTCAATACTTTGCTGTGTTTCTAAATTAAGTGAGCATCATACTTTGTCAAAGATCTTTTCTATGTCTGCTGATATAATGTGGTTTTAGACATTTTTATTTTTAATATGGTCAGTTATATTAAATGTTTTCCTAATGTTGAACCATCATTACATCCCTGGCAGAAATCCAACCTGATTATAGTGAATATTTTTTTTTGATAGGATTAGGGAGAAGAGAATAAAATGCCTTAATATTTTTGCCAGGATTTTATGTAAAATTTTGAATTTTTCTTCATCAGTGACATTGGTCTATGGTTCTCCTTCTTTGCTTTACCTTTCACTGGTTTAGGCATTAGATCTAGATTTGTCTTGTAAAAGAATTTGGTAGAGGTTTTTCTTAGTTTTTGAGACTAATTTGTTTAGTGTAGGTATCAGTTCTTCAGAATTTGGTAGAAATCTCCAGTAATACATCTGAATCAATTTCCCCCCTTTGTTTATTTCTCTATTTGGTGTTTTGCAAATCTGTGTATTTTGCATTTCTTGGAGATAATCATCTACTTCTCAATTCTCAATTTTGATAGCATACTCTATCAATTATGAAGGTTCTTTTTATTTCTTCTCTTTTATTATTTCACCATATTCATTTGATTTTGCTTCATCTTTTTAATCAGGTTGGCTAAAATTTTTATCAATTTTTTGGTGCTTTAAAAGAGCCAAGTTTTAATTTTGTTTATTAGTGCTATAGTCTTCAGATTGGGTAAAATAATAACATTTATTGAAGAAACAAAAGAAAAGCAAAAAAAATGTAGCAATGAAACAGGAATAACATTTTCAGTCTTCAAAATATTATAATACTGCAGTCCTAAAAATCACTGGAGATTAGTTAGAAAAAGAAAGTTAGATCAATGTATCAGAGAAGAAAAAGAAAATCAGCTGTAATTGAACTCAGTAACTTGTTCAATAAACTATGGTTCAGAGTGTTAGAAGACTAGGTGAACTATTTATTTTTAACTTATCAGTTTGAATAGGCTCATTGAGGTGTTCCTACTTAGTAAGGATATGTCATTACTAAATTAAATTTAATATAAGCTTTAAAAAATCAAGCTAAATTGTTTGTCATAGTGAGTCATGGTATCACATGTAATCCTTTATATCTGGGCCCAGAGTCAGAAAGACCTGAATTCAAATAGAATCTCAAATGGACATTAATACCTGTGCTAGCTGTGTGACCTTGGGCAAGTCACTTAATCTGTTTGTTTTTGTTTCCTCATCTATAAAGTGGAGATAATAATAGCACATCCTTGGCAGAGTTGTTGTGAGGATCAAATGAGATAATAATTACAAAGTGCCTGGCATGTGGTAAGCATGATATAGATGTTAGCTATTATTATTAGCTCTTAGCTATATTTTTTGGGGAAAGAGTTTTTTGCCAAAGGAAAAGTTTATGTTGATGGCGTCTTTCAAGTTGATTGTAAATAGAAACAAAGCAAAACACTTGCTACTTTGTCTTCAGAGTAAGAAATACAAACATTGTGTGAGGAAATAAAATGAAGATTTGTTTTCTTTCTGGAGTCCATAATTCTGTGAATGTTGAAATTAGCAACTTGTGAGACACTCAGGAGCAACATCCCTTTCATTGGTTTGTATTGAATTTGGGGAGATTTTGCAGGTACTTCTTCTCTGTACACATGGGTATATTTCTCCAAGATAATGTATGTTCCTTGAGATTAGGAACTACTTTCTTTTATTTTTGTATCCTTATAGTCTATTACACTGATTAATAAAGACTTGTTGAATCGAACTTTTGAATAATTACTTCTGATCTTCAAGAATGTCTTATTAAAATGAAAATTCTCCTGGAAGAAGTAAGTCATTTTTTAAATCACATAACACCATAGTTTTATGCTGATAATTTATCCAGGAATAGTAGGAATGAGACACCGGAGAGGGATAAATTATAGGGGCAGAGTTAGGAGGGAAGAAAGGATGAAAACAAGGAAGGGGAGAGGGAATCCTCTCCCAAACAAGCTTTCCCTACTTCTCAATTTTTCTTAAATATGCCTCTGCATGCTGATTGCCAACACTTAGGAAGAAGGTTTCTTTTGACTCTCTAGTTCTAGAAATGGGACCATTGGATCTAATGAATTCTTGAGTCATCCCAAAGGGCAGCATTACAAGTGATTCCAGAAGTCTGATCTCTCCCTGCCCAAATTTTTAGCAGGCTGGTATCAATTCCCCGAAATGTTTTTGGGAAACAAAGTTTCACAACACCTGCTCTGTCTTAGCCAAATTTTAATTACACGCCACTCTGCTCAGAAAAAGAAGAGTATTTTTCTCCATTTGGTGGTGGGAGAACTGCTGATTGCCTGGGGACTGGTGTAAGCTCAGTAAGCACATAAATCTTGGCTTAAAAAAGCAGTATCCAATAAAATCAGCCAGTAAAAATAAACAAGGAAAACCATCCTTCGATATTCCTCCCCAAAGTAAGTATAGTAAGAGCATTTCTTACTGGATTCAAAGTTCTCTTCTCAATATCTATTAGATTAGAGTCTTTTGCACAGAAGCAGATGCTGCTGTTCAGTTGGTAGTGGTAGTGAGGAGATAAGACTTCTATTCATTGAAGTAGAATTTAGTGGATAAGATGGCAGAGAAAAGCCATGAAGTTGCCTGAGTTTTCTATAACTTTCCTCAGAAACAATGCTAAATTACCTCTAAATGGATTGTGAAGCAATGGAACCCACAAGAAGATGGAGTGAAGCGATTTTCCAGCTTAAGATAATATAGAAAGCCTTCAGGAAAGGCCTGTCTCACTTGGGGAAAAGAGGAGCATAGGCCAGCACATGCAGTGTCCAAACAAGCCTGCAGGAGGTTCTTAGCTACAACACAGATCAGCTACCAAGGCCCCATGGGCTTGGTTCAACAGGCTCCAGCCCCAGCACAGAAGGCAAACTGTTTAGCCTCAGAACCTAGGGCATAACAAGTGGAACCAGGCTGGGCAACCCTAGTGCAGTGGGCAGGCTGTCAGCACCTGAAACTCAGGTGCAGAAAGCCCCAGCCTCCAACATAAAAAGCTTGGGATTGTGCCCCCAGTATCCCAGAAACTGAGACCTTTAAAAGTCATGAAATACCCTAGAAAATGAGAAAAAACCAGAAAGCTATTATGGCAACAGGGAAGATCAAAACCCAAACTCAGAAGAGGACAACAATGTCAAAATGTCTACATGCAAAGCCTCAAAGGGAATATAAATTGATATCAAGCCCTAAAATTCCTCTTGGAAGAGCACAGAAAAGATTTTAAAAATCAAATAAGAGAGGTAAAAAATTGGGAAGAGAAATGAGAGTTATGCAAGAGAGTCAACATCATGGAAAAGGAAAAACAAAAATTGGCTGGAAAAAATACCTTAAAAATAGTATTGGCCAAATGGGGGAAACATACACTGAAGAAAACAACTCCTTACAAAGTAGAATTGGCCAAATGGAAAAGGAGGTACAAAAGCTCACTGAAGAAAAAAATGCCTTAAAAGTTAGAATTGGGCAAGTAGAAGTTAATGACTTTATGAGATATCAATAAACAATCAAGCAAAATGAAAAGAATGAAAAATTAGAAGAAAACATGAAATATCTCATTGGAAACACAACTGCCCTGGAAATAGATCCAGGAGAGATGATTTAAGAATTATTGGACTACCTAAAAGTCATGATTGAAAAAAGAGCTTAGACATCATCTTTCAAAAGTTTGTCAAAGAAAACTGCCCTGATGTTCTAGAACCAGAGGGTAAATAGAAATGGAAAGAATCCATCAATCACCTCCTGAAAGAGATCCCAAAATGAAAACTCTGAGGAATATTATAGCTAAATCCCAGACCTCCCAGATCAAGGAGAAACTATTGCAAGCATCCAGAAAGAAACAATTCAAGTATCATGGAGCCACAGTCAGTACAACACAAGATTTAGCAACTTCTGCATTAAACGATCAGAGGACTTGGTATGATATCATGGAAGGCGAAAGAGCCAGGATTATAACTAAGAATCACCTACCCAGCAAAACTTAGTATAATCTTTCAGGGGAAAGATAGATATTTACTGGAATAGTGTATTTCTGGTGAAAATTCCAAAGCTGAATAGAAAACTTTTCTTTCCTATACAGTATGCAAAATAAGCATTAAAAGGTAAACAGGAAAGAACAGTCATAAGGGATCCAATAAGGGTAAACTGTATATATTCCTATATGGGAAAATGATATTTATAATTCCTAAAATCTTTCTCATTATTAGGGCATTTAGGAGTATACATAAAGCAGAGGTTTGAATTGAATGTGTTGGTATGATTATCTAAAAAAATGAAATTAAAGGATGAGAAAGAAGAATGCTTTTGGAGAAATGAGAAAGGGAGAGGTAGAATGGGATAAATTATCTGACATAAAAAGAGATTTTAGAGTGGAAGGGGAATTGGAGGAAGCAGGGAAGGGAACACATGAACCTTACTCTCATTGGAATTGACTCAAAGAGGATGTGGAAATCTACCTTACCATGCAAGAATTTATAAGAGAAGTAGGGTCAGGGTGAGGGATTTGGGGTGGGGGGAGCTGATAGAAGGGATGGGAGAAGTAAAAATCAAAAGCAAAACATTTTTAAGAATGGACAGGGTAAGAGAAGAGAGAGATTCGGATAAACAGGGGGAAATAGGATGGAGGGAAACGTGTAATTGGTAATCATCATTGGGAAAAAAATATTTTTCAATGAGTTTCTCAGATAGACTTTATTTCTCAAAAAAAGGATATATTTGTAAATCCTTTAAAAAATGACAAGCAGGCAGATTTCAAAAAAAAACCCGGAAAGACTTAGATGAACTGAGGCTGAATGAAGTGAGCAGAAAGAAGAGAACATTGTACACAGTAACAGCAACATTGTGTGATCAAGTATGGTACACTTAACTCTTCTTAGCAATATAATCATCCAAGACAATTCCAAAAGACTCATGATGAAAAAGTTATCCACATCCAGAGAAAGCATTACGGAGTCTGAATACAGATCAGAGCATCCTATTTTCACTTTTGTTTCTTTTTCATGGTTTTCCCCTTTTTCTCATTCTTTCTTCACAATATGACTAATCTTGAAATGTGTTTAACATGATTGCTTGTGTATAAACTATATCACAAGGGAGAGGAGGAAGGGAGGGAGAAAAATTTGGATCTCAAAATCTTATAAAAATGAATGTTAAAAACTACCTTTAGATGTAATTGTGAAAAATAAAATATTTACAAAAGAAAAAAAGAAATAGAATTTAACCTACTCTGCCTACCTACTTGCATCCACTGGAGAGAGGAGCTGGACCTAATTGAGTTCATTCACACAGACTATGGGAAGCCTTATCTGAGAATTCACAACAAAACAGAAATTAGGGGTTTGTGGGTCAAGGTTAGAAAAAAACAGCAATGTAAACTTCATTGGAGTATATAAAGGATAAGGAGCAATAGTTTCACTTAGGGAGATTCAGAAAATAAAATTCCACAGTCCTTTAGGGGAGGAAATTTTGTCACATCTCCCAGTCTATTGGATTTGATAAGATTCAGGTCTTCAGATGCCAAATCCAAATCCAAATCCTCTATCCACTATTCCATGCTGCCTCCCTACATGTACTCCACCCCCTTCTCTCTCTCTCTCTCTCTCTCTCTCTCTCTGTCTCTCTCTTTCTCTCTCTGTCTCTCTCTCTTTCACTCTCTGTCTTTGTCTCTCTGTCTCTCTGTCTTTCTGTCTCTCTGTCTCTGTCTGTCTCTCTCTCTCTTCTTTCTCCCTCTATCCCCAGTTTATCTGTAATCTCATTAATGTGGGTATTCTCTATGACAGTGCCAATCACAATCTATCTTTGCCTGCCCAGCCTGTAGCACTCTTTTCCATGTCTTCTCATGAGACTTGCAAAAGCCATCCTTATCATGAATGTTCCCTATGAATGTGTAATTTATTCTCAAAGTTTATATAGATGGGAAAGTGGGTATGTGTGCTGATAGTTATAGAAGTTCACAAGGTTAGCCTTTGGGGTAGTACTAAGTCATAGACCTTTCTGAGGCCTTTCATGCCTTTCCCTTCTTCAGACACCTTGACAGTTGTTTCTCAGTGTCCCCCAAATTGTGTTGCCTCCAGCACAGGTTTTCTCTGAGTGCATTTGCTCTAATCTTATTGCTTCAGTCTTTGTTTCTTCTGTGTCATTTCTAATTCCTCATACAGTACATCATTTGAGATCAGGGATGATTTTGTTGCCTTTCTTTGTATCCCCAGCACCTAACACAGTACTTGGCACTTGGTAGGTACTTACTGAATGCTGGTTGACTTGACATCTACATGTATTATATTGAGTCCAAACATGGTGACTCCATTGTCGTTGATTATAGAAAGAATCTATTGAAATCTTTGCAGATTTTGTCATCTTTCCTTTATTTTTTTGTCCTACTTTCATCCTTAAATACTTTCTTATAGCCTTAAATGTATCATTAAAGGCTTAAGTGACTTTGCTTTTTTGAGCTCTTTCATCAATCCTTCCTAACAAGTTTTTCCCTCTACTGCTTTTCACTGTTTGCTAAGGCCATACTGCTCTAAATTGACTGACTCTTGATAAGGTATTTAAACTTTCAGTCACCAAGACAACTCCCTGAGGCTGTGGGCTAGTGCTAATATTTGTTGAAAAGAGGAGTTTCCTCAATAAACATTTATAATTTCCTGTTATTTACCTGGCACTCTGCTAAATGATAAGGGTGTAAATAGAAGTAAAAGATAGTCCCTGCCCTCCAGGAGCTCACTATCTAATGGATCTAAAAGAGCCTTTCACTGGGAGTTCCTTATAACAATGAAGTCACAGATGAGAGGAGACACACACACACAGACAGAGAAATATTAATTTTGATAAGTATATGAGAGACAGATAGACCCTGGACCTTCATTAGTGAAGTGAACTTCTCATGAAGAACTTTCTTTACCAATTCAAGTCAACATTTTCTCTGCATCTTATAGACTCAGAGAATTAATTCAACTCCCTAAGAGAGGCTAAGTAATTTGCCCAGGTCACCTAGTAAGAGTGTATCAAAGATGGGGCTTGAACTCAGGTCTTCTTGATTCCAAGACTAGTTCTCCATTCATTATACTATGCTGCTTCTCAGCTATTCTCTAAGGCTATAAAGTGCTATAGATAATCATATAATATAATGACTGGCAACCAAATTGGCTGCGTCATCTAGAGCAGGGATTCTTACATTTTTTGTGTCATGGATACTTTTGGCAATCTGGGGAAACCTGTGGAGCCCTTTTTGAAATAATGTTTTTAACAACATAAAACAAAATACATAACATTGTGAAGGAACCCAACTACACTGCATTGCAGTTATCACAATATTAGAAAAAAGAAACCATGTTCACATATACGAGTTAACAAGAACCCTTGATGCAGGTTGCTTGTGAAATCATGTAAAACATTCTATATTAGCCATATTGCAAAAAATTAAAGAAAACAAGAAAATTAAACCAATTTGCACTGAGAATTCATCAGTTCTCTCTCTGGAGGTGGATAGCAGTTTTTCATCATGAATCTTTTGGAATTTTTTTTGGAGAACTGTATTGATCAGAGTAACTAAGTCTTTTAGTTGATTATTTACAATGTTGTTACCGTGCACAATAATCTCTCAGTTCTCACTTCATTTGGCATCAGTTCATACAGGTCTTATGTTTTTTTTCTTCTGAAACTTTCCCCCCTCATTTCTTTTTTTTTTTGGTAGATTAGAGGAATATTGTAAAACGTATTAGCAAAGCATTAGCAAAGCATTGACCAGTGTCTCTTGTACTATCCTTACAGACAAAATTGGGAGATCATGTGCCAGATAATCATACAGTTACATGTGTTCATACCTGATTAAATGGCCAGACCGAAAGAGTAGTCATTAATTATGTAACTGTTATCTTACAAGGATGCTTCTAATGGGGTGCTCCAGAGATCACCACTTGTTTTTATTGTTTGTCCTTCACTCTTGAATAGGACTGATAACATCCCAAGGATGATGTCTTGACTTTCAAGTGAACTGGATTTAAGTCAGGCAAAGCTGCTCAAAGTCATCAGCCTCACTCTGTCCTCCAGAGTCATCCAAAGTCCAGTGACAAGACAGAGTTAAGACAACTGGCATTGACTCTGGATGCAGTGGGTGACTTTGGCCTTTCTAAATTAAGATTTTTCCCAGGCCTCAGTTTGTCTGAGGCAGTACTATGGGCTTGGCAAGAATTGAGACAAAAGATAACATTTTTGGTCCTGTGCTGTTTTAAGATTTTTGTTCAGTAACTGTGATAAAGGAATGTATGATGGGCTCATTATATTTGTAGATGACACAGTACTAGAAAAGATAGTTTACACACAATTGCAATGAGATCCAAAAAGATCCTGACAGTTTAGCGATCATTCTATATCTCTCCTCCCTTTCATGGATAAACTTTTTAAAAAATATTTATTTATTTTATTTTTAGATTACCACACTCGTTTCCACAAAATTTTGAGTTCCAATTTTTCTCCCCATCTCTCCCCTCCCCCCACCCCATAACACCTTGCATTCTGATTACCTCTTCCCTCCATGTGCCCTCCCTTCTATCACACTCCACTCTTCTCTCTTTTCGTGTGGGGCAAGATAGATTTCTATACTCCATTACCTATATTTCTTATTTCCCAGTTATATGCAATAACAATTCTCAACATTTATTTCTAATACCTTGAATTCCAACTTCTCTCCTTTCCTCCCTCCCCACCCATCCCCACTGAGAAGGCAAGCAATTCAATACAGGCTATATATGTATCATTTGCAAAAGACTTCCATAATAGTCATATTGTGTAAGACTATATTTCCCTCCATCCTACCCTGTCCCCACTTTCTATTCTCTCATTTGACCTTCTCTCTTCCCAAAAGTGTTCACTTGTAGTTACTCCCTTCTCCCATTTGCCCTCCCTTCTATCATTCCCCCATCCCACTTGCCCCCTTCTCCCCTATCTAGTGTAAGATAGATTTTTCACTCCAAATTGAGGGAGCATGTTATTCTCTCCTAAAGCCATATGTGAAGAGAGTAAGTTTCACTTTTTCCCTCTCACCTCCTCCCTTTCCTCCTCCATTGAAAACTCTTTTTCTTGCCTCTTCTATGAGAGATAATTTGTCCCATTCCATTTCTCCCTTTCTCCTCCCAATATATTCCTCTCTCACCTCTTAATTTTACTTTTTGGATATCATCCCTTCTTATTCAACTCACCCTGTGTTCTCTGTGTGTGTGTGTGTGTGTGTGTGTGTGTGTGTGTGTGTATAATCTCTCCAATTACCCAAATACTGAGAAAGGTCTCAAGAATTACACATATTATCTTTCCATGTAGGAATGTAAACAGTTCAGTTTTAGAAAGTCCTTTATGATTTCTCTTTCCTGTATTCTTTTCCATGCTTCTCTTGATTCTTGTGTTTGAAAGTCAAATTTTGTCTTCAGTTCTTTTCTTTTCATCAAGAATACTTGAAAGTCCTCTATTTCATTGAATGACCATTTTTTCCCTTGAAGTATTATACTTAGTTTTGCTGGGTAGGTGATTCTAGGTTTTAATCCCAGTTCCTTTGGCTTTTGGAATATCATAGTTCAAGTCCTTCAATCCCTTAATACAGAAGCTGCCAGATCCTGTGTTATCCTGATTGTACTTGAATTGTTTCTTTCTAGCTGCTTACAATATTTTCTTCTTGACCTGGGAACTGTGAAATTTGACCAAAATATTCCTAGGAGTTTCTCTTTTTGGGTCTCTTTCAGGAGGTGATCAGTGGACCCTTTCAAAATTTATTTTGCCCTCTAGTTCTAGAATATTAAGGCAATTTTCCTTGATAATTTCATGAAAGACGATGTCTAGGCTCTTTTTTGTGATCATGGCTTTCAGGTAGTCTCATAATTTTTAAATTATCTCTCCTGGATCTATTTTCCAGGTCAGTTGTTTTTCCAATGAGATAATTCACATTGTCTTCTATTTTTTCATTCTTTTGGTTTTGTTTTGTTATTTCTTGGTTTCTCATAAAGTCATTAGCTTCCATCTGTTCCATTTTAATTTTTAAAGAACTATTTTCTTCAGTGAGCTTTTAAACCTCCTTTTCCATTTGGCTGATTCTGCTTTTTAAAGCCTTCTTCTCCTCATTGGTTTTTTGGAACTCTTTTGCCAATTGAGTTAGCCTATTTTTAAAGGTGTTATTTTCTTTAGCATTTTTTTGGGTCTCCTTTAGCAAGCTGTTGACTTGCTTTTGAAGTTCTTCCATGGCCTAAGCCCATTGCACATCCATTTTGGAGGTACTGGATGCAGAAGCCTTGACTTCCTCTGACAGTATGCATTGTTCTTCCTCATCCAGAAAGGATGGAAGGAAATACCTGTTCAGCAAGAAGGTAACATTCTATGTTCTTATGTTTTCCCTCTTTTGGGCATTTTCTCAGCCAGTTACTTGATTTCTAAATCCTTTGTCAAGAGGAGGGTCGTAGTGCTCCTCTTCCCACCAGGACTGGGCTCAGGGCTGAGGTTCAGATCAGGTGCTCAATTTCCCCAGGGACTTTAAGCCCAGTGCTTCACAGATGGATGTAGCTCTACTGCTGCCGCTACCTGGGGTCTATGCTGAGGGGGACCCTGCTCCCCTCTCTCCCAGCTGGGAAAGCCCTCTCACTGACCTTTGAAGTTTTCTTTAGTGCTTATGGGTTGAGGGATCTGAGACCCTCCCTGCTGGGGATTCTGCCTCAGAGTCCTGTTCCCATCCTGTTCTTCCTGGTGCTTCACAGCCAGGGCTGGGCTGTGCTTTCCTCAGCGTCCCATGGAATAGACCTTTCCTATTGGCCTTCCAGGTTGCCTTTGGCTGGAAATCTCTTTCACTCTGTTGTTATGTGGCTTCTGCTGCTCTAGAATTTGTTGAGAGTCATTTTTACAGGTATGGGCTGTGGGGAAGAGCTATAGTATGTGTGTCTTTCTACTCTGCCATCTTGGCTCTGCCCCCATCCTCTTTTCTTATAGAACATCAGTACTTCATCACAATCATGTGCCACAACTTTTTCATTTGTTCCCCAACTGATGGGCATCCCCTTGATTTCAAATTCTTTGCTACCACAAAAAGAGCTGCTATAATTACTTTTGTATATATAGTTACTTTTCCTTTGATCTCCTTGGGATACAGACCTATGGTATTGTTGGATCAAAGCCCTTTGGGCACAGTTCCATTTCTCTAGAATGGTTGCAGTAGTTCACTACTCCACAAGCAGTTCATTAATGTACCTATTTTCCCTCATTCCCTCCAGCACTTGTGATTTCTGATAGGTATGAAGTGGTACCTCAGAAGTGTTTTAACTTTCCTTTCTCTAACCAATAGTCATGGAAAGCATTTTTTTCGCATTACTATGGATAACTTTGACTTATTCTTCTGAAAACTGCCTGTTTATCACTTGGAGAATGGATCTTATTTTTTATAAATTTGACTTAGTTCCTTATATATTTGAGAAATGAGTTTGCCATTCTTTGTATCCTAATGTTTACTATAGTTACTAGGTGCCTACTGTGCTAAGAGGGCAGTCGCTAAGTATTCAGGGACTAGCACCTTTGTTATGAGGGCTTGCTGAGCCCTTTTCAGGACTGCTCATCTACTTTGGTGTCCATCTGATTCACTCAACTCTCATCTATGGCTCTTAGAAGCTGTAGTTTGCTCAGTGAACACACCCTGGTAAACCATCTCAGAAGAAGGGCTAAACCAAGTTGAGAGTAACCAATGGGCCACAAACCCATTGGTAAGTTAGAGGAGTGTCTACCCCAGGTTTATGAAGAATTCCCCTGGTAGAATGAGTGGATGAGAATGATTTGTTCTAATAGCTCTGGAGATGGCTGAAGTAGGCACTATGGAGCATGTAGACCTTGGTCAGATGTCAAAGACACCAATGTCACCCACTGCATCCTGAGCCATTGCTATTCATCCTGATGTTTGTCTTGCCACTGAACTTTGATGACTCTGGTTGAGAGAGTGAGGCTGATGAATTTGCACAGCTCTGCCTCACTTAGATCCAATTCAACCACAAATCAAGACATTACCCTGTGATGTCATTGGTCTTCTTCAAAAATGATGGACAAACAACAATGACGACAAGAGTGTAGGCACATGGTAAGTGCTTAATAAATGCTTACTGACTGACTGGATGCACTTTAAAAAATGATTAGTATTATGAAGATAGAGAAGCAGGGGCAGACTTATATGATAACAGATACAAACTAAAGTAAAAATAAGCAGGGAAACAATATATACAATGACTAAAAGCAATTTATGTGAAAAGAGCAACAAAAAAAAATAGCAGCCAAACAGTTGAAACTGAATCGTATTAAATAATAATGACTAAGCCTGGCCCCAAGAGAGATGCCAACTTCCCTTTTTCTTTTTGTTTTCAACATAACATGTAGTGTTTATCATACAGGCTTTCTTTTTTTTTTCCTTTTTTGGAAGGAAATCTGTGTTTATTAAACATCTACTGTGTGCCACGCCCTGTTTTAAGGCTTTTACAAATATTATCCCGTGTAATTCTCACAACAGTCTTGGGGGGTAGGTACTATAATGACCCCAATTTTATCTTATTTTTATTTATTTTCTTTCCAAATTTATTAACTTATTTGTTGTCAGTTTTCAACAATCACTTCCATAAGTTCCAAATTTTTCCCCCCTCCCTCCCTCCCTTCCCTTTTTCTTTGCAGACATGAGAGACTATGGGTACGGAACATGGAATATAATGTCAGCCTTTTGTGATGTATTGGTTCATTTTGCCTGAACTGTTTTGCTATCCTTTTTTTTCTTTGTTATAGAGGATGATGCTTTAGGAGGGGGAGAAAGGACAAATACATTAGGAAATGATAAGTAAGTGATGTAAAAAACAAAAGGCATCAATAACAGTTTTTTAAAAAGAAAGTGCTTCAGGATTTTGCAGTTCTCAGTGGTCACTTTTATAAATATCAGTCGTCCCAGGATTATAGGTATCGAACTGTCAGTGGAAAGAGCAGCCTGGCTGACAAGACGTCAGATAAACAAGGCCTTGCTGTTTTAGGTTGAAAACAGAATTTCCACACAGCCAAAGGCTCTGAATATGCTGCTCCATCCTCAGGCAGTAGACAATTCCTGTCATCTTGGACAACAAGGGAATTTTCTATGCAAATTCCTTTGTTGCTCACTGATAGCTATTGGCTTTTGTAAAGTGCACAAGCACACCTGAATGACACAGGCTTCCAAGGGCTGCTAGAAGGTGGAAGAATAATCCAAGACCCATAAAGCTCTGAGATCTGAAATGGATCTTAGTGATCCCCTAGTCCCATCCCTTTGTTGTATCCATATAGACTGCCCTCCTCCCCTCACATATAGGTCCCTGAAAGCTATACCCATGTTCTAGAATCCATTAGAAACTACAGGTTCTAGGGCTGCATTGATATATTTTTTAGCAGCCAAACTTTAAGACACCTTCTTTCAAAATAAAGGACATTTAATTAAATTGTACAGCAAGGTAAATAGCAAGGAAAATTCTCTCATACTCACAAAGACACATTCTCCGACAGATTCCCATGCTACCTGTGAGGAAGGGAACAAGTAAACTGAACACACATAATGAAAAACCATACAAAGGAACCATAGGTTATCAGCGAAAATGTGTGAGAGAATGAACACATATAGGAGAAATGGCTAGCCAAGGCAATTCATGAATGCAAGGGCTCTTTCCCAGCTATAAACCCTTGTTAGAAGATTTTCAAAATTTCTTTTTAATATTTGAAACTCTCATTCATCCTGCAAATTTTGGTTAACTAAAAAGTTTTTTTTTATATTAGACACATCTATGCAAAACCTGTCTTGTGGGATGTAAAAATTTTCTTAAGAGCCTTAAGCATTCCTTAGATAAGAAACCAGAAGAAGAATCTTGGCTGTCCCTGAATCTTTGGTGACATGTAAATCTTCCCCCTCAATCAGCCTATTTGTGAATCCTCTAGTTTAATCTGTAATCTGCTTAGTTTGCCTGTAGAATATGTTTGATGAAGTTTCCTTAGGGGATATATGAGATTATGACTCAGTTGAACTAAGTTTGTTCAACTTTTATCACATTGAAAGAAGTGTGGAATCATGGACCTATCTTCTCATTGATTTCTATGGCCTAAGCAGAACGCACAAGATTGCAGTAGGTAAAAAGAATGATTTCTCTCACTGACATTATTTTGTCTAAAAGAAGTCTTGTCAGAATCCTCGTGATTATTCAGGTTTTTTCTGGGGCCTGAACCTGAGCTTGAGCATGATAACAAAACCTCAGGTTTTGGTGCCACAATTTCTGTGTATTTGGCAGCAGTTAACCCACCACTTTCTGTTTCAAAAGTGCAGCTTGTCGCTTTACTGCAAAGGGGAGCTTTTTTTAATCCACTGGGCTGGCATTTGCTTATTTGCTGCTGAGTTACTGCCAAGTGGCTGCCATTTTCTGATTGTTTGCTGAACTTCAGTGACTATGAAGCTTCTTCCCCTTGGGTGAATGATCATAACTGTTTTGTGTGACTAGCCCATAGCCTCACGAACATTCTAGCTCTTTTGTGAGTCAGAGCAACTGCCAGACCTAGTCAGCCAACAAAAACTCTTAGGCTAAGTTTGTCTTTTAAATTTCCTTTGCTTTTCTCTTAGTTCTAACTCTTTTAGGCCTTCTGGATATTTGCATGTGGGTGAGAAAATTCATTTCAGTTCCCAGCATGCCCCTAGACAGTAGCTCTGGGTCCATACAAATTATCCTTGGGCTTCACTTAGCAAGTCTAGAGGAAAGGGGTAGGGTTGGCAACCTTTTTTTTCTACTCTTTCTGGAACCAAAATTATTGCTTTACCTCCACATATAAGGACACTTCTGCCAAGAGAAGGGAAGTGACTTGTCCAAGGTCATAGAGCTAGTGACTATAATGGCACTGATATTTAGTTCTTCTGACTCAGAGCTAATTTTCACTGTCCCACTCTCCTATCCCCAAACCAAAACAAATAAGAAACAGGACTGTTTTTCACTGCACATTTGCCACTGCTGTTAGTTTATACTAAAAATGGTTATAGTTCACTCTATTTCTTTGTTTTGATAGTTTTAAAACTACTGAAGTTAGGGAAAGCTATACTTTATCTCTAAAGAGTTACACAAATTTTTGCCACTTAAATCAATAGCACTTGATACCCTTATTGTGTCAGAGTATGAATGAAGACACTTTCATGCAATTTTCTTGAACCTTTGTTATTTAAAAGCAATTGCGGTAATTTCTAGAAACTCAATGCTGAATAACTGTTGCATGTTTCCTTCTACTACCCTGCATAGGACATTTTTCCTTGCCTTGCCTGTTTTCATTTCATGTGTAGTTAGGCTGACCTGTCTCTCTTCATAAAATGAGCATGCGTTTACCCAGCTGGTGATCTGAGGGACACTAAAAGGGCTAGGTAGTGCAGTGGGTAGAGCACTGGGCCTGGACTCAGGAAGACCTAAGTTCAAATCTAGCTTCAAACACTAACTAGCTTTGTGACCCTGGGCAAGTCACTTTCCCCTGTTTGCCTCTATTTCCTCATCTGTAAAACGAGCTGGGGAAAGAAATGGCAAACCATTCCAGTATCTTTGCCAAGACAACCCCAAATTGGGTCACAGAGAGTCAGACACTACGAAAACAAGCAAACTACAGCAGAAGGGTTCCTTGTTCCAAATGATCTCTTCTATGGGCCTGTAATCCTTTCTATTAGAGTAAATCTTTGAGAAATTGTTATAGTGATAGTTATTTTAATTGGGTTTAAGTAATTAAACATGCAGGGGTGAGGGGCAGCACATTGACTGGTAACTTATTAAGAGGGACTGGTTTATTTCTTTAACCCATTGTCACTGATGTCCCTCCCCAGATAAGGGCAAGGTCAGAGGGCCAGGGAAGTTTGATGGGGGAAGAAGGAATAGAAAGCCTGGAGTTTGGGCTTTTGACTTAGCTAGAACAAAGGACATTTAATTAAACTGTACAGCAAAGGTAAATAGCAAGGAAAATTCCCCCCCCTACCTGCACCAGCACATTCTGTCACAGATTCCCATGCCATCAATGAGGAATGGACCAAATATAATGAACATACAGTGAAAGATTTAATTAGATTAGCCAAAACAATTTATTAAAAGCTTACTACAGCCAGATATTTTGCTACAAACTGAGAATATGAATTTAAACAAAGAGATAGACAAACTATTCCCTCAAGAAGCTTATATTCTAATGGGCAAAGATAACACATAAAAGGGAGATGAAGAGAGATGGGGGGAGGGGTAGAAAAATAGACCAGTGAGTTGAACTCTGCACTGCCAGTGAAGAAAGTTAAGCCAACAACATTGACTGGGTTAACATCCTCACCATTAGTTGGTCCTAAGAGTCAAAGAAACAGATGGGGAGACATGGGGTTGCAGAATGTTGTTGTTGTTTAGTTGTGTCCAATTCTACCAGAGTAGTTTGTGATTTCCTTCTCCAGCTCATTGTACAGATCAGGAAACAGAGGCAAACAGGGTGAAGTGACTTGTCCAGGGTCACACAGTTAGTAAGTGCCTGAAGCCAGATTTGAACTGAGGAAGATGAGTCTTTTCAACTCCAGGCCCAGGACTCTATCACTGGGCTATCTAACTGCCCTTCCTGCTGCATGGCCCTAGTCAATATCATGTGATAATCAACTTGATATAGAGAGAGGAGTGAGTGGGGCTCCTTTGTGTTCTGTTATCACAAGAGTACAGGAAGCATCTGAACAATCGGGAATACTGCTATTCTACTGACTGGAAATACTTCAGTGCAAATTGCCTTAAGTTTACATGAAATAGACAGAAAACACCAATACTCTCTCACAACAAGTTTGAAAACTGTGAGAGGGTGACTGAGGCAACCTCACTCAGAATGAGGGAGACAGTCACTGCTTATGGCAAAGTTATGGAAAGAGCTTCCTACAGCTACTTTTTGTCAATCTGACCCTCAGAACCAAGTCACACAATAACGGATTTCGGATTAGTAAAGAGCAATTAGTATAATAAAAAAAGAAGAAACCATATTCTTAAACCTAGATTAACCCGAATAAAATATGAAATCAAGGAAGTACTCAAATGAAAAAGTTGAAGAACTGGAAGATGCAGAAACTTTTCACTTATCTAAACTCCCTAAAGTATGCCCAATAGCAAGACAAATTACTTGGAAAAGGAGCTGGGCATTCTTAGACTGGAATTCTGAAAAACTGCTTTTTTGAGATTGAGGTTATGAATTCAGCTAGCAGGTCAATGATGTGAATAGGTTTTTTGTGGTTATTTTTGGTCACGACTTGGGATGTGATTGGTGTGGGGAGCTTTGTTTCCCAATAAAGATCATCACCTATTACCTTGGAGAGTTCCCTGGGGGCATTGTGAAGTAAAAGGGCCAGCATGTGTTAGAAGCGGGGCTTAACTCAGTTCTTCCTGACCTTGAATCTGGCTTTCTGTCTACTGTCATGATGCTTCTCAGAGTAATTGAAAACAGAACCTTCAAAAATGAAAAAAAAATGTAGCATTTCTTGAAAATAATGCTAAATAATTCCAGGATTTGCAAACAATAGTGTAAGTGGCAGCTGTTGCCACAATTAAGAACATTAGGAGAAAAAGGAGAACTATAAAGAAGTACTCCCCTACCTCTTATGACCAGACACTGGGAATTATATCAATAGCTACCGGGTACATATAGCAGAAAACTTGAGTGCCATGTTGGCTAATTAAATACAACAAAAAAGACATCGAGGCTCACACTCTCAAAACAGATCTCAAAATATTCTGGAGATGTCAACCAATAAATTGGACTATATCTGATCCTCTATGAAAGATCACTTCATTAACCACAATATCTCAGACTTCATATTGATTCATGAAATCACAATATTGGTTCTTTCCAATCATGTATGATCTCCAAGATGTTAGAACAAAAAGCATCCGAAGTATGGAAATCTGGCCAAGGAGATCCAAAGCCCATAGGAACAGTGTGAGGCATAGCTCATTCCTACTGTCCTTTTAACTATTGGCCTTTTCTTTTAATTTAAAATTTTATGTTTCAACTAACAAGCATTAATTTTTTCTCTCTCATCCATCTCTACTCCACTACTTGGTAGAAGAAAAAAAGCAAACTGAGACCCATGTAACAAACATGCATACTTGAGAAAAATAAATTTCCACATTGAAATGGCTCTCTTGTCTACATTTTGCATCCATCACTCTGTTGGAGACAGGTAGGCTGCTTGGGCCAAGGATGTTCTCCATGAGATTACGGAGAAGGACTGACATCTTAATATTTTATTTGGTTACAAGCAGCAGTTATCTTCTCCGCCTGTACAGTCATCAGTATAACCATTAATACAAAGGAGTAATACCAGGAGAGCAACTTGTCCCAAGATCAGTTTGGTGCATAACCCATAGAAAAGGTAATTATGGTGTTAGTAATAGAAATGATAATGAGCTCTCATTTTGTGGTATCGGTTTTTTCATTTCCATTAATTCATCAATTAATTTTTAATTTTCAGCATTCACTTTTATAAGATTTTGAGTACTAAATTTCCCTTCTCACTCCCATCTCCCTTCCCAAGAGGGAATGCAATTTGATATAGGCATGTACAATCACATTAAACACATTTCCACATTAGTAATGTTGTGAAGGAAGAATCAGAACAAAAGGGAAAAACCACAAAAAAAGCAACAAAAAGAGAAAATAGCATGCTTTGGTCTGTATTCAGACTCCATATTTCTTTTTCAGGAGGGAGATAGCATTTTCTGTCATGAGTCTTTTGGAATTGTCTTAGATCATTGTATTGCTGAGAAGAGCTAAGTCTATCATGGTTAATCATTGCACAGTGTTGCTGTTACAGTGTACAATGTTCTCCTGGTTCTGTTCACTTCACTCAGCATCAGATCATGTAAGTCTTTCATGTTTTTCTGAAATCTGCCTGCTTATCATTTCTTATAGTACAATGGTATTCCATAGCATTCATATACCCCAACCTCAATTTCCAATTCTTTGCCACCACAAAAAGAGCTGCTATAAATATTTTTGTACATATGGGTCCTTTTCCCTTCTTTATGATCTCTTTGGGATACAGACCTAATAGTAGTATTGCTGGATCAAAGAGTATGCACAATTTTATAGCCTTTTGGGCATTGTTTGAAATTGCTCTCATTGGATCAATATACAACTTCACCAACAATGCATGTGTTCCAATTTTCCATATCTTTTCCAACATATATCATTTTCCTTTTCTGTCATATTAGCTGATCTGATAAGTGTGAGGTGGTACCTCAGAGTTGTTTTAATTTGCATTTCTTTAATCAATTATGTGTTGTTTTAAAAGTTGCAAACTACTTTATAAAATTTAGATAATAATCACTACCTTCCAAGTTTGTTGTGAGAATAAAACAAGATAAACAAGATTGATACAAAGCACTTAGCTCAGTACCTGGCACATCGTAGGTGCTTAATAAATGTTTATTGATTGACTGCCTGATTATTCCCTTCCCTTTCCCCCATTTTCTCTCATTAAAGCTCTGCCTCTTAAGCTGGCAGTGAATATGAGCTCACTTCCTGATTCCTAAGAGCCTATCCCTTCTTGATTGTTACAAACCATGCTGGCCTGCTTCCTGTGTCCCTCATTGCCCATTACTATGGCCCAACAGGTCTAGTCTCAAATTGTAGATCAGGTCCTAGTTCCTCCCTTCCTCTCCTTTTTCTGTTTTTCTTTGCCTTGTGTCCTCTTTTTGTAGTCTTGTGATTTCAGAGTTTAGTGAGTTTTTCTGTTCTAGAAAAGTTTTATCAGCAGTGGATAGGTGAAAGTCATGTGTGCAATGACTATGGATGCAAATATGTCCTTGGGGGAAACAGAGGGCAGAAATATAATGTTGAACCCTGACCTTCAGCCCCTGTTACAGCCATTCTTGCTTACTTTGTTAAATTATTCTCTGGCTTGAAATGAGACCAAAAAAAGGTTTGCAGTTATTATAAACCATTATAATATTAGAACATATTAAAGTTGCATTTTATGCTTCCATGAGTAGCAGGAAACCGTATTTCACTGATTTTTTTTTGGTTTGTATCAAATCAAGTTGATTCAATAGATGACAAATATCACACAGGAAAGTTTAGTTTCTCTAACTGCAAAGCCGGTCTTACCTTGTTCTAGGAGACTTCAAGAATAAATAGCTCGGGGAAAATCCAAACCAGGAATGCCTATGTTTGCCTTTGGGGTAGAATTTTTCTTGATGTGGTTCTTTAAAGAAAATATTCCTTCTTTTGGCTCCATCCCCATCCCCTCCCCAATGTAAGCTTCTTGAGGGCAGGACTTATTTTTATTCTCTCTTCTTATCCCTTCATTCCCTCCCTCCCCCAAAGAAAGGCAACATAGAATTATAGCCAGATAACAGAAAGATAGCCTGGGTTCAAGTCTTCCTCTAGTACAGAATCTGGTTGTCAGTCATTTATTCTCTAAGACAGATTCTCTAACTTTCATGAAGTCTATGGGACCCTTCTCAGAATAATGTTTTTAAATGAATAAAATAAAATACATAGGATTACAAAGGAAACCAATAGTTAATGAAAACAAAAATGTAAGTTCCAAGTTCATGGACACCTGTCCTGCCTCCCCAAATCTATTCATGGACCCCAGGTCTGACACTATAAGTTGCAGAGAAGATGCTGACCTGCACTGGGAGGAGTATTCTTCAAAGGGAGTTGCTTATACCAATGAACTCACAAGTCCAAGCCCTATTCCCTTTCCTTTCCCCAGTACCTAGAATAGTGCTTTGCATATAGCTGGTTTAACAATGGCTTTTTTAATTGAATTGGCATTATGGTGCTGTTTAAGACTTCCAAATATCACCTATGGCACCTCTTTGTTGCCTTGTCATTAGATGTTGACATTCTCTTTTTTTGAAAAATGTATTTATTTTTAGTTTTCAACATTCACTTCCATAAGATTTTGAGTTTTAAATTTTCTCCCCCTCCCTAAGATAACATGCAATCTGATATAGGCTCTACATTTGCATTCATAGTAAACATATTTTCATATTAGTCATGTTGTAAAGTAGTATTAGAACCAATGGGAGGAACCACAAGAAAGAAGAAACTGAGAGAGAGAGAGAGAGAGAGAGAGAGAGAGAGAGAGAGAGAGAGAGAGAGAGAGCAAATAGTCTATTTTGATCTGAATTCAGACCTCATCATTCTTTCTCTGGATGCAGTTTGTATTTTCCATCATGAATCTTTTGGAGTTGTCTTAGATCCTTGCATTGCTAAGAAGAGTTGTCTATCAGTCAGTCATTGTACAATGTGGCTGTTACTGTGTACAACGTTCTCCTACTTCTGCTCATTTCATTCAGCATCAGTTCAAGTAAGTGTTTTCAGGTTTTCCTGAAATCCACCTGCTCATCATTTCTTATGGAACAATAGTCTTCTGTTACATTCCTATACCACAACCTGTTCAGCCATTCCCCAATGGATGGACATCCCCTCGATTTCTAGTTCTTAGCCACCACAAAAAGAGCTGCCAGAAATATTTTTGTACACATGGGTCCTTTTCTCATTTTAATGATTGTGCTGATTTTCTCTTAAAAGTTAGGGTAGTTACCCAGGTTTAAAAAAACTGTCTCCAGGAAAGCATGGTATTCAAAATCAAATCCCCTGTCTCATCAGTGACAAAGACACAGCATCCTCAGTTTACCTTGCCTCCACTGGGTTCATTTCTTCAGTTGTCTGACTAAAGGGAAGGGTGACTAGAAGGTTTCCAGGCCAGGCATGCCAAAATCCCTGAAAGGGGAGCTTTTCCCTTGCCACAGTCATTCCCTTATTCAAAAAGACCAGGCAAAAGCTCTACTATTCCTGTGCTTGGTTCATTACCATGGCATCCCTTTGGTGCCTGAGAGGTGTCGGGCACTGGATGGCTACATCCTGGACACATGCCTTGGGTATAGTGGGGCTTTATGTCCCTGTTGTTCTTCTCTCCTCCATGAGTCCCTCCTGGGCAATAATAATCTTGCTTTCTGTCTTTCTGTCCTCAGCACCTGGTACAGTGCCTGGCACATTTCATTTAAGAAAAGTTTGTTAAATTGAATTCAGTCAAATCCTGCAAGATCACCAAGGTCTCTGCATGAACTTATGTAAGGATTTGCTTCCCAATGACTGGAGAGGAGGGTTGGCAAGAAAAAAAAATGGTGTGAATTATTTCTGAAAAGAAATCTCCAAATTCCAGGTGTTTTACGGGCTATTTCCATCACCTTGGTGACTGGTACTGAATTTAGGTTTTCATGGCAAAAATCAATTCTGCTTCTGCTTTTCCAAACAGACTGTGAAAAATCCCTGGGAGCCTTCCTATAGAACCCAAAAGGGCAAATAACCAGTAATGTCAGGAGATCACTTCCCCCTTAGTGCAAGAGTAAGAACCAAGGGCAAATAGCCTCCAAGAGCCCAGCTAAAGAAGGTTTGAGAGTTTGTGTTTCCCTTCACTGCCACATCAAGCTTTCTGAGAAGGTCTTTAGAATCACACGGTGAAAATGAAGCATGCACCTTCCAAGATTTGTACATAAAAGGCAGCAAAGCATGACATATAGACAAACCAGGATGGCAAATTAAGTTTGGGGCGGGGGGAGAAGCAGCAAAACTGTTCTGCATGAGGTCCGATTAATTTTCATCCAATATCCGCTGATAAGGGAGACAAGAAGCTGCAGTAATTGGTGGGGTGGCGGGCTTCCATTAAATGGCAGGAACACGGAAGCGTCTGTGTTGTTCATGGGCCATAATCACCGTGAAGAATTTGTCTTACAGACAATCTCGCCTCACAAAATCCATCTGCAGGAGAAATTGGAGCAAACTCCCCACCCCCAATTGCAAACGATAATCGACAGTGATTCATTTTCAAGGGAATTCAAAGAATATTGGCTCCAGCCCAGGACTAGGATGGCGGCTGGCTTCTAGCAAGGCATCTTGTCAGTTGTTGAAAACGCCTATTGCTAAAAAGCAAACACAGTAGCCCTAATGCTGGAGACTGACCTGGAATAAGAAGCAAACGCAATTCCCCCTATCTTCCCAAGCCATGTTTCCCTCTTTGGCAGGAGTTTGCTCAGGTGAATTGCTTTTCAGGGGATAGATTAAGATCAAATTATTAGGAATCAGAGGTAAGCATAGATGATTGAGAATTTAGTGACAGAAAAGATGTAATAAAATGATTGGGGAGTGGGGCAAAGGAGATGCAGATGGAAGAAGCCACTCTGCTGCATGCCAAGAGGATGTCTCCTCGGACCAGAACAGCCCCTCTCCAGTTCTCATTGCAGACATGTCAGAAACAGATGACA
Source organism: Notamacropus eugenii (assembly GCF_028372415.1). Lineage (NCBI taxonomy): Eukaryota > Metazoa > Chordata > Mammalia > Diprotodontia > Macropodidae > Notamacropus > Notamacropus eugenii. The sequence continues at coordinate 88,328,479 of NC_092879.1, read as the reverse complement.
ACTAATTGTGACAGTAAACTAAAGTCTCTGAAGAAAAAGGAATTTAAACCCATCCTTTTTGGAGAGAAAGGAAACTGCATCTCTGTATATACAGAATCATAGCTAGAGCACTGAGGAAATAGACAAAGAGGATTCCTATTTTTAAAAGATTTCCATTTAAAAAACATACATTAAAAGTGTCTCCCTGAACTCTAATATGAAATCACCAACAGATGAACAGAAGTTGAACCCATGGATGATGTTTTGATGTTTGGAATCTGAGTTGGAGGGTGGCAAGACCTGGTTTCCAGTTCTACCTTTCACACTTAACTGTATACCTCTGAGCTAGTCATTTAACCTCTCTAAGCCTCAGTTCTCTCATGTGTAAAATGGGGATAATAATACTTGTGCCTCACATAGCCGTGGTACAAATCAGTTATAGTGCAGTACATAGAGTCCCCAAAGTCTTAGTGCAGTTTTAAACTATTAAAGCTCATGCAAATATCTTAGCAGAACCCACAGACTTCAGTGAATGTTTGTTTTCTCCATTAGGATTCATTTCTGATTATGATAACTTGCCAATGAAACTCCTAAATAGAGAACTGGCTTTGTATCGAGACAGTGTAAATCTTTCTGTGTGGTCAGTCAGTATCCTCACCGTTAGCCTTGCTCGGCATTTTATCTCTCCTCATGCTTCTGTTGTATAGCCTCACAAGTTGATACCACGTTCTCAGGGTATGTGCCGTCCACTTTGGTATCAAGGTTTAAAATCCAGTTGAAGTCAGTCATTCCTCACAGCAAATAAAATCAGCAAAACAACAAGAAACAAAGATGGTCCATCTTGGAGGACCACACAAAGACAGACATACGGATATGCTATTGGTGGAGTTCTAAAAAACAATTTACAAATTGTGTGAGAAAAGTCATTAATCTGTCCATCCCTTTTGACTGTGAGATCCCACCACTGGACATATTCCCTAAAGTATTCCAAGCAGAAGGACTCCCATATAAGTCCACATCTTCATAGCAGCACTTTTTCATGGTAGCAAAAGGCTGGGAAAAAATGGGCTCCCTTTGGTTGTGGAATGAGGACAAATTTTGGTATAATGAATGTAATGAAATATTAAGAAATGACAAATGTTCAGAATGTAGAGACATGAGAAAACTTGGATAAATGGATACAGAGTGAAGTGATTAGAACTAGGAAAACTATATATATATATGTAATGACTTCAATAATGGAAATAAAACCAATAAAACCATAGCCAAAAGCTATGTATGGAATTGTAACAACTCATTGTGGCCCTGGGGAAGAGATAAGAAGATGCTCTTCCCTCCTGTCCTTGGAAGGTTGAGGGACTATGAGGTGCAGAATGTTGTATGTGTTGTCATGAACAATTCCTGTTTTGGATGGTTTTACTTAATTCCTTTTCTTAGTTATCAAGAAAGGCTCACTTGGTCTTGGGATGGGATAGGGGATGGAACAACTTTTCTGGAAATGCCTATGATGTGTAAACAGAAGCCATCAATAATAATTTAATTAAAATGAATATGCAGAGCAGAATATACTGGAGCACAAATTCATGGAGCCATAGTGGTGGGATGAGGAACAACCTTCTTGTGGACTCTGACGTCTACGTTCCTAGTTAATCCTAAGTAAGATCGTCTAATTAAAGTTTGTAATCGTGTCATCATGATGAGGTTTTGTCTCTCCTCTTACTCTGGAAGGTCTACCATATAAAAATTCCAACCAGTGGCCCTAATTAACTTTTTTGTTATGTATCGAACATGTGGTCTACATGATACTCCCCTTGAATGGGCGTTCTGTTAGCTGCCAGGCCATTCTGCATTTCAAATGTCTCCTGGAGGTCTGAAAGGGCTCTGAACACCCCAAGAGAGTCCCTCACTACTGCACTCCTGGTACTTTTAATGTGCTGCTGTTAGGGAATTTATATTCTATAAAACATGACTCAAAACCCCTCTGCCGTGTTGTGCCTGAGGGAAGGTAAAATCAAAGTTAGCTCCTTTTATACTGTTCTGTGAGTTGAATCTCTCCAAGTCAACTGACAGCTGATGCTGTCTGAAAGAGAAGCCTCAACTCAAAGCCCCTATCCTCACCTTCACTCAGGCTGCTTTGGGGTTGAGAAACATCATGACAGCACCTGAGCAAGTAGAGGAAATGGCCATCTTCCCTCTTGCAGAGAGCCCCAGTTCTGGGGCTTCAGCAAAAAAGGATGGTTTTAATGAAGCCTGGCTTGGCATCATACCTGCAAGAGAGTCTCCTGGAGACAGATGTGCTGATAAAGCTAATGGGCCACAGAAGCAAAAGTTTGAAAACACGCATTGGTTTGGTTGTTTTTTTTTCTTGGCATCCAGAAGAACAAATGAAAGACAATAATTCACTTGAAAAGGAGAAGAGAGTAAGGAGAGATGGAGAACCACTCCACTGAAAACAACATCATCGAAGATAATATTTTTTCATGTACTTCTTTTGTAAGATCTTACAGAAATTTACAGGAGGACGAAAGATAACATTCAGTCTACCTATCTTGGAGTAGAAAAACTGCTTGGTGAGCTGCTTGGTCACATCTGGAGCCAGTTGTGTCCCCAGGTTGTGTCACTTCTTTGCCGGAAGTCCCTTGAAGAAGCTACATTAGTGTTTAGCCAGAAGATTATGAAAAGGAAGCACTTCCCAATGACCTCATCCTACTAGAGTCATCCTACTAGACTACCAAATTTACATATTGGAGGTCATATTAAACTCCTCTCCTTCCATTACCCAGATATCTCATCTAAACCAGCAGCAACTAGTTATTGTATGTCTACTGGGTGCCAAGTACTGTACTATTCATTTACCAACCAACCAACCAGCAGCTATTAAACATCTGCTATGTGTAGAACAAAGTAGGGAAATAGAGGGTTTAGATAAATTATAGTCACTTCCCTCAGGGAACTTGTAGTATGCAGAGGATAAGGCACAGACACTGAGACCTACAATATACAATATTGCATAGCAGCATATTAGAGAGGTGCAAAGCAAAATCCAAGGCTAAAAGTTGTTTCTGACAAAAGGAGAATCAAGTAAGTCTTTCTGGAGGAGGCTGCATTCGCAATGATAAGCAGGAATTCAAGAGTGGGAGGTAGCGAAGATCTAAGAGATAGGAAAGTATAGAGGAAGTTTGGTGGTGGGGTTGGGAGAGGAGAGTCCCAAAAGTAATACTGTTCATCTAGAACACAGAATGCAAGAAAGGAAGTCATGATATGAGAAGAAACTAGAAATACAGAGTAGAATGAGATCATGGAAGATCTTAAAGGTCCAGTAAAGGAGTGGAAAATTTATTTAGTAGGCCATAGGGAGCCACTGAACATTTTTGAGCTGAGAAGTGATGGTGACCCAAATGATGACCCTGGCAGAAGTATAATAATGAAAGCAGAATGGTGTGTTAGGTTGGTTGTAGTGGTCCAGGGAGGTAGAAATGCTAGTCTGCACAAGGGTGGTGATAACAAGAATTGAGAACAGGGAGTGAATATAAAAGATGTATAGATGGAATCAATCAGCCTTAGTCACTGATTGGTTATGAGAGGTCTAGTAGAGGAAAGTGTCAAAGATAACCCATGATTTTAAATATGGAAAGTGGTGGTGCCTATGGACATAAGTAGCAAGAGAAGTAGATTTAAGTGGACAAGTAATTTAAGTAGACAACTCAGGTACATGTGCTAGATATGATGGAAGACAGGGATAGGGATAGGGACTAGGCCTGTGCTATATCCTTTGTTGTACCTAAGTTCCATGAGGGCAGGGATTCTACCATATCTGGACCACTGATTTCCTTACTGTGCCTTACACACAGTAAAGAGATCCTTCAACCCATGCAGGTTGGTCCTATCATGGCAACTTATAGTCTTAGAGAATTGCCTAGAGCCTAGAGGTGAAGTCACATGGTGTGTGTGTGTGTGTGTGTGTGTGTGTGTGAGAACCAGAATATAACACACATTTATTTAGTATTTGATGTTTACAGGACCCTGAGGTTGGTTTAGATAAGACACTGCCTCCCCTCATAAAGCTTCCAGTCTAGTAGGGGAATAAGACTCCAAAACAGAGTTATACTTTACACTAATGTGTGATGAATCCATTTAAGAGTTACAAAACCAAGTGCAATGGCAAATCTCTTCTTGTAAAGCTTGGGTAAATGGCCCATCACCAAGAGACAAACACTAAGATGTCATATAACCATTGCTATTTGATTGGAGATGCTCAATTTACTAACATATAAACTGTTCACTGTACTTGTTTTATGACTTATGGAATGGTCTGAGATAATGATAGTTACATTACCTATGGCTGGCTATAAGGAGTGAGTGCCCTCCATAGACATGGCAACCATCCCTTGAATGAAAAATGGTAAGACCACTGTAGACCCCTATTACTGATGAATTCTTGTTTGGGGATTTTTTTTGCCAAGAACTCCAACTCCTATTTTTAGTCCAACTTAAAGGATACATAAACAGCCCAAAGTGTAGCCAGTAATTAATGGTCCATGTTTGCTGCAAAGAGGAGGCATTAATCACTGCTGCCTTATGTATGAAAAGCCATGTTACTAGAATTTTGGTCTCAACCTCTCCTTGTTCCTCTGCAGTGGCTAAGGCTCATTGTCCCAGAATAGATTTTTTAGTACAAAACTTCTACCTCTTATTGCCTGCTGACTTCTCTGATTAGTTTCCCTTCCTTCCCCATCCCACCTACCATAGCATTCAGAGGCCCCAAGGACAAAAGATACCTTTTTTGGTAATACTATTGTGTTGGCTGATGGATAACAAGTGTCTTCTTCTCAGTTAATTTTCAAAGGAGAATATGTGCTTTTTCGTTATGGGAGGAATCACTGTTCTAGGCTCTCAGCTGGGATTTGAAGCCCTTTAGGAAAACATGTAGACATATACATACAAACATATACATCTCTCTACGAGTGCTGGCAAGAGACACTTCCACAGATACACCCTTTTTTACTCCGTCTACTTTGTTCATTATCTCAGTAGTGGCTTGGCAGCAGAGAATCTGTTCCAGCTTCAATAAATAACTTTCTTTTGTTAGTTTATCCTCTTTTCTTTCATGGAACAGTTTGTTGGGAGTGGGGCATGCTCTGGAAAGACATTGGCTGCTGGTGGTTGCTGTCTTGAGAGATGTTTTGGTCCCTGTACAGGGATTTTATTGCACTCTATCTTGAGTTTCTAAGGCTAGTTTCTCCTGAATATCTGTGTGTGTTTGTGTGTGTATGTGTGTGTGCTATATTTCACTGCTGAAATTTCATCTTCCTCGGCTTCTGCCACAAGATTCAACTAGAGGGGAAAATATTTTCATACAAAAATGAAGACATCATTGAAAAGGAAATTATTTGTAAGGAAAAAAGTTTTTAGTTACGGACCCACTGTAAGGAGAATTTGTATTAACCAGATGTTGCCACAGAGTTGGACTGTCTAATGAAGTCACCTTTACATATGAAGTTATCTCTATATAAATATTTATAAATCTGGAGTTGGAAGTTATCTCTGAGGCCAGGTAACACAGTCTGCTTATTTTATACATGAGAAAACTGAGGCCCAGTGAGGCAAAGTGACTTGTCACATGTCACACAGGTATTAGATGTCAGTGGTGAGATTTCAAACTGACCTGATCCTTTGACTCCAGAGCCAGTATTTTTTTTTTTTTACCTGTGGCATAGAAGTTGGGAATAATATATAAATCAGAATAATTGTAATGTTTTTAGACAAATACAGGGATTTATAATATAGACTTCTTTTAAAAGTGTTTGAACAGTAATGAAAGCATAGGAAAAAAGGTGGACCATCTCTGTGCTAAACATAAAAACCCCTGGGAGGACATTTCAGCACATTGGACAGATCCTCTAAGACTTTTATGACAGAACTTGTACAAGGAGGGAATAGCAGGAAAGGACATTAAATATATAAGATTAGCACCAATTCCTCAAAAAGCATCATGGATTCTCTGACATACGATCATATATTTGAAAGGTAAAGTTCAGGAAGGAAGGAAAAGAGGTATTAACTAAATGAAATATCATAGAATTAAAGGTGAAATTGGTTATAATTTTATTTCTCCTGTACCTATAGAGCACACAGCTTCCCTTTTTTCTATTTCCATACCTAGAAAATAGGTATGAAGGCACTTGGTAAAATTTTTAGATTGCTAGAGACCTATCAAAGGTGAAAGTGTTCTTGTAGCCTCTTTGGGTTTGGGATCAAGTTTGACTGCTAAAGCTCTATGGAATAATCACTGAATTGGAAGTCAAAAGAACTGGATTGTGGCCTCACCTTTCAGAAAAAGTGTGATGAAATAGACAAAAATGAGGTTTTGGTGTCAGAGGGTCCAGGTTCAGATCTGTCACTTGTTATATGTCTTTTGTGTTGTTTCTTTCACATAGGTCAACTTTGATGATATTCTGCTCACTGTTCTTTGTGTGTCCTGGGGAAAGTCACTCCCCTTTTTTGGTTTCAGTATCTTCAATTGTAAAATGAGAGGATTGGATCTATTGGGGATTCTTAATCAGGGATCTTTCAACTTGTTATAAAAAGAGTATTTTGATAACATTTCAATACAAATGTTTCCTTTATAATCCTATGCATTCCATTTTATGCATTTAAAATCATTATTCTAAGAAGGGGTTCATAGGATTCACCAGACTGCCCAAAGAGTTCTTGATAAAAAAAATAATTCTGATCTCCCGGACTCACTGATAACTAGAGTTCCTTTCAGTTATTAATCTGTAATCCAATGATTTATTTGGCTAAGAAACACTTCCTAGTTAGTAAATCCCTTCCCTGTTTTGATTTTGTAAATCAAGTAAAGACAAGTAAATCCCTTTGGGAGGATTGGGTTAGATCACCTCCATAGTCCTCTACAGCAATGACGTTCTATGTTTCTAATGTCTTTCCTCCCTTCACTTAAATTCTATCCAGATTTGTTAAGTACTCTTATATGAAGGACTCTTTACTAGGTGCTAGGGATACAAAGATAAAAACCAAATGGTCACCGACCTTAGGAGTGTACATAATGAAAGAAAGAAGTGATTAAGTCAGAAGAAAGATCCAGTCAAAGAGCTCTAGTAGTACAGGATGTCCCAAAAGTCTTAGGACAATTTTAAACTTTAATAGCCTTAATAGCTTAAAACCTCATAAAGACTTTTTTAGTGACCTTGTGTCTGAGGAAGGAGAGAATGCCCTCATCTCAGGGATCAGGGAAGGCTACATAAAATAGGCGGGGTCAGAGCTGAACCTTGGAGGGAAAAGAATTTTACAAGGTGGAGATGAGCATAGAATATGTTTCAGATATGGGAGATGGTGTGAGAGTGGTAACATAGTCTACTGGAAAGAGAACCAGTGAAATCAGAAGACCTGGGTTTAAATTCTAGCTGCAGTTTAGTGGTTCTGTGATATTGGGCAAGTGATCTTACCTCTCTGGGTTTCAGATTCCTCATTCATAAATTGAAGGTGTTGGACCCAATGATGTTCTCAGTACTTCAGTAGATTTCATAGTCTCATAGATGCCAGTACTTCTTTTACCTGTTAGAGATGTCTTCTTATCCTTTGTGATACTTACCCATGCATTTCCATAGATCCTCTCCGTTCTCTGATGAATCTCCTTTGGTTATTCCTCTTTTTTACATTCATTTTAAAATTTTGAGTTCCAAATTTTCTCCCTCCCTCCAGCCTGTCTTCCTTCCACTGAGAAGGCAAGCAATGTGATGCCCATTATAAATATAAAGTCTTGCAAAACATATTTCCATATTAGCCATGTTGAAGAAAAAAGTGATAAAAATAAAGTGGAAAAAAACATGCTTTATCTACATTGAGAGTTTATCAGTTCTCTCTTAGGAGGTGGATAACATTTTTCACCATTTTGTTGTTTTTTAGTCCTTTTTCAGTGATGTCTCACTCTTTGTGATCCCATTTGGGGTTTTCTTGTCAAAGGTACTAGAGTGGTTTGCCATTTCCTTCTTCAGTTCATTTTACAGATGAGGAAACTGAGGCAAACAGGGCAAAGTGACTTACCCAGGGTCACAGCTAATAAGTCTCTGAAACCAGATCTGAACTCAGGAAGGTGAATCTTCCTTATTGCCAGCCTGGTGCTCTATCCACTTGCAATGGTAATTATGAGAGTTAAAGATCTTCCTCACCCATTAATGGATCTGCCTATTAAGGGAAGTTTGATTAGGAGAGATTTGTTTTGTAGGAAGGCCCACACATTTTGTCAATGAGGCACTGGTTCTCTTGGTTTGTGATGCCCTCTGGCTCTGAAAAGTGTATAAATACTCTGAGGTGAAGTTTTACTTTGGGGCTTATGCATTGCAAGAGTTTGTTTGGCCACATGAGACTGTGGGCAGCTGCTAAGGAGCCCCGTGGCTTTGAAAACTCAGATGTTGGTGCCTCTCTGGTAACTATGTATGTACGGTCAGATAGTTGGATCTGTGCATTGATCTGGGATGTATGTATTGCTTACAGTCAGACAGTTTGAAGTCCTGTCTGTTGATCTTTGTTTCTCTGTTTGTATTTTCTTTGAAGTTCAGTTTGATGACTTTTCCCCTGAACTAAGTGAATGATATCTTGGCTTGATGAAAGTGATTGTTGACCCCTCAAAAGTTGCTTTCCTTTTAGAAAAGCACATCTAAGAACCTGTTCATCAGGCCCTCCTGTATACGTCAGGGTCCTTGCTGTTGCACCACTGTGCCACCCACCTGCCCATTTTTTCATCATGAGTCCTTTGGAATTGTCCTGGGCCCTTGTACTGATTGGAGTAAGTAAGTCTTTCTAAGTTGATTATCATTACAATAGTGCTATTACCGCATACAATGTTCTCCTGGCTATGCTGTCTTCACTTTGCATCAGTTCATATAAGTCTCACCAGACTTCTCTGCAAAAATCCTGCTCTTTATTTCTTATAGCACAGTAATATTCCATCACAATCATGTATTACAGCTTTTTCAGCCATTCCCCAAGTGATAGCTATCCCCTACATTTCAAATTCTTTGCCACCACAAAAGGTGCTACCATAAATATTTTTGTACACATGGATCATTTTCCTTTTTCTTTGATCTCTTTAGGATACAGACCTAGTAGCAGTATTTAGTCAAAGGGTTTGCACAGTTTTATAACCCCTTGGACATAGTTACAAATTGTTCTCCAGAATGGTTGAACTCTCTAGTTATTTTTTATTATTTCATGGATACCAGGGTTCCAGGGTTGGTTTGGGCTCTCTACCTGTGATCCTTCATTCTTGACCATGCCTTTTTTTGGGGGGGGGTGAGAATATATGTTTTTGATGAGAGATTTTACACGATTTCCCTATGCAAGTCATCTTTGCGAATATATTACTTCCTGCTTGTACTCACCATCTGTCACTCCAGTTCACTATGTGCTATTTTGATTCTTTGGAGCTTATGGTTTTCCATCATTTTCAGTCATGAAGATTTCCTGGGAGAACATTGTTGTTAAAAATAAGGGTTCTTCCATTGACTTGCGAATAGCTATCCAAATGGTGGTGCACAAATATAAAGGACTATTACACTGCTGTAAGAGTCAATAAACTTGATGATATAGAGAAGCATGAAATGGCTTACATGAACTGATGAAAAGTGAAGTAAGCAGAGCCAGGAAAACATGATATATGGTAACTACAACAACAAAAAAATCAAAGGACGACTATAAAATTATCAAAGTTGGATGTTGCAAAATTATAAAGAAGAAGCTTGTTCTCAAAGAAGTGTCATGACAAAACACATTTCCACTCCTCCTCCAACTCCTCTCCTTTGGAGAAGCAAAGAGCCCACAGATATGGAATGTTGTATATAATATCGATGTAATAAGATTTGCTTATTTTATCTTTTCTCTTTTTTTCTTTCTCTTTAAAGTCTGTTATAAAAAATGCTTCTTTACAGGAGTAAATCTAGACAATGTAAAAACAAAAGATTTCCATAGAAGTCTATTTATAAAAAACAGACTTTTCAGTATAGTGAACAGCTTATATTTTATTAAATCTAATATTTCTGATCAAATAGTAATGATTGTGTGATATCTTGGTGTTTATCCACACTTGAAGGTTTGAGAAGTATTTTTCATTGATGTACAAGTCATCTGGACCAAGACCTTAAATACAGGTGAATTTCATAGAGTTGTGGCTAGTGACTTCTTTTGATGGATCATAGATTTGTAGCTGGATGGATTGGAAGCTCTTTGCTTGGGAAACCAGAGAGGTTAAATAACTACCCCAAGGTCACACAGATAGTATATGCCTAGAGAACATACTAAGACATGCTATGTTGGTCAATTAAGATTCTTCTTTAAATACACACACACACATATATCACTTTTAATTCTAATTTCTAAAAACAGGAATAGTCAATACAACCATAGGTAAACTTTTGAAAGAATAAGTGGGAAAGAATATGAAATAAACCTTGCTCTCCTGACTTATGGGCTTGTAGGCAAAGTAGCACTTGTTCATAGACAACTGTGGTGCAGAGTAAAAGAGCTCTGGATTTAGAACTAGGGAACTTAGCTTCAAATCCTTCTAGCCTTACTATATGCTGGCAAATTGAGGCTCAGAGATCAAAGGATCCAACTTGGAGCTGAAAGGGACCTTGTCAGATGATTTATCCCAGGCCATATTATCAGGACAATGATTCCATCATCTGACACAGCATTCCAATTTAGAATCACAGTCCTTTATTTTACCAAGTTCTTTTGGGGACCACTAGACTTGGCACCAGAAATCTTGGCTCTGCTCTTTTCTAACTGTGAAGCCTTTCGGGCAAGATACTTCACTTATTTCTGCCTCAGTTTCCTCATCTATAAAATGAGAGAGTTGGACTAGACCACCTTTGAGGTCCTTTGTCCCTTGAAATGCATAGCTCTGATGGGAGGATGTTGGGCCTTTGGTTATATAATGAAAATTCTAGAGTTTCCTTCTCAGCTTTCAGGCAAATCTCTTTCTAAGGATGCTTGCTCTGTAGAGCATCCAGGAATGCTTTCTGTCAATGGAGATCCAGGGATCCTTTCTTTGATGTATGAAGCATTTCCCCACAGTTCTTCTGAAGAGGATTTCCATTATAGGTTTCTATAACACTAGAGGTGACTTGTGCTAGGAATGAATGTTAGTTCCTGGAAATAATAAAAATATCTTTAAGAACATAGCAAGCTTTTTTCTTTCAAAGTCGCATATTAGATAGGAAAACTAAGTTTATATTTAAACATGAGCAGCAGTACTTAAAATTTGAATACTAATACTGCAGTGGAATAGTCAGAATAAACTACAGTTTCAAGTGTAGTACTCTAGGAATAAAAATTCAAATAGATGTTGCACTTTCCTCACAGCATACCACAGAGGAAGGAAAGATCATTTCTAACCTCATCATCAAGCAACTAATTCTGTCTTAGATACTTAACATCTTGCCAACTTTCTCAGCCTCCTCTCCCTGGTGACTAGAAAGCTGGAGGGTGGAGTACTTAAATCCTTCCTTATAGAGGGTGGGAATTAGACTTCCCCCTTACTCCACTTTCTACCTGTCAGTCTTTTTGTTTTCAACTCCATGGAACAAGATGTCCTCCTGCTAGCTACACCTTGGTGGTTTCCCCTCTCCCTTCCCCTCCCTGCAACCCTCCCTTACTTTTTCAGCTTCCTTTTGTATATTATCTTTTCCACAGTTGGAAGTGTCAGGGATGGGATTTGAATACCAAATCTCTTTACTCTAGTTCCACCACTCTTGTAGGGTAGAGATCTAGAGACAATCTAGCTTAACTTGAAGTAACTTGCCTAAAGTCACATATAGTGATCATTAGAGGTAGGATTCTAATCCATGTCCTTTGACTTGAAATCTTTCCATTGTACTAGTAGCTGGTAGAATGATTGTTCTACCCCATGACCTTGGTCCCCTTACCAGTTTTTCCTCCCCAGAAGATGCTAATCCTGAAACCTTAGATACTGTATATGTCTTTCACAAGCCTATATTAGATTGCATGGTCCATCTTTCACTTCAAATTAAGACCCTTTGGTCCTTTTCATCCTTAAATTTTGGAATTTACCATCCTCTTTCCAGGCTGTCTCCTGGTAATCCCTGTACCATTTCTTGGGATATCTTTGGATAAGAAGAGAAAACAGAGGGATGTGAAGAAATACAATAGCCACTCCTCACCTAGGCCCAGAGATGCTCCTCAGTGATTGCTGAGTAAGGTAGCAGGTTGTATAACTGATGGAGGGCATCCTGTAGGTTAAGATAATTAGTTATTCAGAGTGAGAACCTTTCTGAGTTATATTGCCTTTAATTCATCAAATTTTGAAAATCAAAATTGGCATCTGTGGACTTTTGATTTTTAGAATTTTCAATATGAACATTGATTGGTTGTCCTGATTTTCAGGACTGGTCTACAGCTCTATTTGCTTGATGCTTTTTCGCTTGTGAGGCTGTAACATTAGACTAAGGTCTAATCTGAGCATTGTTCCTTGAGTTAATGAAGTATATCCATAAAGGAGGTCTGAAAGGCTACTTATAATTGAGAGGAAAGATGCTTTGGAGAGTGTTCCCTTTAGGCCAAGGATCTGGAGTTTTGCCTGTGATATTGAATAAGAGTGGGAATCAGGCTTAGCCAGTATTTTAATGGCCAAAAGAAATAGAACTTTTCTCCCCATTGCCAACCAGTGATAAATAAATAAATATGTATTTGTATGTATGTATGTATATGTATATATATATGACTTTAATAAGTATTATCATGGGAGGTAGTGTGACATAGTACATAGAGAGTCATAGACATAGACATATATATATTATATATGCACACTTATGCATATATAAAATGTATATACAAATGAATGAAGATCTGGGCCCAGAATAAAGTAGGAGAGTGACAGAATGAATTGCTTTGGAGAAATTGCAGAGCTCTTTTAATGACCCCAAGGTTCTGCTTGAAACAAAGATTGATCTTCTCAATACCAGCATTCTTCCATTGTTTTCGCATGACTGCAACACTTAGTCTCCAAAGAACTGAAGTTCAATTTCACCCAAGGAGCAATGAAGAAGCCCATGATAGGTATAAGCAGGTTATACTACCCTCCAAATTACAAAGTACATGTGGTATATAGGTTATCCTCAAGAAGTATATGAGTGATAAAGAAGATGGACTGATCATGTGATGGGAGCAGGTGAAAATGTACAGATGGTTCACATGTTCCACTGGCATCCTTATGATCTCAAGAGAAAGAAGAGAATGCCTCTAGCACATCAGTTAGATCCTTTGGTGAACTTTCAAGAGTATATAGACAAAGTTCACACAGGCTGGTCCAACCTGAATGGTTTGTGATCTGTACTGCTAAAGTAGAAATCCTCATTGATGAGATCACAGATCACTGAAGTATTGGAATATATGTCAGCTGCCATAATGATGAGTTAAACCAAATGACTGCTTTTTGCCCATGAGTGCTGCTTTTGTTTTACAGTATTTCACCAGTCTTCTTTTTGCTTTCCTTCTGTTACCCCACACTCCTGATCTCGAGCCTAGGACTAGTTCTCTTTGTTAACTCTAATATCTTTTTTCAATGTCATCTCACTAGTTTCAGCCAATCCTTAATGTGACTGTCTTCTTTATGCATTAACAGATCTCTTTCTGTTTCTCAGCTTATCACCAGAGCATCCTAGGCTAATACACTTTCTGTGCATGTCTTTCACTTATCCCATATTATACCCATTGTATTGAATCTTATTTGTTGTTTTTCATGAGTTCGTGAAGAGGACCATGGCATCAGGAAGGTGATGCCATGACTTGCAAGTAAAATGGCTTTAAGTGGGGCAGGACTGCACAAAGTTAAAAACCTCACTTCCTCCTCCAGAACCATCTATGTCTAGTGGTCAGATATATATCGGGACAATTGGAGATGGCTCTGTCATTCCTACTTATTTATGCCTCCAAAATGTCTCTCAAGTAACTGGCAATTTCCAGAGTCACAGAATCTTATAGCTGGAAGGGTCCTCCCAAGAATATCTAGCTCAGCCTATCCACCTAAGCACTATCCCTGACCAGTTGCTATTCATCCATTGCTTGAAGAGTTTAAGTGATGGGAAAGTCACTACTTTTCAAGGGAAAGCTTTCAACTTTTGAATAGCCACCTGGGACCAGTAGAACAAGCCTAGTTCATTTTTCACATGCTAATCCTTTAAATACTTGAAGACAGTTCTCATGCCTCTTCAGGTTAAACATTCCCAGTTCCCTCAAAAGATTTTTTGAGTGATACGGTTTTTAGTTTTCTCTGCACCCTCATCTAGCTTGCCAATATACTTTCTCAATGAGAATTAATTGGATATATCCTTTAGAAAATTTCTAATTGAGACAAAGTATGATGGGACTATCACTTCTATTTCTCTGTGCCAGGTCACTGTTCTCTCCTTTTCATAAGTCAAATCAGATTCTTTTTGCTGTTGTTACTGTGTGTTTAAGAAATTCATATTGTATTTTAGTTTTTCACTTATATTGATGACTTTCTTTTTTACATCCCAGTCATTTCTGTTTAGAACTCTATTCCCCCTGCCCCTTGAGTCTTTCCTTGTAGCAAAGGAGACTTGGCATAAGGAAAGGAGGAAGATAAGTTTCCTCATCTCCTCTCCAGGGCCAAGATTGATCATTATAATGAAACTGTTTTCATCTCTGTTTTATTATTCTTTTTGTTTACATAATTGTAGTCTTTGTTTGCCTGCTTCTGCTGACTTCACCTTGCATCAGCTCATGTAATTTTTTCCGTGCTTCTCTGAGGTCCTTATTTCTTACAGTGCAATAGTATTTCATTTTTAAAAAAAATATTTATTTATTTATTTTAAGTTTTCAGCATTCGTTTCCACAAAATTTTGAGTCCCAAATTTTCTCCCCATCTCTCTCCTCCCCGCAAAATGCCATGCATTCTTATTGCCCCTTCCACCAACATACTTTCCCTTCTAACACCCTTCCCTTCCCTTATCCCCATCTTCTCTCTTGTCTTGTAGGGCAAGATAAATTTCCATATTTTGTTGCCTGTATTTCTTATTTCCCAGTTGTATGCAAAAACAATTCTCAACATTTGTTCCTAAAACTCTGAGTTCCATCTTCTCTCCCTTCCTCCCTCCCTACCCATCCCCACTGAGAAGGCAAGCAATTCAATATAGGCTATATATGTGTAGTTTTGCAAATGACTTCCATAATAATCACGTTGTGTAAGACTAACTATATTTTCATCCATCCTATCCTGCCCCCCATTTCTTCTATTCTCTCTTTTGATTTTGTCCTTCCCCAAGTATTTGCTTCTAATTGCCCCCTACTCCCATTTGCCCTCCCTTCCATCATCCCCCCCCCATCCAGCTTATCTACTTCTTTCCTACTTTCCTGCAGTGTAAGATAGATTTTCATACCAAATTGAGTGGTTATTCTTTCCTTGAGCCAAATGTGATGAGAGTAAGCTTCACTTATTTCCCTCTCACTTCCCCCCTTTCCCCCTCCATTGGAAAAGTTTTTTCTTGCCTTTTCTATGAGAGATAATTTGTCCCATTCCATTTCTCTCTTTCTCCTCCCAATATATTCCTCTCTCACCCCTTAATTTTATTTGTTTAGATATGATTCCTTACTATTCAACTCACCCTGCACTCTCTCTCTCTCTTTCTCTCTCTCTCTCTATGTGTGTGTGTGTGTGTGTGTGTGTGTGCATAATTCCTCCAACTACCCAGATACTGAGAAAAGTTTCAAAAGTTGCAAATATTATCTTTCCATGTAGTAAGATAAACAGTTCAACTTTAGTAAGTGCCTTGTGATCTCTCTTTCCTGTTTACCTTTTTATACTTCTCTTGATTCTTATGTTTGGAAGTCAAATTTTCTTTTCAGTTCTGGTCTTTTCATCAAGAATGGTTGAAAGTCATCTATTTCATTGAATGGCCATTTTTTTCCCCAGAAGTATTATACTCAGTTTTACTGGGTAGGTGATTCTTGGTTTTAATCCTGGTTCTTTTGACTTCTATAATATCATATTCCAAGCACTTCCATCCCTTAATGTAGAAGCTGCTAGATCTTGTGTTATCCTGATTGTATTTCCACAATGCTTAAGTTGTTTCTTTTGGGCTGCTTGCAATATTTTCTCCTTGACCTGGGAACTTTGGAAGTTGGCTACAATATTCCTAGGCATTTCTTTTTTTGGATTTCTTTCAGGAGGTGATTGGTGGATTCTTTCAATATTTATTGTGTCCCCTGGTTCTAGAATATCAGGGCAGTTTTCCTTGATAATTTCATGAAAGATGATGTCTAAGATCTTTTTTTGATTATGACTTTCAGGTAGTCCCATAATTTTTACATTGTCTCTCCTGGATCTATTTTTCAGGTCAGTTGTTTTTCCAATGAGATATTTTACATTATCTTCCATTTTTTTCATTCTTTTGGTTTTGTTTTGTAATTTCTTGGTTTCTCATAAAGTCATTAGCTTCCATCTGTTCCATTTTTATTTTTAAAGAACTATTTTCTTCAGTGAACTTTTGAACCTCTTTTTCCATTTGGTTAATTCTGCTTTTTAGAGCATTCTTCTCCTCATTGGCTCTTTGGAACTCTTTTGCCAATTGAGTTAGCTTATTTTTAAAGGTGTTATTTTCTTCAGCAATTTTTTGGGTCTCCTTGAGCAAGTTGTTAACTCTCTTTTCATGATTTTCTTACATCACTCTCATTTCTCTTCCCAATTTTTCCTCCACCTCTCTTACTTGATTTTCAAAATCCTTTTTGAGCTCTTTCATGTCCTGAGACCATTGCATATTTATTTTGGAGGTTTTAAATGCAGAAGCCTTGACTTTTATGTCTTCCCCTGATGGTAAAGACTGTTCTTCCTCATCTGAAAGGATAGGAGAGAATACCTGTTCACCAAGAATATAACCTTCCATAGTTTTATTTTTTCCTTTTTTGGGGCATTTTCCCAACCAGTTACTTGACTTTTGGGTCCTTTGTCAAGAGTAGGGTATACTCTGGAGACCTGTAAGTTCTCAGTTCCTCCAAGGTGGCACAATCAAGGGAGAGGAGTTTACTCCCTGCCCAGGCTCAAGGCTGAGATTCAGATTAGCTGCTCAATTTCCCTTTATCCAACAATGGATGTTGTCTGCTGCCTGCCTGGCTACAGTAGCTGCCACTGCCTGCCATCTGGGACTGGGTCTAGGGGACGTCCCTGCTCCCTTGTCATGGAGGTGAACAAAACCCTTTCACTGACCTTTGGGGCCTGTGGGTTGAGGGATCTGTGAACAGCAGCTGCTGCTGCCAGAGATTCTACCCCTGAGGCCTGCTCTGGTTTTTATCCTGGCACCATGAGGTCAAGGTTGTACTGGGCTCTGCTCCACATCAGGTGTGACAGACCTTTCCCACCTGCCTTCCAGGTCACTCTGGGCTGGAAATCTCCTCCACTCCAACATTCTGTGGCTTCTGCTGCTCTAGAATTTGTTGAGAGTCTTTCTTTACAGGTATTTTATGGGCTATGGGGGAAGAGCTAGAATATGTGCATCTTTCTACTCTGCCATCTTGGCTCTGCCCCCCAGTGCAGTAATACTTCATTGCATTCATATACTCCCTGTCACTGGATACCCACTTTTTTCTAGTTTTTTCATAACACAAAAATACTATGATGAATATTTTGCTATATATGGCACCTTTATTTGGGGTCTTGATCTTCCTAGGATATGTTCTTTGGAGTAAGATCTGGGTCAAACCATGTGAATACTTGAGATATTTAATTCATATAATTCCACATTGACTTCCAGAATGTTCAGCCTAATTCTCAGTGCCAGCTGTGCATCTGTTATTGTGCTTGACTTCCTGAAACCTTACCAACATTGACTATCTCCATCTTTTATCCTCTTTGCCACTTTGCTGGATGTGACATAAAGCCTTAGGCTTTTTGGAGGTAATTCTTGAGAACACCTAGCACTTTGCTGCCTGTAGGTATTTGCCCATTTCTCTTACTTATGCCTAGAACTCCCTCCTCTCTCTCTGCCTATTCAATTTCTATCCTTTCATCAGAGTACTCTCAAGTGTTGCCCAGTTGGTAAAGTCTTTCTCCTCTGCTCTCTCTGTGCTTACTCTGGACCATTATTGTGCACTTATGACACCTTACTTTGCATTAGAGTTTTTTGTGAGGATATCTTATCTCCTGCCTAGACTCTAAGCTCCACTCAGGCAGAAAATGTGGTTTACCTAAACTTTGTACTACCAAATGGAAGGTCTACAGAGCTGCTGTGTCGACCTCATTGTTGTATGCCTATGAAACATGGACAGTCAACCAGTGCCATTCCAGGAAACTGAATTGCTTCCATTTGAACTGTCTTAGGAAGATTCTGAGGATCACCTGGCAGGATAATATACCAGACACTGAAGTCCTTGCTTGAGCTGAACTGCCAAGCATTCAAACTATGCTTCAGAGAGCACAGCTCTGATGGGTTGACCACATTGTTTGAATGCAAAATATACTCTTGCCCAAAAGACTATTTTATGGAGAACTCATGTGGGGCAGGAGTTCACCTGGTGGTCAGAAGAAGCGATACAAGGATACTCTCAAGGTCTCTCTCGAGAACTTTGGATTTGACTGTGCAACATGGGAGACACTGGCACAGGACCGCTCAGCATGGCATGCCCACATCAGAAAGGGTGCTGTGCTCTATGAGCAAAGCAGAACTGAGACAACACAAACTAAGTGTAGGATGCACAAATTTGGAGTCTCCACCTCCAAAATTCATAGTGACTATCTGTGCCCAACCTGTGGTAGAGCATTCCAAGCTCATATTGACATGATCAGCCACAATCAGACACACTGAAATTTCACTTTATCATGGTGATGTCATTTTGGTCCTCTTCAAAAATGAAGGACAACAACCAACCAATATGCGTTCTTGTACATAGTAGGTACTTAATAATATTTGTTTAATTCAAAAAACAGTAGAGCAGAGTGGGAAGAATCTTAACTTTGGAACCTGAACACTTGTGGTTGACTGACAGTTGCTAGCTGTTGTACCTCATTTTGTCTTCCTAAACTTCAGTTTTTGCATCTGTAAAATGGGGATCACATACTTGTAGTACTACTACTAACTTTACTTATTTGTTGAAATGAGGGCTACTCTGATTTTACCTTCTCTTTGAGGGAGTTCTTCTTTCTCCTTAAAGGAGAGGGAGTGATTTCCTCAGGTGTAGAAATATTCCTTCTCCTTCACCCTGCATTCTGTGGGTGGAATGCCTTTGCTGCTTACCTCATGCTGAATTTATAGATTTTCCTAATGATAAACCCCATAGGAATTGTAAAGAAAAAAATGGATCAGTAGGAGCATTGAAGTTGTAAGATCCCAGATCCATGGGGCTGAGATTTTAAGTAACTTTTCTCTATATCTGAATCAGAGTTAGCCGATTGTGATGGTTTAGAGGTCAGAGGAGAAGAATGATGGGCAGAAATCACTCTCTTACTCAAGAAACTTTAAAGTCTGCCTATTTCCTTGTAGATAAAAGTCAGGCATTTAAAGCCTTTTGTTGCTTGGCTCCAACTTGTTTCTGTAAGCTGATTGAGTATTACTCCATTTCACACTCAACATTCCAGATAAATTGGTCTGTGTGCTAATCCCTATACATGACATTGCATCTCCCATTTCCTTGCCTTTGCTCAGGCTGTGTCCCATACCTAGAATATTCTTCATCCTTACTTCTGTCTCTGGGAATAAAGGTTCTGCTCAAGTGTTACCTCCATTCAGAGCTTCCCAGGGTACCTCAATTTTAGTGCCACTCCCATCAATTTGTATTTACTATATATATATATGTATGTATGTATGTATGTATGTATGTATGTATGTATAAAACACACACATATGTATATGTATTTACTTACTCAGAATGAATGTAAATAGTAAATTTCTCTTTTGACCAACAACCCTGATGGTCTTCCCCTCCCACTTTGATGTTTTTTTAATTAAAGCGGTCATTTCTTGATTCACTTCTTAAAGAGGCCTATTCACTGAATGGGCTTTACCTCACTCAAAGCAAGAACCTGATAAGGCCTCAGCCTAAAAGGGCCAGAGTTTCCCAATGCACCCTGGGCCATCTCCAGGCATCCTAATGAATATCTGGCCAC
Source organism: Notamacropus eugenii (assembly GCF_028372415.1). Lineage (NCBI taxonomy): Eukaryota > Metazoa > Chordata > Mammalia > Diprotodontia > Macropodidae > Notamacropus > Notamacropus eugenii. Next base: position 88,308,348 of record NC_092879.1, on the reverse strand, counting down.
CGGACCCAGATGCCTTTGGAGGGGAAAGTGAGGTTGGTGACCTTGCACAGTCATCCCTTACTCATATCCAAGTCAACTGCAAGTCAAGTCAGTTATCTCTTTGACATCATGGTCCTCTTTGAGAAGGAAGGACAAACCACACCACACCTTTGCTTTCTATATTGTATGTACTTATCTGTGCACGTTTCTCCTCAGTAAAATGTAAGCTCTCAGAGGACGTTGCTTTGTTTTTGTCTTTATTTTCCCAGTGCCTGGCACAGGGCAGTAGGTGGTCAACAAATCTATTAGAATATAAGCTCTTTTGAGGACAAGGGCTGTTTTTGCCTTGCATTGTCTCCTCTGCATGTAGCACAATACCTGGCACATAATAAGTTCTTAATATATGCTTGTTGGTTGACTGAATGCTTGTGGTTTACAACTAGATGACTTGAAGAGATCTAATTCATCCAATCAATTGTTTGTTCAAAGCCAAAGGTGGGAGAAACCATCCATCTGTGGCATAGTGATAACTGTTTGCAAGTTTTCCCAAGGATATTAAATGTGGAATAATCTATATCCTTACCTATTAAAGTCTAGTTGGGTCAGTTAAGAGAGATCTTGGTCTTATGCTAGCCTGTGTGTCTGGGTAAATGAAATCACCAAAGGGAATTTCAAACCAGAGAGTTGCAGAGACAGCTCCCGTGTACCTTTTCCCTGTAGCAGTATTTTCTTAGGTCTTGATTTCTTAGAAGCCTTTGGAGTACTGCTGTGACAATCCCTTCCCCCAAGCAAATAAGGGAGTCTTACTGAACAGTGGGGGTTGTTTAAAAACAATGGCATTCAGGAACTGCCTTCTGTTTCCCCTTAGGGAGCCATTCTGACATTTGATCAGATGGAGTCTACTAGTCTCTGTTGTTTTTGCTTATATTTAAGACTCAAAAATCCATAAAAATCAATTGCATTTTTTGTTATATTTGCATTTATATAGATCCTTTAATATACTTTATGCTGTAGTGCTTTTTCAGACCAGTGACTTATACAGGTTTTCTGCAAGGACCCGTGTTGGTGGATGTGGTAACTATTATTCAGGAAATCCCTTCTTTTATAGGTTTCTGGGCACGAGGAAGGCATATTGCCAAGACTTATAAAGTATCAGTGGATAGCTATGGCTAGGAATAGGCACCAGATCTGTAATTTTATTCCATTGAGGAACTTCTAGGAAAGGAAGCTTCATCTACCAACACAGGCTAGTAACTCCTCTGCACCCCATAGCCTTGGAGAGTTGCCAGGGATTCAGAGCAGTTGAATCACCTGTGCAGGACCACCTGAGTTTTGGATTTTGGTTTCAAGGCCATTGTGTCATTGTGCCTCTCCATCAATGGATAGAAACTGATGAGTTACTGCAGTGATTTCTTATTGGTCTTGAATGCCAACTTTGAGCAAAAAACACACTAGAACAACCAAGTCAAGTGGTTATTGGGACCCTTTCTTAGCCTAGGAACACAACGGGTGAATCTTCTTCACCTGAGCTTGGACATGTCTTAGGAATTTTGGAAGCAAATGCTAAGTATTCACAAAGAACGTTTCAGAGTTAATTTCACAGGAAAGAAAAAGGAGCAGTTGCCAAGCATTTCCTAGAAATGAGTGTGGATTGGGGTCTGAGAATGTAGGAGGTAAGCCTTTGGAGAAAGGGAAGGTAAGTGATGGAGAAATGCCCATTACAATCATGTAAATAAGGGATTTCACTATACTCTGAATTTCATCCCAACTCAGATTCTGTTGATTTTGACAGTAGTGTCCGTACTGCACTAATGGATCACAGTATGCTAACCTGAAGCAATCTTGCTGTTTTACACTGTGGGGTTTTCAGCTGCTTCTTTGAAAAAGTGCGTTTGATCTCTTCTACATCTTCAACAGAAATCTGTTTCAAGTCGAACACAGAAACATGTGAATGAGAATTCTTTAGGGTCTCCGTGGATGGATCTCATTGAGGTTAGTCCTGCCATTGGTGCAGATTACACCTCCTCTTGACCTACAAAGCACCTTTTGACATTCTACAGGAAATCTTCCATCAAGGGAAATGGTGACTGACTTTTCTCTTGAGTTTGACATGCACTGTCTGTTTTGATTCTTACATTGTTGCTGTAGGGTGGATGTTCCAGGTATTCATTATCCCCATTTTGCAGACGGGGAAACTGACTCTGAGAGGTTGAGTCACACAACTGCTATTGGAGGCTGGAATTGGGCTTGGGTAGCTGCATTATTTAGTGAATAGAGTGCTCAACTTGGTCAGGAAGACGTGGGTGTAAAATTCCACCTCAGATACTTACTAGCCATATGACTCTAAGAAGTCATTTCACTGTCTTGGACTCAGTACTGCTCAGTTCTCTTCCTGTTTGTAGATGGCCATGGAGTGCTCACAGGCTTCAGTTATTGCTCCCAGCCTGAGCTACCAGAGATTGTTCCTCCTCCTTTTCCATTTATCTCTGCCCTTCATGATGCATCTTGTACAATGTCTTGTTTTTGAGTCAGTGTTGATTATAAGCTGCAGTCTGCTCAAACCCACCAGACATCTTTCCCTTGCCCTTTGGGTCAAAAGCAATTTTGATTCTTTTGAGAATGTGGTGTTCCATGATTCACAACCATATAGCGTCACTGGGAGAATAGTGCTGTAAGAAAAGTGCACTTTGTTGGCAAGGGGCACCCTGGGATCATTGAAAGTGCTGTGTAATCTCCCTCACTCTTTTTCTCTTCCCCACCTCTGGGTGTATCTAAGACATGTGCTTGAGGCCTAATTCTCCAGTTGTATGTCATAATCTGTCCAACACATACTCTTAATCTGTTAGGGTTTTCCTCCCTTGTGTAGATTGTTTAGCAAATAATTTTTCAGTGCCTGTGAATTATGTTATTACTGAGAGACACTGCAGTGCGGCTAGAGTGCTCAGCTTGGAATGAAGCAGACCTGAGTTTGAATCCTGCCCTTAAGACATACTAGCTATGTGAACCTCAGGAGGTATGTTAAACTCTCAGGACTCCAGGCAGCTCTAAGACTATAAATTACAGCTGATTTGTTAGTAAAGAGTTTCCACACTGGACATTCTATAAATCAATGAAATCGTAGTTCTATCCCTACATTCCTCTCAGAAAAAAAAAAAAAAAAAAGCATGGCTTATTGAGAAGGGCAGTCCATTTGGCACATAGTTATCCCCAAACAAGTATCTGAAGGACCTCCATGTTCATAAGAAATCCCTCTTCCATTTGGATTTTGTATAGGATATCCTTCATGACACTGTCAAACACCTTTGGCAAATACCTTTCTTCTCATTTTATTCCTGGGTTAATACTGATAATCAGAGTATTTTTGAACAAAGTTAGTTCTGAAGTTACATCTGTCAAAGAATGCTGTATCATTTTAAAGCCTTGTTGGAGGAGACTTGTTAAGGTTGTATTTTGCTCTGCCAAGTCAAATGTGTGTATTATATTTTGTAATCAGTGAACACAGTGGGATCATGAATCCTATATACTTCTCAGTCAATTGTGTGACTGTGAAGATGTAGCCTCCTGTAGAAAGTCATCAACAAAAGCCTGCCTATTTCCTTCTCATATTTATACCACGGATAACCTCAATGCATTTGTAGACTGTTCTCATAAAGATTTTATAGAGATAAGAAAGTAGACATATGGTCTGGTAATTATGGTGGCCAAATGTAGTGTTTCCTTTGATTATGAAGGAAAAGGGTAGAATCTACAAAACAGTAAGTCTGACTCAGATTCTGGTAAAAATTCTAGACTTCCTCATCAAAAAAATGGTTAGTGGACATCTAGAAAATGAAGCAGTGATAACAAAGAGCCAGCATAGCTTCATAAAGAACATATCACAGCTCATTAATCTCATTTCCATTTTTTCACAAGCCTGGTAGACTCATAGCTAAAGCTTATCTAGATTTTTCCAAAGCATTTCACAATGTCTTTCATTGTAGAGTTCTGAACAGGGTAGGTGACTGGAGCCTATTAAAATCCCCAGTTTGGCAGATTTGGAAAGGACTGCATGACTATGCCATTCATTAATGGATCCATGTCAAGTGGGAAGAAGGCCTGTATTGAATTTCCCCAGGGTTCTGTTTTGGGTCCTGGGCTTTCTAGTATTTTTATCAATGACTTGTATGAAGACATAAAAGATGTACTTGTCAAATGTACAGATGAATGAAGAAAAGAGAGAATGAAAAAAAGAAAATTATCAAATGCTTTCACTGCACAAAACATGCAAGCTGGAACAGATAGCTAACATATGTTAGTAGCCTAGAACACTGGACTGAACATCAGAATAAAACTTTTTAAAGGGTTGAAAGTAAAATCTTGCACTTAGGGTTCAAAAATTAAGTTAGCAAGCATAAGATACGGGCAACGTGGCCAAAGCTTTAACTGACCAAGAGATGTGAGATTTACTGGATTATAAGCTCAGAGTTGGAGGGGCTTAAGAGGCCTATATGAAAAATAAATCTTTCTACAACATGCCCAAGTGATGATCTACTTTTTGCTTTTAATGAATGAGAATACACGGCAACCCAAAGCAACCCATTCCACTTTTTGATAGCTCAGATTTTTTAGGAAGTTTTTCCTTACATTAAACCTAAATTTGTCTTTTCTGCAACTGTTGTCTGTTACTCATAGTTCTTCCTTACGGGTTAAGGTGATACAGTGGATAGAGTGTCGGACCTGCAGGCAGAAAGACTTGCCTTTCTGAGTTTAAATCTGCCTTCAGACACTGATTAGCTGTGTTACCCTGAGCAAGTCATTTCACCCCCAGCTAGAGAATAAAATGGCAAACCACTTTAGTATCTTTGCCAAGAAAACCTCAGATGGGCCAAGGGCTTTAGTGACAAGAGCTTTCTTTTCTCAGGCTTCATGAGCTGTGGCCGTAGTCCCTGTAGGAGCAATGACCAGGCTGCCATCTTCCCAAGATGATGGCCGAAGGCACTGGGCAGGAAACGTGGGTATTCCCAATCTCCTTCCTAAATGTGACTCCCAGACTTAAAGACATTATTCACAATGAGGTCTGACCTGGGCAGAGTGTAGCAGTATGGTCACCTTCCTATTGCCAGTTGTCACCCATTTCTTGTTGAAGCTTCAATGTGCCATTAGTTTTCTTGTGTCCCATATTCCATTGCTGAGGCATGGTGAACTGGCAGACAGGCCTCCAAAAGCCCTGGTAATTTTTCAGGCAGACTTCCTTCACTTTGTACTTGTGGCATTTAAGTTTTGAACCCAAGAGCAGATCTTTACATTCCTATTAAATCTCACTATACTCGATTTGGCTTAATGTTTGAGCCTGTCCAGAGCCTCTCATATCCTGATGCTTGCATTCTTTTATTAGCTAGCACTCCCAACTTCCTGTCATCCGCAGATTTGCTAAGTGAGCCATCTCTGGCTTGAAGTCAGTGATAAAAATGTCAAAAATATTCCATAGCCCAGGGCCTAGCACACATCCCTGGAATACTCCAGCAGAGACTTTTGGTCAGGGAACGATGAATGCCTTCTCTGAATCTGGCCGTTCAACCTGCTCTGATTCCATGTAATTGTGTGACCATCTGTTCTTCTGCATTCTTCAAATTTTCCATCACCCATTTTCTCTTCCAGTAAAAGATATACGCCTCTTGCTTGTTAAAACAAATTATTTTTTTCTGTTCTCTTAATCCCATACCTTCCTGCCTCTATGTACCTCGTCCCCCTCATTCCAATGGCTTCTTCCCATCTGCTTACAGACAAGCTCAGGTCTCCTCCAACCCAAATCCTAACTATAGTGTTCTATGCACTCTCTTTTTCCTTCTAGTTACCATCTTCTTCCTCCCTTTCAATGTCAAACTTCTTAGAAAATTAACTCATAAAATGAATACAATGGAATGTTACTACTCTGGGAGAAATTGTGAAATGGACAATTTCCAAGGAGATTGTGGTTATCACTGCACTGATACAGAGCAAAATAAGCAGAATTAGAACAATTTCTACAATGATAACAAAAAGAAACAACTTTGAAAGGACCCATTCATCCCAATTGAACCTAATATGTTATATCTTTCCAATGGAATATATGCTCTTTAAGGCTAGAATTCTTTTCTTTCCTTTTTTTCTTGCATCCTCGGTGCCTTGAATAGTGCTCTGCACATAGGAGGCATTTATTAAATGTTGATTGAATTAGATTTCTGGCCACTGCTTGGAAACCTAAATGGAGTCATGAAGGAAATGCAAAATCATTCCAAACTCCAGGAGGGCAGACAGCAAGCTCCTACTCTTACCAGGATGAAAGTCTTTAGAGAATAGTGCCCCACTGCTAAAGTCACAGTCTACATTAAAGGCTAGTTGACTCAGTTACTGAATTTATTGGCTAGCCATTGCAGAGTCCTGGGCTGAACCAGGTAATTTTGCTTTGTTCCATGACTACAGTTTCTACTCCGAATCCCACGTAGTTGCTTTGCAAATATGTGCCCTTGATGGAAAGGGGCAACTGCTAATCAGAAGTAAGCCAGGTTTAATGCTGGGCATGCAATTACAAGTACATGGCCTCCTAACGATGGGTTAATTGTGTCGTCTTAGTATATGAAAAACAGGATAATATTACTATAATTACTTTGGGGGACAATGAAAAGAAGGTACATTTAAAAAATGATCATGTCTAATCTTCATCCCCTAATGAAAATAATTAGGCCCACTGAGGTTCTTTCTTCCTACTCATATGGTCCCTGATTGTTAGCTGTCGAAATTTGCAATTATTTCTTTTGAAATAATTTCTTTTCACTCTAATGACAGAAAAAACATGAGTTCTGCCATTTTCCTTTGAGTTGTTCATAGAATCTTTGCTATCCACCTCAGCCTGCTGGACTGTTGGACCACTGACCTTAATTGTCTAAAGTCTGTTTCTTTGTGGTAATCTTAGTAAGGAAAATAACATTGGTAATTGCAACTGGAGACTTGTTCCTGGCATACATTGCCAACAAATTATACATAAGATCAGATGCCAGAGGCTGTGCAGTGTGCTCCAAATCTCATTCTGCCTCTTCCTAGCTCTGTGACTATGAGAAAGTTACTTCTTGGGGCCTTAGTTTCCTCCTTGAGAAAAGGAGGGGCTTGGGCTATATGATCTCTGAAGTTCTTTCCAGCTCTGAATGACAGCATCCTATGATCATATAATTATTGAAATTTTTACTTTGAAGGCTCATTGGAAGTTGGATTGCAGAAAGAGATGGTAATATGGCAGGCCAATGAGAAGGCTATTAGAATAGTCCAGGTGAGTCATGTTAAGGTCATGTGATTTAAAAGAAGGTGACAGATGCAGGATATGTTGTGGAGAAAGAATTGATGAGTGAGATTTGGCAACAATTGATGTGATTTAATTGGATGTGTAGGATGAGGGAGAGGAAAGAAATCAAGGCTGGATATGAGATGGAGAACCCCAGTGGCTAGAAGGCAGGTGGTTCCCTCAAGAGAAATAAGAAATTTTGGAAGAGGAGGAGAATCCGAAAAATAAATGGTACACATGCTATTGTTGTACAATATAGCCCTCCTGCCATTAGGTATGAACAGTGATGGGTGTGCTTATATATGGAGTGACATGTTGGGGGCCCTTATTTATATATGCCTTATTTTGGTTAGGTTCAGATCATCTTAGCTCAATATGCATTATCTATTCTTAATTAATTTCACTGTGCCTTGGTCACTGGTACCTCACTCCCAATTGTTGACAATTGGAAGATAGAATGAAGGATGACATATGCCTTTAGAGTAAATCTGCTGCTCTCATCATGGGACTCAACCTTGGCAGAAGGATGCCGTGGGACCCATAAATCAGAAGGGTAACCTGGATGGTTCCTGATTGGGTATGCTGGCAGAGTGCTGTCTCACTGGTAATGTGTTCTTTAATGCTCTGTTGAACCTGTTCTTTTTAGTGAAATGAAAATGCATGTGTTTGACATACTTGGGCTAGTTGGCTGTTTGATAAAATGAGATTTTTCCTTACTCTTTTTTCCTCTTCATTTTCCACAGAAAGTGCCAGTGCCCATTACTTAAATTAAGTGGAGAGCACCAGCAGATTGTTTGAAAAATGACCATTTTGGAAATCCCATTTTCTAGTAACTTTAAGGGTATCTAAATAGAGATCCAGCCCAACTGTGGCCCCATTGGACATATACTTAAAATTAATTTGACTTCGAAAGTTTTAAACAACTGAATCGAGGCTGCCGGACTTCTGCCTAAATTAGAGTCATTTCAAATCCTCTCTCTTTGCAAGAAGGCAAATGTGCCTGCATGTGGGAAGACAAAATAAAACTGGCAGTTGTAAGAACTACTCAAAAAAACATGTGTAGGAATTAAAATATGCACTTCTCTTAGGAATCCTGCTTAAAATGTGGTCTGTGCTGATGGCAGTTTCAAAGACCCTGTGTCTGGAAGTCTGGTGTTAAGGTGTGTCTGTAAGAAATGCAGAATCCTTTCCTGCATTAGGAGACATGTATTCCTTCTGTAACCCATGTCTTTGGTTCATTAAACCACTGTCTCAGAATTTATTCTGGTGAAATCCCGAAGGTCAAGCTTAGGTTTTCCAGGTTTTCCCAAATGTTCCCAACGGGACCTGCAGTTCCCATACAAGGCTCCAGGTACTAAATGCATATTAAATAGAAGTACCTTTATCCTCCTCCATCCTCCCAGAATATGCAAGAGGTACAAAGGCTCAGGTGGGTTGTTCCTCTTGGAGGTCTTCAAGCAATGGTGGAATGACCACTTTTTAAGTATGTTACAGTGGGGATTCCTTAGCCAGTGAGGTCCCTTATGACTCTCAAAATCTGTGATTCTGTGACTCACAGGAACGTGTAAAGAGATACTGAATATACACAGAAAAAGCACCAAAAAGACTCACAGGAGCTCACATGAACATAAAGCACTCAAAATAGCCTGTAAGCTCCCTTCAGAAGGGACTTGAACTTAAATTTACTGTCAGGGTGACCCTTTGATACATTGGTTGGTTCTTTTTCATAAAGTCCTACAGAGACTGCTCCCCACCCCCACGATGCTTAGTACTACTTGTTGCTTTAGATTCATTCTACAAGGCAAATAAACTTGGGGGCTGCTGATTATGCAATCTTTGCAATAGCGGAGAGTGACAAGGTCCTGATCACTTCTCTCCCTATGTTGTGGTTTTATCTCCAAAAAGGATGTGGTCACTAGAACCATGTGGAAAATCTTCCTTCTCCAGAAGTAATGTTACTCAGGAAACCTCCTTTTCTCTAGCAGGCCAGGTGCCCAGATCCTCAAACTTGAAATTCCTCAAAAGACCAGTGTTACCCAAGAACTCTCTCTAATCTGAAGATTTCCCTGTCAATGTCAGCATCCTGGGCCACATTCATAGCTGCCCTGCCTTAGTTACAGCTCTGAAATCATACATACCCTTGTATTTTCCAAGCCTACCTAATATAGACTGGAGGTAGGAAAATTGGGCTGATTTATAAAGTCATACACTACAAGGATAATTTCAAATTCTCTTGCTTGCCTAGAGATCAGAGATTCCTTTACCTTGTAAATTGATCTGATATCCACAAGGATAGTGCAGTTTGAACTTTTGCCTTACAGAATTACCTTCTGGGGAAGTGAAATTTCCTGGTGTCTTGCTCTGGGGGGGTGGGGGGGAAGGTGGGACAGAATCTACCTTGCAGCTACCACCTCATTTCTTTCTTTTGAATGGTCATTGGGGGGGATTGCTCTTTATTAATGAAATCTATCTTGCTTCTGCATGACCTTGCCTCCTAATCATGCAAATGCAGTATTTAGGTATTATTGCTGCGTAAACACAGATACCAATAATATATGAAATCAACTTGCACTACAAAGAAGCCAGGGACTCTTCCATTCACTGAACACTTCTAAGGACATCGGATTATTTTATTCATATGCAAGTTAATGTGAGTTCCTTTCCAGTTATTTTTACAGGGTCAAAGAAACATCTCTATATGCAAATATTCATAGACATTGCACTGCAAACCAAGAGAGAGAGAGAATACCGAGTGCAAATTATATTCATATCATGGCGGGGGTGGGGCAGAGCAGGGAACTGCTGAAATAGATGGGATTTTTGAAGTCTCCTTTGGAAAAAAAATGGTTTGATGAAGTATTTCATGATTTCCACTGGTTGGTAAGCATGTGAGGTTTTTCTTGTTTCATTGTTTTTGATAAATGTGGAGCTGGTCATTTAAAAGGCCAAGGCTTCCTTAAAAATCAAAATATCCAATTCCTGGTTGCCATCCCCTCCCTTACCCAAAACACACACCAGTTCTCAGAAAGAAACAAGAACAAAAAGCCCTGCAGAGGCAGAGAGCTGCAGAGGTTTGCAGAAAGGGTGGAGGGCACGCAGAAAGGGTTGGCGAATTAGAATCAATACCAGCTGAGGCAATACAGAGAACAGCCTGGCAGAGACGGACAGCTGAAGGTTAGAGGTGCCCGGGGGAAACAGCCGGGCCAGGCCTTGTGACGAGCCAGGGACTGAGCAGACTGGATAGCCGGACAAATGGGAGAGAAGAAAGAGTAAAGATGATTAAATGGCTTCCCCTTTGTCAGTGCAGAGAGCTGGAGATGAATATTGCCTATTAGCACTAATGAAGAAAATCAAACCTGCTTAACTGGCTGTATTTTACATTTTGCATTATAGGTCTTTGGTAATCACTTGGTTCCGGCTAAAAGTGTCTTTAAAATGTCATTAACTAGCACAAGGCGGCATGACATAGTGGAGAGAAGGCTAGCCTTGACATCAAAGTCTGGCTTCAAGTCCTTCCTCTGAGACCACTCCCAGAGATAAGTCAATGACAGGTGAGCTCCTGATCTGCATCAATGGAGGGAATTTCCACACCTGGAGTTCCTTGTACTACTGAATTCACAGGTCCAAACTACCTTCCCCAAGGAGTAGTGGATAGAGTGTGGTTTTTGAAGTCAGGAAGTCCTGAGTTCAAATTTGGCCTAAGAAAATTCCTAGCTGTGTGACTGGAGCAGGTCACTTCATCTTTGCTTGTCTCAGTTTCCTCATCTGTAAAGTGGAAATAATAATAGAACCTGCCTTCTGGGATTGTTGTGAAGGTAAAATGAGAATATTATAAAATACTTTGTAAACCTTAAAGGGCTATATAAATTCTAAATCTTACATATGTACATGTATGTATATATAAAACACTATAATGTATATACGTGTGTATATCTATGTTTAGCATGACAATATAATTCATATGTATAATACTTTGAATTTGATAGAACTCAGATCAAAGAGCACGCCCTGGAGGTTTGAATCCTTTCATCTCTGTTTGGTGACTGCCTCACTTGGCAGACCTCAGTCATTTTCCCCTGTACCCCCTTCTCCCTGGCTATATTCTTGACAGTCCAGCCAGCAGCCTTGATACCAGGTACCTAGGGTGGGAATCATGATTAAATCAACTCTGCTTTTGTTCTTAGAAGGCATATGTCATTCTTTTCCCTTATGGCCCCACTTACCATCCCAATACTCAGAGTGTCCCCTTCCCTGCATGGGTAGTGGTGGGTTATTGTCTTTCTCTTTCAGAATGTAAGCTCCTTCTGGGTAGAATTTTGTCTTTGAATCCCTCGCTTTTCACACCATACTTGTTAATACTTGTATTTTCTTTTCCTTTCCTCACAACAACCCTACAGGATAGGTAAGTGCAAGCATCATTATCCCTATTTCACAAAGGAGGAAACCAGGGTTCCAAGTGGTGGAGTGATTTGCCCAGTAACATACCTATTACATGAGAAAGCTAGGAATTGAACCAAGTATTTTTTTTCTGTTAAATCACACTGCTTTCAAACATGGCATTCCTCTGGTGTTCCTCCCAAACATGTATGGAGTTCAGAGGCTATCTACGACTGCCCATCCTGGCTAACTCTTGTCCATATTCTCCCATAAGTTCACCACAGGGGATTCAACCAATGTACTGAGGGCTTTCCTTATGTTCTCTTGATATTATTTGGCCACTAGTGGGTCATATGAGCTGTCTGTTGGTCATAGTTCACTCTTGCCATGTCACCAGCCAATGGCCTTTTTCACTCATTCATTTCCTTGGTGGCATCCTCCCCTTCTTCAAAATTGCTTGTTTGCACCACTTCATCACCCTCTGGACTATACTGATTTTCAATTATTTGTGTCTGGTAGTACCTCGTGACTTGCATTGATAACCACACCACTAACCCTAGATAAAGTGGCATATGCTTTATTTGACAGAATATTGATCTATGAAGGCCTTCTATCCAACATATTATCTTCTACCCAATAGACTGGGTGTGTTCCAACAAAATTAGTAAAAGAGTGATTTTCTATAAAACAAGTTGTGTTTTTTGCCACTGATCTCTAGTATAAAATCAGAGCTAGAGATGCTAACATAGAAAGCATCCTCTCAAGAAACTGCATAGATACTTTCTGGTGAGGAGTTGAGCCTTTTTGGTGATGGTGTAGCTTACTAAGAGTGCTATGAATCCTTGAGATTATAATCATAGTCCCAGAATTTTAGAGCTAGAAGAGACCTTTGAGATCACCTATTCATCCCCCTCATTTTACAAATGAAACATATTGAATTGTTAGAGAAAGTATGTTCTCATTGAGTACTTCAACTCTCTTTTATAATAGTCGGAAACAACTTCCCATCTCCAGGTTATTCCTGCTACCAAACAACCTGGTTCATGTAAACCTAAAGTCTTGGCTCTGGATCAGAGTTTCCACCAGGAGTAGGGCAAATTCTTTGGGGCAGGCAGTGGGGTAACTTATGGCTCCCATCCAGTGTCACCTGGCAGCATCAGCAATTGACTCATTGCCACAGCTTGCGTCTTTTGAGGTCTATCCGAATATCGTGTCTATGGAACTCTATAAAAGGTGAAAGGGCTCAAGCTGGCTTGTCTCTAGCACTGATGGGCTCCGATCTCTAAGGTAGCTCCCAGCTGTGCTTCCTGTCTTTGTTGTCTTGACGTTTTGTTTTTCCTTTTCCACATGAAGCATCAGGGCAATGTGATTAGAGACCAGTTGTAGTGAGTGGCTCCCTTGTTTCTAACAGCGAAAATCAATGACCATCATCATGATCACTAGCACTTCTAGAGGACTTTAAGGTTTGCAAAACAAGCAGCTAATTATATTACAAGGCAGAATACGATCAAGGCAAAACATGATCTAGACAAAATTTCTAGAAAAATTTAAGGAAGAAGCGATTACTCTGATGTGAAGAAATCTGGGATGGCTTCATAATGGAGGTCCCTAGATGCTGGCTAAGGAGTTTTTATTTTCTCTTCTAGACAAGAGGAGCCAATGTAGGTTTTCGAGTAGAGAAATCAAATTGGCCCAGGCCTGAGGAATGTTATTTTGGCCTCTGTGTAAGGAGCACACAGAGACTACAAAACTGGTTGGAAAGAGAGGAGACTTATTGGTAAATTGTTACAATACTGAAGGAAAAAGGCCCTATGGATCTGAGAACTAGAGCATGGAAGAGGAGCAGATGGATATGAGGAAAGAATTGAATAGGACCAGTAAATCAGAGACTTCAGAGAAAGTGAATATTTCAGACCCCATGAGAAGGAATCAGGCTTCTACCTTTTTCAGTTCTTTGAGATGAACATACTGTATGTTGAATTCATTTAGATTTGGGTGTCGTCACTTTTTTTATTATGGTCCAAGTCTATGGCGGTCAGTTTGGTGAAGCTTACAGTGTCCTGTTCAGAATGATGACTTTAAATGAATAAAATAAAATACATTGGATTACAAAAACAACCAATTCTATTGAAATACAGTCATAATATATTAAAAACCCCAATGATAACAAGCTCATGGACCCCTGATTGTATCATTAGGTGATATCAGGAATATAGAGAGGTGGATAGATAAAGTGAAAGGGGTAGGGCTGGACAGGCCCTAAAAAGATCATCTAATATAGTGGTGTCAAACTCAAATGGAAATGGATCTCTGTGAGCTACATATTGACTTAGAAAACCACAAGTTGACATTATCTATGTTGTATTATAGTTTATTTTGTTAAATATTACACAATGATAGTGTGACCTGGTTCTAGCACCTCTGTTTAATACCTCTGATCTGCATGTTTTACAAAAAAATTAAGGCCTAAGGAGGTTATGTGACTTGCCCTGCATTGCACAGTTTGTAAGTTTAATCTGAACCTAAATTTTCTGACTCTTCTGAGTGTTTTCTGCATTACAACCCCACCTGCCCATTGAATTGGTTTAGCAATAGAGTTGAAATGAAACAAATAGGAGAGTAAGTGGTGGTCAGACTAGGGATCTGTATGAGTTTACGTTGTTCTTTCTTATTCATAAAGCCTCATATAGCTGATGCTTGGAACTGCATGAACCGTGGGAACTCTGGCTCAGATGATTTCAATGTCAAATTTGCCAGGGTCTAGATAACAGACAACGTAGTAACGTTGTGGGTCTTATGTAGTTTATAGTAGCTCCGTCACCATAGGGGCCCAAACCAGTTTGTTTGTTTTTCCAGACAGCTCTCCTTTTGGCAGACCAGTAGAATTTCACACTAGGAGGGGTAGGTGGTTAGAGATCATGTAGTCTAACCCAAAGAGGGGAGACTGACTTGCTCAAGGTCACACAGTCAATAAATGGCAGTGCTGAGATTCAAACCTAGGTCCTTGGACTCCACATCTAGTTCCAAACTTTCCTTTGGGACAGCATTCAAATGATTCCCTCTGTGTTTGAATGAAAAGTGATTTTGTTGAAAGCAGACTTGTCAAAGACCTTTCTGCTAACATGATGCCTGTCACAGTTGGGAAGGGATCCTCAGGCCTTGGAGGCAGTGGTAGTGGGGTATAAGTGCTGGCATATCCTCCCAAGCTGGGAATCTGGTATTCAAGGACCAGCCAAGTTAAGTTTGGGGAGACTCATCATCACGTTGGTTCCAGGGTAATTTTCTTTTCTGGCCATGCCAACTTTCAAATGCCGTATTCTAAATTATGGAGGTGTTGTGTTTCTGTGCCATGAATACAGTAGCCATACTGACAAGATTACAGGTGTATGAAGAATTGAAATAAATAATAAAATATGGCAATCTTTTTCCTAATATTGTTATAATAATTATATGTTAATCAGGATTTCTTCAACTTTTTCTACTCATGACCCCTTCAGTACTGTATAGATCACTCCAGGTTATACTGTGCTTAGAGAGGCATCAATATCGTAGTGCAGAGAAAGCTATTTTTAGTGTGTATCCAAGACAAAACTTGAATCTGTCTTGGAATTGAAGAGCCGCTATCTGCTATGCTATACTGCCTCCTATTATGTTACATCATGTTATTTCAACCAGTGAGCATTTGTTTCAGTTCTTAGTTTGTGCTAGGTACTGAGTATACAAAGAAAAAAATGAACAAGTCCCTGCCCTCAAAGATCTTACATTCTTTTGAAGGAGACAGCATGTATGTACATAGGGAATGCCCTACATTGGATAGATTCCTGGTTCTGGATTCAGAGAACCTGGGTTCTTCTTACCTCTGTGACCTTGGGCAAGTTGTTAGCCTTATTGTGCCACCATATGTAAAATAGGATATCAGACTAGATAGTCTCTGGGGTCCTCTGATCCTTTTAGGCATATACAAAACAAGTGCCAGAGGAGTTGGGGGAAGAGGGTGCCAGTAGCCCTTGGGGTTAGCAAGGGCTTGAACTGAGTCCTGAATAAAACTAGAGATTCCGAAAGATAGAGCAGAGGGTAGAATATGTTCCAGACATAGGAGGTAGGGGTGTGGGGGTTTGGCCAGTTCAATTGTAAAGAGATGGGAATGGAGCACCAGCATGGGGAACGATGCAAAGGTCAGATGGACTTTGCTGAAGAGTACCTGAAAAGGAGTGGGATGAAATAAACTGGAGAGGTAGGTTGGGGCCAAGTCATTAAGAGCTTTAAATTAATGAAGGAGCCACTGGAATTTACTGAACGGTAGAGTTACATGGTTAGCCTTGTGCTTTAGGAAAACCTCTTAGACAATTTGTGGCAGATGGATTGGAGTTAGTGACCAGTTAGAAGGTTATTGCAATAATCCAGGCCAGAGCTAATGAAAACCTCAAGTAGAATGGTAGGCATGTGAGTGGAGAGAAGGGGATGTATAGAAGAGATGTGGAGAGAAAAATGACAAGATTTAGGAAGTGACTGCATAAGTGACATAAAGGAGAGAGAATACTCAAGAGCGACACCTGGGTCACAAGCCTGTGTGATTGGGCTGATGGTGGTGCCCTCGCCAGCACTGGGAAAATATGGAAGAAGAATCAGTGTGGGAGGATTCGATTTCGGACATGTCAGGTTAGAGATGCTTATGAGATATCCAGTTCAAAACATTGTGTCATATTATGTTTCAACTTTACTATACCATTATTTGCATAGTGTAGCTATTAATGACAAAAAGTCATATTTCTATATGACTTGAAGCTTTACCAAATGTTTTCCCCACAACAAACTTTGAGGAGAAGGAATGTGAATGTTATTATCTCCATGATAAAAAGGGGGAACCTTCCATATTCCTAAGATCACCCAGGGCTTCACACTCAGAGTTCTTGATTCCTGGCACATTCAAAGATGAAGTCGGACCCTCTCACTGCCTCTACAGACAGACAGCTCATGCTGCTTTGGATTGCACTGATTCCTGGGAAGTTTTTCCCTAGGCTGAGCTCAAATCTGCCTCTCAGCAGCTTCTACTCATTGCTTCTCCTGGTTCTGCTGGCTGGAGTTTTGCATAACAAATCTGACTATTCTTGCACACAGCTCAAGCCCTTAAAAGTAGACATATCTCTCTGCTCTTTACTTTGGAAATCAAAATGTTCTCAGTTCTTCCACCCAGCTCTTGCATGGCTTGCTCTTCAGGCCTCTAGCCCTCCTGGGCCTCCTCTAGCTTTTCTATGGCTTTCTATAAACTGTGGTATAGTATGCTCTAATGGAGGCCTGCCCAGAGCTGACCTTAATAGTTATTAGCTCTGTCATTCTGGACATAGCGCTTCTTACTGTAGCCTAGGATCCCATCATCCCCATCAGTATTTTGGACCGCCCTGTGGCCCTGTTGACTCACACTAATCTTGCTGTCCACTCAAACACCTAGATCATTTTCATACGAATTGTTTTCCTAGCCACGTTGACTCAATCTTGTACTTGTGAAGTTGATTTTTTTTTAATCCAAGGACAGAGATTTCTATTTGTCCCTAATTAATTTCATAGTTGTCTTCAAGTGTTTAAAGAGCTATCATGTGGCAGAGGGGATTAGAATTCTTTCTTTTGGCCCCAGAAGGTCAAATGGGGAGCAGTATTTAGATTCTCTTTAGGACAATTATCTAATGTCTTTCACAAATGAAGGCTATTAACGTGGAATTTAAAAGTCCTGCCTTGATTTCTGCTGTGAGGGAATATGACGCATTAGTATAAACTGATCTAATGATTATCTATTGAATAAAGAATATTCTTGGGGTAAATAAATTGTAAACGTTTCCTAAAAATGAGAGACATTTAAATGGGCCTTTGGCAATACATAGTGAAACATCATGAGCCAGGCCTACCATCTTTTAGTTCAAAGGAGAGCATTATTTCTAGATCTTAAATAATACACAGGACATGAAAAATCAGGTGTGAAACTTACATGGAGGAGAATGGCCTTAAAAATTGAGAGGCTGAAATGGAGAGCTAGGACCATTTCTCTGAACCCTGAAATGACTGTGGTCTTGGCTTAGCTCATCCTAGTCAGCCATATTTCAGTTTCGTGCATACATGTGATAGATGGTGTCCCAGTTCCCTGAAAGCTTTCAATTGTGTTTTGTGTTTAACCCCAGGAACTTTCAAGGCAGATTTTAACATTAGTCAACTTCAAAAGAAAAATAAGAGTCCCACATCTTGTTCTTTTATAGGATTAATTTGATGTCCTTATTTTTATCGCTTATTTGTAAGATTTATAATTTGAAGCTGGGGTTGCAGAACCCTGAAAGGAGTCCCAGAAGGGAAAAGTGGCAGCATGATCTATTTTCAAATATCCCACAAATTTCTCCATCTCATGTTGGGAAACATCTCCTAGTGTGCCTGAAGCATGCACTATATCGTGGTAGTAGCCACATATTGTTAAACAACATGCATCATTCACCTCCTATTTGGTATATGTGGGGCCCTTTTCCTGTCATCATTTATTTCTTTTTTTCCAAGTGATCATGAGGCCAGGATGATCATCAATATGGGTCATATGCTAAGACAGCATAGTTCTCTCTTGGAAGGTCATTAGGGTGCTTCAGGACAGGCTCTGAACCCATCAATGGTGAAAACAGCAGCTTGCCATTAGCTGCTGCTGGGGTTTGGACTGAAGAAGCTCACTTTTTCCATTCCCACAAAAACTTGAGGATGGCTTTCCTTTATGAGCTTTGAATGAGTTTGGTCTTTAATCCCTGGAGGGGAGAAACACTCTCAATGCTTCTGAAGTGGGAGCAGATAAAGAGACAAGCGTTGCCCATATGTGATAAATGAGTTTGCACAGCATGTTTAACCACCAGGCTTTCTGCGAAAAACCATCTTTGTGACTGAGATGTGCAAATGGTTCAAGTTGGAATCTCCATGAATGGACAGTTGAGCACCAGATTTGGCCTCTAGAGACTAACTTTTAATTCTGACTCAGTTTAATACCTGTGTGAACTCAGGAAAGTAATTTCCCCTCTCTGGGCCTCAGTTTCATTTTCTGTAAAAGAAGAAGGTTAGATTAGAAGAGTTTTTAGCCTAGGGTTCATAGAGATTTGGGGGTGGGGTGGAATCCTGGGAACTTGGAAGGGGAAATATTATGTCTTTATTTTTAATAATCTCTTTGAAATTTACAATTTCTTTCAGTTATAAATTAAATTTCCCAAGCAAAATATTGTTCTGAGGAGAGGTCCCTAGGCTTTATCAGACTTCTAAAGGGGTTCTGTTGTTTAGTCGTTTCAGTCATATCTGACCCTTCATGACCCCATTTGACATCGTTTTTGGCAAAGACCCTGGAGTGGTTTGCAATTTCCTTCTCCAGCTCATTTTACAGATGAGGAAACTGAGGCAAACAGGGTGAAGTGGCTTCCCCAGTTTCACATGGCTAGAAAGCATCTGAGGCCAGTTTGGAACTCAGATGAGTTTTCCTGACTCCAAACCTGGTGCTCTATCCACCGCAGCATCCCTTAACTGCCCTCTAGTTGGGTTTATGACCCCCCCCCCCCCCCCCCCGCCGCTGCAGCCTCCAAAGTTACAAAGCCCTAGCCTAGATGACCACAAAGTTCCCTTCCAGTTCTAAGTCTAACATCTTCTCATTTTACAGACTATTCCACTTCTGTGACTCAGTGGTCTCTGAGGCCCTGCTTAGCAGAGTCCAAGGACCATTTGAACCTAGCTTTCCCTAACTCTTGATACTACCACTCTTTGCTTAAATGGCAACTCTGAAGCACCTTCTTTATACTGATTCAGGAAACAGAGAAAAGTTTTAAGTTTCAGATTTCAGAGTTTAACGTAAAAGTGAATTCAGAGTAATATTTTAATTCCTTTTCAACACTTGAACTCCTATTGAAATGACATCATTTTGTGATCTTTTAAAGAATGACCAACCATTTCCAAAGCTTTTTTATGTAGGTTCTTTACTGCATTTTTTTTTCAAGAAAAGGAGGTCAGGATATACTTAAGACTTTTAAATATTTCTTGATATATTTTACTACCTTCTGAAAGTGGAAATTGTTTTATCTCAGTTGAATACTTCTATGGACAGGATCATAGGAATGAAAGCTTGAAGTAAACTTGGAGGTCACTGAATCTTGAAATACGGAAGATTTAGGAGGGGATGTTTGGAGTGATCTAGTCCAACCCCATCTCTCAGACTGTCCTGATGAGATAACTGAGACTGACATTTGAAGTGATATGCCTCAGGTCACCTAGAGCTTAAGGATCACATACAGCCACTTATCTGTCTGTCCAACTTCGAAAGTCAAGATTTCTGACTTTCTACTCCCATTTCATCAAAGACACTTAAAAATCTTCAGACAAACATTCAAATGTAGCTTTGTTGCATTAAGATTAGTATTGTCTTTGTTATGATCTCAAAGGGTCACTGCAAAGAGAAGCTCTTGAGGCCTCTTGTTTTCCAGGGAATATAGGCATACCGAACATAAGCATCTCAGTTCAGAAAAGTCAGAACTAGGAATTTGTTTTTACTTGAGGAGTGAGTATGTGTGACACAGAGGATGGCTGGTAGAGGGGGTAGTGGTAATGTAGAGAGCAATCCACCTGGGTGCAAGGGGTGGCTTGTCCCCTTCATGTCCTCTGGCAACGTCCCTTGGTCCTACTACTATTACCTTGCCTGCTCCTAGTCTCTGTCTCGCTCTATGGGAGTGTGGGTCAGACCACGAACACAGACACATGGTGCCCTCTGCATGGTCATGGGAAGGAAATGGGCTTTCCCTCTTCCTCCCATATCTTCACCAGGAACAAAGCCCTGGATATTCCATCTAGTTATGACTCTGCTACACAATTCCCCAGTGTGGGTCATGTAGCTGCCAAGCATAAAGTTCACTTAACTTATCCTTCAAGAGACTAGATAGGGTCCTTAAAGAAACTATAGGGCAGCTATAGGGCAGAAGGTTTCCTTAGTAAGATACAATTCAGCTTTGCCTCCACTTGCCAGTTTGTGACATCATACACTTTTTCTTCTCAGGCCATTTCTTGGTGGTGAAAAAAATAAGATGTTTCATTTGCCCTGGTGTTTCAGGTCCTCTTGGTGCTGCTAAGTGTGCCTTGTGCTTTCCTTCTCATGTCAAATGTCTGAGTACAGTGTCTAGAATATAAGTATTTACCTTGCGTTCCCTGGCATCGTATAGTTAGATTGCATTCTGCAAGCACAGGAGGCCTAGAACATGGCAAGACTCCTTTTCATCGGTAGCCAGCCCCTGTCTCTTACTTCTGAGGTTGGCTAGGGAGCCTCTTCAGGCCAGCCTTAGACACCTTGGTGTCTTGTCTTAGTTTGAAAGGACTGGCCTTCAGCTTATTGAAGCTTGGCCTGTGTAAATACTGTAAGTTTGCCAGTGAAATTGTTGGCAGGGGGGCAGCGGCAGGGACTCCAGGACTCAGGCAGGCCTGCCCCAGCCCCAGCATCTCTACTCAAGTGCTTCTCTCCATCTTCCTCAATCCTCACACTGATGCAAGTAATCGATATTATAGTTTTGGTGAAAAAAAATCCTTTTTGACAAAAACTCCAAGATTGATTACCCAGATCAATACCATTTTTAGGAGCAATTCATCAAGATTGTATTTAAAGAACAACCATGATGCAGTTAAACTGTTAATAATATAAACCTTTCCCCTTATTCTTCTATAGATTCATTCTACCACCCCATACACACACACACACACACACATACACACACACGCACACACATGCACACACACACTCACACCCACTAGATTTTGCAGCAGCGTTTCCTGTCTTTGCCTTCCCATTGTATCTGCTGCTTGAAACAACCTAACTGTGTTTCTTGTATCCTGGCAGTCTTCAGTCTCCTTACTCTTTGCCACAAATCTATGTTTGCTCCTAATTTGCAAACGAACCTTTTGTAGGCCAAATGGCTCAGGAGCTCTGGAATCATAAGTTTTCAGATCTTTCCAAAAAAACTGGGAGCAAATCAAGACAGATCAACCCAGAGCAGTGCTGCCATCAGCCTCCTGAGTTTTCAATCAGCTGCTGCTCTGGGGCTAGGTGTAATTATCTCGGTAATTCAGGCACAAGCACATTTCTGGCCTGCATAACTCAAGTAATTGTGGTTGTACATAGTCCAGTGCAACAACTGAGAGCAACTGCCCATGTGTGACAGTTCTTCACCCCCTTCCCACCTGCTGAAATTCAGAACAATGGGAGTCAGGGATGAGCCATAAATGAGGCCCCAAATGGTTTCATTCAGTCAATTTCCCTGAACACCCTAGAGGAGTAGACTCTTACCTATTGGCTCAGAATATGATGCTAGAGGTAGAGAGATGGGGTGGGTGGTTGAAAAGGTGATTCCTTGATTAATTATGTCACATTCAGGTTGGAAAGATTGCTAGTTGTGACTTTAGGCAAATGCCTTTTCCTTCTTCCTCCATAAAAAGAGAAGGTTGGACTAGATGAACTCTAAAGCCCTTTCCAGATTTTAGTCTTATGTATGTATGTCATAGGGGGCGGGGCTTATGTTTAAATGAATAGCCAATATGTATATATAGTATCCACTCTGTGCTAGGTCCCGTGCTAAGTATGTTGTGAACATTATTTCGTTTGATCTTCACAATAACCCGGGGACATACATTATGTTATCCTCATTTTACAGTTGAAGAAAGTGAGGAAAACAGAGGTTAAATTACTTGCCCAGGGTCACACAGCTAGTAGATATCTGAGGCTGGATTTGAACTCCAGTCCTCCCAACTACGGGAGCAGCAAATTAGTCAATGTTCTACTATGCTATAGTTCTTTTTATCTTGATATTGTACCATATTTAGTGTTCTAGGAGAAGCATCATATAAGAACAAAAATTTCATCTCTATTATTTATTTCTTTATTTTGAATAAGGATGGAAGGAAGGAAATAAACATTTCTAAAGCACTTCCTATATGCCAGATACTGTGCTAAGTATTTTACAGATATTATTTAATAGATACTATTATTATCTATTATCAATTTACAATTCAGGAAACTGAAGCAAATAGGTCCATCAGCCTGGACATTAGGAAGAATGTGGTGCTCCCAACAGTACATAAAGACATTCAAAAGTGGGTGAGAGTGGGGGGGGGTAGGTGGAAGGTCAGTAAGCTCTTTTTTGGACACATTGAATTTGAAATGCCTATGGGACAAGCAAGTTGAGATGGCCAAGAGTCATTTAGTGATACAAGAGAAGGGCCTAGGCATGGATGGAGAGGTCTGCATAGTGATAATCACTGAAGCCCAGGGAGCAGATGCGATCACCGTGAGACAATCACCAGTGAGAGCAAAAAGAGAAGAGGGCCAGAGCCTTGAGGATATGCACAGACTGGGGCATGATGTGGAAGAAGATCCAGCAAAAGAGGCTGGGGAGTCGTCTGACAGGAAGGGGGACCAGGAAGGGGCTGGGTTATAGAAATCCAGAGAGGAGGATATATCCCAGGTGAGAGGGGAACTGTCAGTGCCAAAGGCTACAGAGAGGTCAAGAAGTTTGAAGATTGAGACAAGGCCAGTAGATTTGGCAATTAAGAGGTAACTAGCAATTTTGGAGAAAGCTATTTCTTACTATCAGGTGGGTCACCCTCCAATTGGAGGACTAAAGAAAGTTTTGACTTGACCGGAAGTCCACATGAGAGAAAGTACAAGGGGATCTCTAAAGAAAAGGACTGAGTGATTTCTAATTTTGAGCTGAAATGGGCCATTAGAAGTTGTCTAATCCAACTCCCTCATTTTACAGATGCGGAAATTGATGCCCATAAAGATCAAGTGAATTACCCAAGGTCATATAGATAGTAAATAATGGAATCAGGATTTGAACTTGGCTCCTGTGAGTTAATATCCATCACATTTTTCACTCTGCCATGCTGCCTCCATAAGAATGTAGTCTCTAGTGATATGTAGTCACCAGCTATCTTCAAGGCAACCCTGATTACTAAGGACTAGTCTTGAGTTCCTTGTGTCATCCCAGGAAGGCAAGTGTCCCTCAGCAAGAGCCAGACCTTACATCCTTTTCAAGGGATGGTGCCCCAGGCCAGCACATCATGGGTTCCTTTATTATTTCTGGCATACTTCTATTCAATCAATTGCTACCAATATGGTCTTCCTAGGGAGCAGATTTGACTATACCACTCTCCTTCTCTTAGCCTTACATTGATTGTCTGCTTCTTCAAGTCTTCCTAGAGTTCATATGTGGTCTGACCATAAATCCTTTGCCCACCCCTGCCCGTAGTTCCCAGTAAAATGCAAACAACTTGAGAGCCAAGATTGTATCCATTTTCATCTCTATCCCCCCAGTGCCTGGCACAGTGCACCGTACACAAGGTGGGGGCCTAACAAAATACTCATTCTGTTAAATTGAAGTATAATTCAATGATCTGGTTTAGGATATTACAAAGGTCCTTGGGAAGGCCCAGCTGTCTGTTTGAAATGAGTACTGATAGATGTAGAAATACACATTTTTACCTCCCTTTTGTTTTTATATTATAGTCATTTCGTATAACTTGCTTCCTGGAACTGAATCCTCTTTTATAACTAAGGAGAACATTTAAGCAAAAAATATCTGATACAGTAGTCTCGTCTTACAATGCAGTCAAATAGTCCCCTAGCTGTTTGTGAAGAAGGGGGGATTTCGAGTGAGGAGGGACCTTAGAGGCCACCCAGTCCAACTCTTTTATTTTGCAAATGAGGAAACTGAGACCCTGAGAGCCCAAGTCACATCCGCTCATATGTGTCTGAGGTAAGATTCAAACTGAGGTTGTTCTGACCCTATCCAGTCCAGAACTCTAACCATTTTGCCACCTAGCTCTCAATGTCCATTCTTCCTAACTGTTACTAGCTTTACCTTCATTTTTATAGTGACATTTTCATTTGTACTTCTGTACTCATTGTTTGTCTTGTTTGTGGGGTTCTCCTATAGTCGTGGCTTTCCCCCTCCACCTATTTAATATAAGGCATTCACTGCAACAGAAAGTAAGTTTAGGCCAAAGTAAAGAACCAAAAAGCAAGCCGAGGGGGTATTCCATTCAGAACCATCTTTTGAACTTCTTGCTGCCAATAATACCCTGACTCCCTGGCTGACATCTGAATGCAAGTGCACTTCAGAACAAATAAAGGTGCATCATGGGAGGTATTTTCAATGCCACAATGCTTTCCTCCTGCAGGCCCTCATCGGTTCTATAGACCCATCTTCTCTCCCTTCATATATTAGCAACCTCTTCGTGTCAATAAAAAGCCCGAGGAAGAGACATATGACTGTCTCTTGAGAATTCAATCATCCCCTTCAGCCTTGCATTTTTACCTTGTGAAGGATTCTGGTGCTTTTTTCTTCCAAAAACAAAATAAGTAAGAGTGAAAGAAAATGGCATGAGAGAAAAGATTTCTATGATGTTCCTGGCTGGAACTTTGAGATCTGCCTTTCAGGGTGGCTAGTTGGTAAGTATTTGAGCCTAAATGGGACAGGAAATTGAGAATTGGCTTGTTTCTTCCAAGGGGATCCTTTCCTCTTGGAGGTCACTGATTCTCAAATCTTTTCTTTTTCAGATTTCTCTCTAGGCTTCTGTCACCCCAGCTCCCCTCCTTCCCACGTAAGAGCACAAGCTCCCCAAGGATGCTGGCCAGAGTTGTCATGTTTCTCAGAAGCAATAAACTGTAGCAATGTTTATTGATTTTGTTTGTTCTAAAAATGAGCAGATTCTCACCCAGGCTGTGCATCACAGGATTTGAGAGTTTGAGCCTGAAGATCCTTTAGAGACCAACTAATCTACTGTCCTGGTGACTAAAAATAAAGCAACCGAGGCTCAGAGAGCAAAGTGACTTGCTCAAAGTCACACACTCTAAAACCAGTGCTCTTTTCTACTGTGGTGGTGTTGTTCAGCCAGTTTTTTCAGTTGAGTATGACTCTTCATGATCCTATTTGAGGTTTTCTTGGCAAAGATACTGAAGTTGTTTGCCATTTTCTTCTCCAGCTCATGTGACACATGAGGAACTGATGGAAACAGGGCTCCGTGACTTGCTAAGGGTCACATAGCTAGTGAGTGTCTGAGATCAGATTTGAACTCAGGAACATGAGTCTTCCTGATTCCAGAAACAACACTCCTTGCATTATGGTGTCATCTAGCTGCCCCCTTTCCTACTGTACCACTCTGTTTATATATCTGAGCAGTCATTCGAACAGAATTTATGAAGCTCTGGTATGCTACAGACGCTGTCTCAGGTGCTGGGGATAAATTTTTAAAAAGTAAGACTGACTTTAGGGAGTTTGCCTTCTAAGAGGAGGATACAAAGGATGTAAGGATTGTCACTGGAGACATAGACTGGTGAACTGTCATGCCCTTTAAAGCAACAGCCATAGAACTGATTTGGTTATTGTTTCTAAAGCAAGAGCACAGAGACTTTTAAGTTTAATCTGCATTATTAACATTCTCACCAAAATAAAACAAGCCCTGATTTGTAGCGACTGCTGATTTCTGAGGCATAGAAGCTCATGCTGAAATTCTGCTCTCACATGCCAGTTATAGAAATGCCTCCAGCACACCCCTGCAGCGCATTCCTACTATGTGCTAAGGGTCATGACAGATCAGCACCAAAGTCCTTGCTAACTAAGAGTTGGCCATCAAGATGAGACTGAAACCATTTCACTGTAGACATATATTTGACTAATTTGAGTGTCTAGTTTACAGCAGTGTCAGAAGAAACTTCAAATTAGATAAAAGGGAGGAAAAGTGAAGACAAGGGGAGGATATATGACATCTTGTTTTGTAAAGTTAGTCTTCCTCCTTCCTTTCTGCTTGCTGTGATTTTCCCCACATCTCCTTAAAAGCATTGCATTGTAATATGCTTTCCCCCCTGCTTCCTGTGGTGTTACAATAAAAGCCTTCCCATTTCCTTCCTAGGTCCTGGGATTGTTTCCCCCCACCTCTTTCAGGTCAATTTGCTATTATAAAATTCTCACTGACATGCTTTCCGGCTACCATGGTGAAAAGCACTGTTCTTTTATTGTACTTCCTGCCCTCTTGTAATAACATTCCTCTCCCCTCTTTCTGGTCTTTTCTCAGGGCTATTCTCACTTTCTGTCCTCCCCTCAGAGGGTGTGAGCCCCTGGTTCCCTCCCTTCTTGCGGGAGGGGTGAGGGTTCTGGTATGGCTTTGTAGGGAGGGGGCACCCCCTGTCCTTTGTGCTGCTTTTTTCAGAGCTAACTCTGGGGGGTCTGTAAGTTTTGGATGCTTCCAAAGTGGTATGATCTAAGGAGAGGTATGGTTACTACTCTTTGGGTCTGTGAGTGACCATAATCGCTCTTCTCTGCCCTGAAACTGACATTTTGTCGAGTTTCTAAGTTGTCTTGACCTGCAAAATTGTTTCACTCCCTTCTTTGGTGGGTTTTGATATATTATTTTAAATTTTTGTGGAGAGGAATTTGGGAGAACTGAGACAAGTCCCTGCCTTTATTCTGCCATCTTGGTTACGACCTCCTTCCCTCTGCCTTTTGAAGGAGAGTCCTGGAGGTATTCATCTAGTGGAATCTGGGAGGTACAGGTTGTCACCTGTACACCGCCAGGGCCACCATCTGAATCCAGAGGGGCTTCTCATCTCCAGGCTAAACAGGCCCGGTGCTTTCAATCACTCCTCATGTACGTATGTATGCATTGGTCAGTTCAACATACATTTATTAGTGTTTTACTATATGCTATACTCCCATGTGTGTTTTTTTATAGGAAACATAAGAACAGCTTTAGAATTCAGAGCTAAGAGGGACCTTACAGATTATGTACTCCTCTTCCCTGGCCATCTCCTCCCTTGCTATCCATACCACAGACTATGTTCTGGAGGTATCAAACATTTCTTCTCTGTAACTTCTGCCCAGGGGCCCCCATTGTTCCAAATGGCGACTGTCCCAAGGCAGTGCCTCCCTTCAGTTGCTATCCTCCTCTGGCTGAATGCTAGCTGGGTAACTCACCTCCTCCCCTCCTGTCTGCCTCCCCCCCCCCCTTGCTTCTCCTCTCCAAAGGAAGATAAACTTGGATGGCCAAAAGATGCCCAATTGACATCTACTGACTCTTTTCCTATTTCTCTCCCCTCCCCTCCCCCTCCTCCTCTCCTCTCCTTTCTCTTCTCCCAAAACCTTATCCTCTGGACCCTCCTAGCTTGAGAGTGATTATCAGTAGTAGTAACTGTAAGGGTCTGTTTCCCACCTAGTCTGATGTCTTTCTTTTCCTTGACCTCATTAAAGGGGCCCTGCCCTGACTACTTCTTAAACAGGCCTATTCAATGAATGGGTGTGCCTCACCCTAAGTGAGTGCCTGCAAAGACCTTGGCTTAAAGGGCCCAAGGTCTCCCAGTGCATCCTGGGTCATCTCCAGTCATCCTGAGGAATATCAGGTCTCTGGATTGAGATGGCTCTGGAGGAGAAGTGAGTGAGGCTGGTGACCTGCACAGCCCTCCCTCACTCAAAACAAAGTCAAGTGCAGTTTCTCTGATGGCACGGTCTTCTTCGACAATGAAGGATGAATACAATCCTCCTCTGGCTGTTTCCTCCACAGCCTCTCTAGCCACTTGCTTTTGCAGCTGACCCTGGAGCCATGTGAGATACCTTGAAATCCTGCCTCCAGAACGTACTAGCCTTGTATCCCCTGGGAAAAATATTCTACTTCTCTGAGCCTCAGTTTCCTCATCTGAAAATGGGTAACTCTAAGATTCGTAGTACCCATCCCACAAGGCCAGTAGGGCGTTTCATTGTGATAAGACATGGAAAACACTTGGCAAACTGTCAAGCACTGAAGAAATTTGATTTAGTCATTTTTTCAGTGTGTTCTGGAGCTTTAAATCTGCTTGATTTAAATAATATTAGCTGATATTTACATAAGGCTTGAAGTTTTACAAAATGTTTGACGCATATTATCAAATGGATCTTTTGGTGGATTGATTGAATCAACCAGGGACAATCTGATGCTCAGGCACTGATATCATTTCATTCCTGTTATCTTGTCAGAAAAAAGAGTTGGGATTTCCTATTAAAGTGAATCACCACTAGAACAGTAACAGGCGACTGGGATTTTGAATAAGGTCTGCTCCTGTTTTCCATAGGGGTTTCCAAAACTTTGTCTTTTAAAAATACTGATAATATGAAAAACTGACACTTGTATAGCAGTTGAACACTCTCAAAACACTTTACCTACATTCCAGCTGTCTTGGCAACGTCCAGAGAGACTCTTATTCCAAAATATCTTTTTAAATGATAACGTTCTGCTCTATTCCCGAATGGTAGCAGGCTATTAAAATGTGGGCATCCATGACTACCATCTAATAGGAAGATTCTTGTTATGGGCCATTTGAATCACAGCCTCATAAGTTCTCAAAATTGCTTGGAACCTTACGGGTCACACAGCCCGAACCCATGCTTCACTGAGAATGACATCTACCACACACCAGGCAAGTGGTCTCCAGCCTTGTCTTGAAGTCTTCTAGTCTTCTAGTGCTCTTTCCTGAGGCAGCCCACTCCTCTTTGGACTCGCTCTAACAATTTGGAAGGCTTTCTTTACACAAGCTTAAATCTGCCTCTTGAGGTCAGAGAAGAACAAGCCTAGTCCACTTTCTTCCAAAATGGGACTTCTTTAGTCACTTGGAAACAGCTATAAGATCTTCTCTCTTAGGCTAACCATATCCAGTTTTTTCAAGGATTTGACTAAAAACGCATTGAGACATTTATATTCCTCTTGTATTTCACGCAGACAAAGTCCTAGTCACAGGCATTTGGAGACTGTGACTTCAATGATGTTATCTCCCTGGTGACCCTTGAACTACTCGCAGCTCCCCAAAGCATATTGTCCAGCCCTGGTGAATTCTGCATAAATGAATATGTAATTTTGTTAGCAAGTCTGTGTGAAGAAAAACAAGAATGCAGGAGAGGAAATGGAGAAGTGCTTTTAAGGATAAGACGAACCTGAAAGCTGTTTAATGTCCTTGATTTCAGAAACTTCAAAGATGTGTTCTTCCTCCAAAGATTTCCCCCACCAGCTTGCCACATTGCTGGAAAAAGCTGCCCATTAGAGAGTCATTGAAGGTCCCCTTTCTTGGCATTATTCTCTAAAATGCAACTGTCCCTGGGAGAGAGAAAATACCCTAAGTTGTATCATTTCTAATAGAAGTTCTTAATCTGAGTTCCATGAACTTGCTTAATATTTGGATAGCACTATTTCAGTATGATTGATTTCCCTTTTAATCCTGTATATTGTATTTTATGCATTAGAAACT
Source organism: Notamacropus eugenii (assembly GCF_028372415.1). NCBI lineage: Eukaryota > Metazoa > Chordata > Mammalia > Diprotodontia > Macropodidae > Notamacropus > Notamacropus eugenii. The sequence continues at coordinate 88,278,400 of NC_092879.1, read as the reverse complement.
TTATTCTAAAAAGGGATCCACAGGCTTTATCAGACTATTAAAGGGATCCATGACATAAAAACAGTTAAGAAGGCTTGGATGATAAGATGACCAGATGTCAAGACACAGGCTCCTCAATTTAGAAATGGAGAGACAACACGAGTCATCAAGGCCAACAACCTGATTTTACATGGGAAAGGAAACTGAGGCAGGCTCCTGGGGTTAAGTAATTTACCCCAAGTCACATATGCAATAAGTGGAAGAACTGGAATTTGTAGCTGCGGAATCAGTTTCCCAATCAGGACTTTTCTGACTCTCCCACTAGTCCTGGGCAGGCAACCTGAGAGAGCCTGGGCTCACCACGGGGAAGGATACAGAAGGAGATATAAAATGTGGCAAAGAGAACCTTGTTCTATTTTCCCATTTTACCCAATGTTCACTCCTTGGCTCTGAAGAAAACAGCCCTTCAATCTTTTTAATTAGCATCTATTTTTTTCTTTGAATCTTGAAATGAACTTAGAGGAATAGAAGGCAGGCTTTCCAAAGGCCATATTTGTTTCTCAAAATTGAAGCTATTTTCATGTCATTTTAAACTGGCCATTACTTTCTCTTATTTAAAGAGTTGTCAGAGATTTTGTGGTAGATTTGGAAATGAACCAAAGGCACAGTCAAGTTTCAGAAAGTTGTTTTCCTTTTAAGGAGTAGAAATAAATGTAGTTATAACTAGGCCACCTAGCATTTTTGTTTGTTTCTCTATATGTCATTTGTTCTTTTATAGAATAACCTTTATAAAAAAAGCTTCTATCTTGGAAACATACATAACTGGTTTTTGTTTGTATCTTCTTACCAAATCACTGGCGTGATAACTTTTTCATTGTTTTGCTGGTTTTTAAAAACCACCACCTATCTCTGGAAGCAAGTCCCAATTATCATTACGCCAAAGGTACATGGCTTATACATGGTAAGGGGAATTGACTCCAATTAATGCTCAAGAAGAAGCTCTTTTAGCACCCCTTATCAGGAAGCACCCAAAAGGATTCTTCTGATTTCCTGTTCTCACAAGGTGGTTCAACCTGCAGTTTTGAGAATCCAAGGGACAGGTTTGGCTTCTAGATAGAAAACCCCTTAAGGGGTGAAAGTCTTCTTCTTTCTTCGTGTTCCTCCTTTGCATTGCTTGTCCTTCATTTTCAAAGAGGACCCTAATGTCAGAGGGGTAATACCATGACATGCAAGCGAATGGGATTTGAGTGAGAAAGGGCTGTGCAGAGTCACCAGACTCACTCTTTCCTCCAGAGCCATCTGGGTCCAGTGGTGAGATATAGATCAGGATTGCTGGAGATGGCCCTCAATTCAGTGGGAGACCTTTTAAAGCTAAGATCTTTCCCAGGTCTCAGTTTGAGGCAACACTCACTCAGTGATCAAGGCTAGGTAAGACATTACTTTCAGTACCATGGACAGGAGCTATGTGCCTAGTAGATCCTCACTCAGAATCAGAGTAGAAATGGACTTAAGAGGTCCTCTAACCTAATCCCTTGCCTGATGTAGGAATCTTGTGTTTGTCTGTCCTCCAAAAGCAGCCTAACTTTTTCTTGAATTCCTCCAGTTAGAAGAAACCTCCGTACATCCTCAGGCTACCTATTGCTCTGCTCTAATTGTCAGGAAATTCCTCTTTATACCAATGTGAAAAGAGATTCCCTGTGTGACAAATGCAGTGTCTGACAGTTCTTAAGAGCTGATTGTTAAATTTTCAATGCGAGCATTTACACCATGCAAATTTGACAAATGTTAAAAATTAGAGCTTGACTTATCATTTTGTTGATTGTCTAGACTTGAAAATAGTGATGGATGGAGGCATGGAAAAAAATGATAAGAATGTAGATGAAACTTAAAAGTGTGTCCTAAGTATAATCCCCACCCTGGCCCCCCCTTCAGAAAACCAGTTGTTTAAAATTTACCAGAACATGCATGCTTCTGCTCCTTGGTCATTTCAATTAAATAGAATTTATTAAACACTGACTATGCGTTGGGTGTGGTGGTAGGTTCTGGGGGTTTAAAGACCAAATGGAAACAATTCCTGCCTTCAGTGCAGTTTTCCAACAACCCTGTGGGTAGGAGACTTGGCTATCGTTGTCTCCCTTCTGTAGATGAGCATTCAAGTACAGAGAATCCAAGTGAGTTGGTCAGTCACACAGTTAGTTGGTGTCAGAGGCAGATTTTGAAAGATGTTCCAGCACCCTCCCCAGTACTCCATACTCCCTAAACTTCTTTACTGCCAAAAGGGAGGCAGCATTTTTCTAGATGAGTAAATGCATGGTAGTTTGAGAAAGGAGAGAGTCAATAACTTGGGATGTGGCCAAACAGAAGAGGCAGTATAGCAGGTACGCCTAGATCTGGTAGCCTAGAAAACTTGTGATCTGAGCTGCCATTTGGAATCAGGCTCTGACCTTCTGTTCTTTGCCCTTTTAAGGCTACATCTAGAGTACTGTGTCCAGTGCTGGGTGCTATGGTTCAGAAGGGACATTAATCATCTGGAGACTATCTAGAGGAGGGAAACCAGGATTCTAAAGGGCCTTGAGATAATACCATGTTTGGATCCAGCAAAGAAACTGAGGATGTTTCCCCTGGAGAAAAGAAAGTAAGGATGGAGCATGACAGTTCCCTTTCTTTGGAAGGTCATCACCTGAAGAGGGATTAGATATGACCCAGGGGATAGACTTGGGTGTGAAGAAGGAGGAGGAGGTGGAGAGGAGCTAGCATTTATATAGCACTATGTGCTAAGCACTTTACAACTATTATCTCCCTTGTAAGGTTTTTGTTCCCATTTTATAGTTGATGAAACAGAGGCAAACAAAGGTTAAGTGTTTTACCCCAGTTCACACAGCTAGTAAGTGTCCAGTTAGATTTGGACTCAGTTCTTCTTGGCTCCAGATTCAGTGATCTACCTACTGCACCACGTAGCTGCCTGAAGCCAGGTACAGCAGAAAGGGTGCTGAATTGAAAGTCAGGACTAATGACTAATCCTCCCATAAATGGTCAGTTGCTGAGTCTTGATGGATTTGTTACTGTCTCTTAAACTTATCTCGTAATTCAGCTCTGCCATCCCTCTAATTCAGGTCCTCATTTAGACTGTTGTAACCTGATTGAGCTTCCTGCTTTCAATCTCTCCCTTCTCCAATTCAACGTTCATATAACTGTCATGTTAATCTTCTAAAGGTATAGATCTGACCATGTTACTCCCCTACTCAAAAACCTTCAGTGGCTCCCTATTACTTTTAAAATAAAAAGCAAACCCCTCAGCCTGGCATTTAAAGTCCTCCATAATCTACCTGCCTTTCTTGTTTATTTCATGTTATTACCTTTCATGAACCACATTTCAGTTAAGCTGGTTTTCTAGTTCTTCCCTAAACTTGTGCTATGTCCCATCTTAGAACCCTCAGCCTCCTTCCAGAAACTGCCTCCTACATTTGGCCTGTTCCAGTAGCCTCAGTTGTTAGTGTTTGTTCTCTTTTGGTGTTCCTAATTTTTTTTTTTTACCTACCTATTGTTATATTCTCAGGAGAATATAAATTCCTTGCAGTCAGGAATTGGTTCATCTGGGTCTTATCTTCTCAGAGCCTCTCTATCACAGGGCCTTTTGCATACAGTAGGTACTTTAATAAATATTGGTTGATTGAGTTCTCGAGTTCTTCCAGGATCTCTCATTTTGTTGGTGTGGCTATATCCCTGGGCATGGTTTGCAACCTCTCTTTAATTGAGGTGGTCCAGATTGTCCTGGCTATGAAATCTATCTTCTTTGCTGATGAACTTTTCTGAGCTTGGATAACCTTGGCCTTGGCTGATGGACATCCATCCCTCAAAGACTTTCCAGCTTCCCAAGATCTGCCAGAGCCCCTGTCACCACAGGGGCACAGCCTTGAGCCCTCCAGTCTCAGGGACTTCAACTAGAAAATTTGGTGCTCAGAACCAGAACTAGCTCCATCTCTAGCGAAGGTGAGCAGTCTGAGGCATGTCTCTGCTTGGTGACAGAAGGGTGCTGGGAAGAGAGTAGTGGAAGAGCCCATCTGAGATACTGTAGTCAGGGATTGGAACCTAGTACCTGGTATATGACAGGTACTTGATAAATGCTTGTTGCTTGGTCGGTTGACTGTCATCTGGTAGCTTCCTGTTTTAACTCCTTCTTGCTAGTTCAGTGCTTTTTACCTTTATTTCTGGACTGCTGAAATACCCTAAAGTCTTGGTGGTCCTATACAAGAATTTGTATTGAAGACCTTCTTTCCATGGCATTCGTCACTTTGCCCTCTACACAGAGTGAGCATGGTGTTTGTTGAGAGGACAGATCTTGTCATCCTCATGGTCCCCTAAGACAAAGAGCCTGAAGGTTATGTGCATGCATCTGGCTATTTTCCATCAGGAATACAAATGATTCATGAGGATGACAGAAATGATCACTGTGAGCATTGCTTCTACAAAATTCAAACCAAATTGTTCAGGACCCTACCTGTGCACAATCCTTAACTCGTTCTGCTCTTGAGTTGGGCTAAGATAGTTTTCAGTAGGAGTTGAGAGCAGAGGTTAAAGGTTTGGGGGAGACAGTTAGGGCAGTGGTTCAAACTCAGATAGAAATGGAGGCCATGGAACCATACATGAAGAGCCCTCTAGCCTACGGAGAGCCTTGTGACTTAGAAAACTGCATATAGACATCATTTTCGTTTTATTGTATTTTTATTTATTTTGTTAAATATTTCTCAATTTTATTGTACCCTGCTTTGGGCAGCAGTGGGGAGTGTGTGGGCTGCTGAGTGTTTGATGTCTGTGCCTTATGGGGCCTGAAGTCAGATGTGACTGACCGTTAGCTTTGTCCTCTCGTTTTAGCTGGACTGTAGTTTCTGGCAAATTTGTTTTGGAGAAAGAATGTGATATAATAGGACTTTTGTAGAAATTCTTGAACATGAGTAGGAGCATAAACTTCAGGAAAAATTATGTTTTATAGGGCACGTTAACAAAATAAAAAAATGGCACTGAAAAAGTGGAAAAATAGTTTTCAATTTTTAGAAAATGAATCTAGTTCCTTCACAATGAGGTTTTACCATGACTCAAGCTTAATTGTATATCCTGAGCATTGTTAGATTCTCTAGCTCATAGAATGTGTGTGGAGCACAGGGCAACCACACTCGGCAATGTTAAGTGTGATTTCCCTTCTGTGCTGGTTTTTTAAAAATATGTACAGGTTATTGTAACTGGCTTTCTGTTCCTGAGTTCCCTGAATATTGTAATTAAATGAATTCTCACTTCAGAAGACCAGGATGATCGGAAAGAATAAGCCAGAGAGCTATTTATCACAGTTTTGTAAACCATAATTGTAATTGGGTTTTTCTTTATGAAGTCATAGGTTACCTTACTCCTTTTAGAATCTCTAGGCATTGACAGAAAAACAGCAAGAAGAAAAAAAACCATGCACCTTGGGCCTAGGGACAAAAGGCTGCATTATACTGCTTTAAATCAAATGTTTCTGGCAGAATCCAAAGAGTATGCAGATAATAGGTCTATTAGCTTCATGGAATTGACATATATCAACAAAAATAGATACTGGCAGCCAATTATTTGGGATCGTCCAGAGGAAGACTCTCTGTCTATGCACTGTAATTCTCTCTGCAACCAACCAAAGGTCTCTTTTGGAAGGGAATCTCACACCCATTATTGATAATCAGTGACCTTAGTGAAAATTTGATAAACTTATCAACAACAGAGTCTTCCTTTTTTTTTTTTCCAAAAAAGTTTCTTTTCAAAGAAAGTATAAAGGGCATTCTCTTATTTTCTCATTACTTTTTCTCTCTTCCTATAGTGTCTGTTATAGCATGTCGTCATAAGTTATGGACTTTTGATGACAAAGCCCATTGGATCAATAGCTGCAGAGCCCTTTTGGGTTGACCACTGGTGTGTGGTATTTAAATATATTGATCCTTAGAGATCTGTACTCCACTGTCATTGCTGCAAAGTCTGTTTGAATCACTTACTAATAAGCATGCACGAATGTTTGTCTTTGTTTTCATTGCTGTAAAAGGCACTGTTGACATTGCTTGGTAATGATACGGGACTGTGGATTATCCCAGAATAGGCCAAAAATGGACAGCTTTTCACTAATGCCAACACAGAGGATATTGGGCAGCTCACAGGATGCAGAATCCCAGCTGGATTGTGGGATAATGAAATCCTGTTACAGTCAATCCATGGAAACTGGGAGAAGAAATGGCTAGAAACAGAATACCACACAGTTACAATGGCATTTGGCCAGATAGATGTCTGGCTGATGGGACTTGGGAATCTTTTGGTAAACACAAGGAGCCCTCTGAAAGACTTAAATTGTCAGAGGAATAAAGAAACCGTCCTTCTTCTTCCCCCCACCTCTCTCTTTCTATCTCCCCTTTGTACTTTTGATTCCTACAAAATGGTGTGCCATTTTTCATACTCGTGGTGCTATTTGGGACAGTAACCCAATAGCACTGGGATTGATAATATTATTATTAATAGTAATAAAGACAAATACTTGCAGTTCTATAGCCCTTTCAGGTCTGTAAAGCAATTTCCATACATTATCTGATTTTATTCTCACAACAAACCTATGAAGTAGGTCCTAGTAGAATAACCACTTTGCCAATGAGGAAGATGAATCTGAGAGAGGTTAAGTGGCTTGCCCAGGGTCATACACCTAGCAAAGGTCTAAGGCAAGATTTGAACACAGGTTTTCCTGACTTCTAAGTCCAGTGCTCTCTCAGCCACATCATAATATCTGTCCAAAACAGCTATTAAAATTAAAAGAGGTTCGTTTGTCTGGAGGCTACAGAGATGGTGAGGGACATATAACAGATACTGAGTAAAGCTGACAACATGTTTATTAACCCAAGCCTCTTTTTTCTATGAAATAACTTTACAGAAACTTAAGTTTATAGGGTAGCTCTGAGGATATTTGTCACTTTGGTGGCTTCCTAGCCCAATAAGGGGGAATTATGGAGGCAAGGATCCAAACTGATACATAGATATGGAATAATCATCAAGAATCTATTGAACATCGACTATTCCCAGCATTTCCTGAAGGAGTATCTGATGCATCCCTGTTTCCACATGAGTTGGGAAGCTGTCGTGCACATGTAAAACAAATAGAAGATAATTCAAGCCAGTATATGTATATTGATCCCTTCATTAAGAAATCATCTGGTAACAGGGCTCCTTTGAACAGATGACTTGAGCATGGAAAAGGTTGAGGAAAGTCCTAGGCTCCCCAGTTCTGTGGTGCTAGGCCACCTTGACTAGGATCGTTTAGGGGTGTGCTGGAGTCAGCTCAGACTGCATGTCAACAACTGATGGTTAAATTTTCAGCATAAGCCTTAACGCCTCAGAAAAGGGTGAATGTTATAAATCAGAGCTTGAGAGTTTTGTTGATTATATAGACTTAAGAAACAGCTGATGAAAGTGTTAAGAATGCAGATTAAATTTAAAAGTGTGCTGTACCTACACAGCGGCCCCCCCACCCCCTGGAGAGCCTATTGTTAAACATTTACCAGTGCACCTTTGTCTCCTAGGACCGCAGATGTAGAGGTAGCAGGTACTGTGACCATCATGTTGTCTAGTGGATGAGAATAAGATCTAGACACAGTAAGTGACTTGCCTAAGGTCACAAGGCACTAAGTGGCAGAATGAGTGACACTTGAGACCGTTGTCTTATGTTATAAACATGGTGCTTTTCCCACTGTACCACAAAACCTCCCATGGAATTGGGGCTGAGGTGGCATGTCTCGGAACACCTGTGCGTAATCTGATTCAGAGGCCAGTGCCCTTCCATTCTAGGACCCTTCTATGTAGGCCAGCTGCAGGCAGGGTGCCCTTCACATGTTCTGAAGATGGGGCTGCTAGGGCCCCAGTTACGTCCTCTCCCAGGAATAGCAAATGGGCCACTTTGGCTTGAAATCCTTTGCAATTCTAATAGAACTGCCATAGCCAAATGGCTTTTAGAAGCTATTTCCAAGGCTGCTATAAACTTGAAGGAGTTGAACCAGATGCTTTTCAAGTATCTTTACATCTCTTCAAAGTCATTTCCTGGGGCTTCAGTTTCCTTCTTTGTAAAATGAGGGTTTGGGATCAGTTGGCCTCTGAGGCTCCATCTGGCTCTGAGTGTGTAATCTTACTGTTCTCTGGCCCTGCAATGTTCCCCAGTGGTTTGGCCCACTATAATTTGGCCCTTTTCGCATTACTCAGAGCAGTGTGGCATCTCTGTGGTTGACCAAATATTCATCGGATGGCTTGAGCGTATCCCTGCAAATTTTCCACACATGCATAATACGGGCTAGGGGCAGCCTTATCTTTGCAAATAGTTAATGAAAAAATGTAGCATGGAGAAAATGGAGTCACTCAGATAGATATTAAGTCTCTTGCAGTCAGGTCATAGATTTTCTCTCTTTGTATGGGCTTTGAGATAAGATGGGCATATTCTCTCCATGTTGAATTTTATCAGCTCCTATAGGAAGTCATCCAGGACCAAGGACAGAGCTTGAATTTTTGGCCATGCTGCAGAGGTAGTTCTACTCACGCCCCACTTTTCCTTACCTACCTTGAGAGTACTGGGAACTTGCAGACACATTCATTTAAAAGAGATATGCCCATAGCCAACCCAAGCATTACTAATGTTTCATTCTTAGAAATGTTGATCCATATGGACCAACTGGAATGTTCTCTTGGCAATATGATATTCTGTGCTTTTATTTAGCCCAGGAAAAGGAGTTCTCTTTGTTCATCATCTTGGCTGTACCTGTATTGTCTATTATTGTGTCAAGCCTCATTTTAAAGTGACTTTTCAGGGACAACTGAAGAATCTTAAAAATCAACTTATTTTCTTTAATGATGTTTTTACTACATTCTTGTGATCTTTTTAATTTACATAAATAAGCAAATAAATATTATGGCCAGAGTAAAATTATTGACAGGTAATTTGATTTTAGCTTGAATGAATGAAAACATTTTTAAGTGCTTGCTGTATGCCAATCACATACAAAAGCAAACTATCCCCTGCTCTCCCAGAACTTAGATTCTTAGAGGAAGAGGATATACTGAGCGGTGGCAGTCAAAGGAGAGTGTGCTGATTTGAGTTGTCACAGGGATAGTGAGTGAAGCCATGAGGAAGATGATTGTCAGGCCATTTTCAGAACAGTGGTAGAAGTACTCATTAGCATTGATGTGGTTACAGGTTCCAGAATAAGGGGGAAATTATAGAAAGGCAGCGGGTGTTGAGGATAGTGGCATCTGTAGGGTCAGATGGGTTGAGAAGTATGGCCTGACCATCATGTATGGGTGTCCACATGTAGCAGGCCACATGCCTGATAGAATTAAATCATCCATGGTTTCAGGATGTTCCATAGTCCACAGGAAACACCAGGAAATAGTACAGGACAAAAGGCAGGGATGGATGGTTTTTTATAAGATATAATTTGATTAAAATTGGGAAATCAATATGCCATTATACCAAAACCCTTGGCTGTAGTTGTTAGACGGGGTTATTTCTGTTTCCCAGGTAAAGGAAGGACTCATCCCCACTGATAGTTCCATTTATCTAGGCAGTAGAAAGTCTTCTGCATTGAGACTGTGGCACCTCATGGTAACACAGTATTTAGTAGGTGGTATTTTGCAGTAGAAAGAGTGCTAACTTTGGAGTCCAGAGAAAGATGAATTCAAATCCCCTATCTCTCACTTATTAGTCGTGTGATCACAGGTAAGCCACTAAGCTCTCTGGAAGGTAGTTGCTTCATTTGTAAAGTGGGGATAATTTAAGTAACATATCTCTATCACAGAGTTGTCGTGAGGATCAGATGAGAAGATATAAGTCCAGTTCATTATAAGCTTTAGAGAAATATCAGTTAGCCTCATTACAATGGGAGACTCTGCAAATCTTGTGCTCAGCAGACAAAACCTTTGAGAACTGATGGGAGATGATATGTCCTGGGACTTTTTCCATCCCTGCAGGAGCAGCAGAGTGAGAGGGTCATAGATTTAGAACTAGGAAGGACCTGAGAGACTTTCTCATCCAACCCTTTCATTGTATAGATGAGAAAATTATGTCCCAGCGAGGTGATTCACTCAAGGGTGTAGGCGTAGAGCAAAGCTTTGCACTCAGGTCCTCTCATATAATAGCTTTTCACTCTGTATCACTGAGGATCAAAGGAGGGAGTGGATAGAAAGTTATTTAAACCTGTAAAGTGCTAACTACATTTTAGCTGTTATTTTCTAGGAAGGTCACAAGTAATTAAATCATAGAGAACAAGGCCATAAATGGAAAGGCCTGGAGGTAGAAGGGACATTAGCAGTCTCCCAGTCCAGCTTCCTGACTTTTTCCAGATGAGCAAACAAGAGGTGAACATGTATAACTATTAGGTGCCCATATTAAATAGGCCTTGGCTGTTAGGAAACTAAGAACATTTTAGTAATAAAAAATTACTCTTATTGTTATATATGTGTCATGTTTATCTGTATAGCAGGGTATCCATTTTTGAAAAAACTGCATGTATTGAATATCTGTGTGACAATGATCAGCAGTCACGATAGAGCAGAAAGAATGTGGTGCTGTGGCCCTGGACACCTGACTTCTTGTCCTCGCTGGGTGGCAGTCTCTCCATCTGCAAAGAAGGCAGGTTAGGTTGTTGCAGATGTTCTTGCATTCTCAGCCATATTTACCTAACCATTTCCCTAAGTGACATGATTCTGTAGAAGACCCTTCCATATTGGCCCCATCTCAAAGAGTGTAGTGACCAGAGCCAGAAAAGGACCTCCTGGTGGAATGGTTTCCTTGACAAATGCCACAGTATGCATGCTGAGGATAGCCTTATCGTGTGGCCCCAGTGCATGGCTCAAAACTGTGTGATTTATCTTGTCATTGTTTAATTTGGTCCTTTCTACCTTAGTACTTCTGCCTGGAGTTCTTAGATTTGCTCTAACTATTTCATTTATAGGTTAACTACCCTATCATTTTTCTGCATTTGTGGTTGAATGAGGATGAAATTACGGTGAAGTTTTGGGATGTTTTAGAGTCTTAGAAAGACAAGAAAGAATGCTAATGGTTTGATGCTGTTTACTGACATAGACAGAAATGTTCATGAATTGGAACCAGTTCTTGTAAGATTGTGGACACGTGGGTTCAGGAAGCAAGATCAGAACGGAGGCAGAGTATTGGGGGCTTTGCCCCAGGCTGCCAAATTTAGAGGTTGCTGATGGCACTTGTAGTCCTTTAGCAAAATAATATGGCAGTGAGTTAGCGGGAATAATTAGTGAACATGGAAGCTTTAAATTGTCCAGCTATGGTGACCTTCCCTCCCCCTGCCAAGAGTGTATTTCACACAACTTTCCCTGGAAAGTGGTTTTGGGTATCTATTGTTGATGCAAAAATTCCTTATAACAGTTCTGGGCAGCATCACTAGGAAAGGAATATCAGGTGGGAGAAAATGAAAGGAGCCAATCATTGGGTCCTTCTGACTGGATCCTGAGGCAGTAGGAGAAGGAGACATGTACTATTAGAAGCCCAGGGGAACATATTGTGGGACTAGGTTTCCTCTGAATCTTGAGCCTTTTACCAAATTCTGGCCTCCTGGCCTCCAGAGTGTTGTCCAGGACTAGCCAGTTTTCTGTGACAGCCAGGAATGCACAAACTAATATCCTGACCTTGATGGTTTGCCAACCCCCTTCATGGAGGTTCCCTTTGGCCTCATGGCACGTGTGGCTCAGGAAGGATCTTTGAAGGACAGCTGTCTTTGGAAATGACTGCTACATATTGTAAAAAATCCAGATATTCATTATTAAGGTAGTTAGGAGTATACATAGAGGGCACAAGTATGAGTTGACTATGATGGGATGAAATAGAAAAAGTCAAATTAAGGAGTGAGATAAAGGGATGCATTGGGAGAAGGGAGAAGGGAGAAGAAGAATGGGAAAAATTATCTCACATAAAAAGGCATATTAAAAAGCTTTCATGATGGAGGAGAAGATAGGGAGTTGGTGGATAACACTTGAATCTTACCCTCATCGAAATTGACTGAAAGAGGGAGTAACACACACTCAAGTAGAGAAATCTATTTTACCTTTACAGGGAAGTAGAAGGGAAAGAGAGAAAAGAAGGAGTCAGTGCTACTAGAAGGGAGGTCGAATTGGAGAAGGAGGTGATCAGAAGCAAAACACATTTGAGGAGGAATAAGTAGGGGAGAGAGAGAGAGAGAGAGAGAGAGAGAGAGAGAGAGAGAGAGAGAGAGAGAGAGAGAGAGAGAGACAGATAGACAGACAGACAGACAGACACAGAGAGACAGACAGACAGACAGAGAGACAGAGACAGACAGAGAGAGAGAAAGAGATAGACAGAGAGAGAGAGGGAAAGAGAGAGAGAGAGAGAGAGAGAGAGAGGCAGAGAGAGAGAGACGGAGACAGAGACAGACAGAGAGACAGAGACAGACAGATAGAGAGAGAGAAAGAGATAGACAGGGAGAGAGAGAGAGAGAGAGAGAGAGAGAGAGAGAGAGAGAGAGAGAGAGAGAGAGAGAGAGAGAGAGAGATAGGAAGAAAATAGGATAGAGGGAAATACACAGTAATCATAACTGTGAAAGAAATTTTGCTAGCAAGTTTCTCTAATAAAGACATTATTTCTCAAATATAGGGAACTGAGTCAAATTTAAAATACAAGTCAAAGGATATGAACAGTCAGTTTTCAGATAAAGAAATCAAAGCTATCTATAGTCATATGAAAAAATGCTCCAAAACTCTATTGATTAGAGAGGTGCGAATTACAATAACTCTGAGGTACCATCTCACACATATCAGACTAGCTAAGATGACAGAAAAAGAAAATGACAAATGTTGGAGGGGATCTGGGAAAACTGGAACACTAAGGCACTGTTGGTCGAGTTGTGACCTGATCCACCTGTTCTGGAGAACAATTTGGAATTATGGCTAAAGGACTATAAAACTCTATAGACCCAGCAATGCTACTACTAGGTCTATATACCAAAGAGATAACAAAGAAAAAGATATGTATGTATGTATGTATGTATGTATGTATGTATGTATGTACACACACACATATACAAGGTATGTATAGTAGCTCTTTTGTGGTGGCAAGGATTTGGAAATTGAAGAGCACCCACCAATTGGGGAATGACTGAACAAGTTGTGGTATATGATTGTGATGGAACACTGTTGTGCTATAAGAAATGACAAGCAAGTGGATTTCAGAAAATCCTATAAAGACTTACATGAACTAATGTAAAGTAAAGTAAGCAGAACCAGAAGACTATTGTACATAGTAACAGCAATATTGTACAATGGTTAACTGTGAATGATTTAGGTCTTCTCAGCAATACCCTGATCCAAGACAATTCCAAAGGACTTATGATGACAATGCTGTCCATCCCCAGAGAAAGAACTAATGGAGCTTGAATACAGACTGAGGCATACTGGTTTTCACTTTATTTTTTGGGGGGGGATTTTTTGGCTTTTGTTTTCTTTCACAACGTGACTAACATGGAAATATATTTTACATGATTGCTCACATATGATCTATGTATCAAACTGCTTACTTCCTCAGAGAGGGAGGAGATAACTTGGAACTCAAAATTTAAAAAATGGATATTAAAATTGTTTTTAACATGTAACTAGAAAAAAATAAAATATATATTTTTTAAATTTCAGATATGTCCTGACAAAAACAGAACTCTAGGCTCATCTACAATTTTGAGCAGGAGTCACGTCTTTCCTTCTGGACCTGGCACAGGGCCTTGCTCGGGTTAGGTACTCCATCTGTGTTTGCTGAAGCCCATTTGATCTCTACCTCTTCTGTTCCCCAGGGTTGTCTAGTTTTGGGGTCATTGTTATTGTTCACAGTTAAACTCCACCTGCACGTTGAAGAGAGGGAACAGTGCCAATATTTTGAAGTAGGAGATAAGTTGAACTCAAAATCACCTGGAAATTGAAATTACTTCTTAGAGCATCAAGAGTGTTGTAAAAAATAAGCAAGAGGAGAAAGAGCAAAAAAAAAATGCAATGAAGGAAATGAACAGAACCCTCTGTTTCCATATAGAAATGTCTTACTCTTGTTTATTTACCCACACTTCATTTACAGCCATTGCTTTCTCTGTTTCAGGAGGCAGATAGTCCTAGTATAGGGGCTATAAAAGAAAGCTTCTTGCCTTGCCTTCCTCTCTCTGTACTCCAATACGATTGTAGGTCCTAAGCCTGCCCTCCCAAGGCACCAGTTCTCGTCTTCTGTTGGCAGAGATGATGAAGTTTCAAGGGTGTCTTTTTTGTTCTTGAGTGTTACTACTGCTCCCCTCCTACCTTTTTTTCTTAATAAAGCCAGTTAAAGTTACAAGCAGCATGACTGCAGCAGGAGCATTAGCAAAAGCTGCACAGCTGAAAGTAAATTAAAAAAATGGAAGCTAATGATGAGCGCACCATGGTGCTAATGGCCCAGTACCTGTGGCCATGATCTGTGCCATGCCTGTAGGTCAGGGCTAATCTCTATCCCAGGGCAGGATTCCTGACTCATGTCTTGGAGGTGTTGCTGTTCAGATTGGGGAATGAGTCTCTCATGATGCCACATGGCACTGCCACCACATTGTCCTCATTTAGAAGAAATTCTGCCCACCTGCTGGAAAGCTATGTGTGCCAATTGATTGTGGATAGGCATTTTTTTGGTTTCTTTGCCTGATCAAAGAGTGGGAACGTGTGTTTAAGAAAACTTTATGTTGCTGCAAGACAGCATTCAGTAGTAACTAAGGTTGGTAAACTTTATATATATACATACACACACACGCACACACATACATATACACACACGCACACACACACACACATATATATAATATATATATTATATATATATATATATATATATATATATATATATATATATATATATATATATATATATACACATGAGGAGACTTAAGTGGGGAAAATATTTGGCAGTAAGAGATCACTGGTAAGTTTGGAGAGAGCAGTTTTGGTTGAGTGATGACACTGCAGAGAGTTGAGAAGTGAGAGGAGAGGAAATAGAAGTGATGAGCATAGTCAAATTTTTCTAAGAGTTTGGCTGAGAAAGGAAGGAGACATATAGGACAATAGCTTAAGGAGATAGTAGAGTCTAAGGAGGGTTTTTAAAACTATGGGGCAGACCTCCACATGTATGAAGGTAGAAAGGAACCAGTAGAGACTGAAGATGAGAGAGACAGAGACAGACAGAGAGACAAGGCAGACAGAGAGAGAGGCAGAGACACACACACACACACACACACACACACAGACAGAGGGAGGATGCAGAGGGGGAAGGGGAAGAAAAAGGAGATCACTATAATGACAAGTCACAGGCAAGTCAAAATTGGCAATGGCATTGAGAGACTTTGAGATGTAGACCCAGGAGAAAGAGGGAGCTGCCAGTGGAGGGCATCTGTAGAGTATCAGGTGAGGTTCTCAACTTTGGAGGGAGAGGAGCTGGCATGGAATGCTTCAGGAGAAGAGACAGTTTGGAAGAGCCATTGTAGAGAGGGCATTAGAGAAGCAGTTAGAGAAAAGGAAGTGAATTGTGTTGTTCAGTACTACACTCGTAGGAGCTGAGGAGACAAATGTCTGGAGACACCTGAGCTGATGTTTAGCGAGAGGGCAAGGGGATGAGGAATTTGAGCGCCGATGACAATGTGGAGTTGAATTAGTCAACAACAGAATCAAGACTGGGAAAGGATAAAGGTGCTGCCGGAGCAGGGATAATGGCCTGAGAGAGCCCTGGGGGATGGAGGAATGGAAACTATAGTGAAGAAAAAGTGTAAGTTTGGAAGGAGTGGCACACGGGGGGGATGAAATGATGTGAGATCGGATAAAGACATTTCGGAGTTCATAATCATAGAAGCAGACGTCTTCTAAGTGATGGTGAGAATTAGGGAATGACCATTGCTGTGTGTGACTGATGGGGAATGAAGGTGTCGGTCATTGCAAAGAAGGCCAGTTTGTTTGAGGCAACGTTGACATGTTTGCTGACATCCCCTAGTACAAGAGTGGTGTTTGAGGTGGTGAGGAAGTCTGTGAGCCAGGTACTGAGCCACCTGCCTACATCCAGACAGCTCTGTACCAGGATGTGTGTGTTGCTACGGTTCATTTGCTTCAGACTTCTCCGACTCTCTGTGGCTCCATTTGGGATTTTTTTTTTTGCATATATACTGGAGTGGTCTGCCATTTTCTGCTCCAACTATTTTACAGATGAGGAAACTGAGACAAATAAAGTGAAGTGACTTGCCCAGGGTCACACAAACAGATTCCAACTGTGTGGCTTTGTTCATTCAAGCTGTGTGGCTTTTGCTAGTGTTCCTCCTGTGGTCATGCTGCTTGTAACTTTAACTGGGTTTATTAAGAAAAAGTCTCACTGACTCCAGGCCCAGCACTCTGTCCACCACAAAAGGCAAATTAAGGTTGGCATCTTTCCTTAATGCCTATCAGGAGATCTCTCAATGAGCTTTTATTTTCATGTCCCATGGGGTCAGCCCTTGACACAGCTGTGGAAGTCACTCCTCCCATTTCTGGGACCCTTTCTCTTCTTTTGCCTTACCTCTTCCAGAGGTTCAAGGCCCTTTCTGCCACACCACATTTGAGCTTGCCCTGCCTTGGCAATGCCCCATGATCTGGACCCACCTTTTCTTCCTTTCCCCATTAAATTTTACCTTTCCTGTTCCATTCCCTAATAAATGGCTCTCTGGGATACCAATTTATGCTAAGATGTTAATGACTGAAAATGTTTTAATGTATTATTACTCCCACTGACTTCTGGAGATGTGAGAACCTGAAAGAATAAATCTCTGCTGGGGTGGTTTTAAGCACAATAGCAGACTTGGAGGGGATATATTTTGGGGTCAGGAAGGCTTTTCTATATCACCAGTAAAGGCACATAAATACCCTTTTCTTGTCCAGGTCAGACCAATTTTATAATACTTAAAAAAAATGACCAGAACAGAGAGAGCAGTCATGAACTGGGCTAAAAATATCTGGCATCTTGTCTAGACTCTTCCACCAACTAACCCTTTCAGTAAACATGCCTTTCCTCACTGCTCTCAGGTTGGTTCCCTCATGCCTCCTTGGATTTTCTGAGAATTAAATGAGATGACATAGCAAAGAGCCTTGAGCCCCCTCACAAGAATGGGATGGAGATAAAGTCAGGCCTCATACCAGCATCATTATAATGATGCCTCTGGCCTCAGGAGGAATGCTGAACCCTTACACATTGAATACAGGTGGTTAAACTAGGTCTCTGACTGGGTCCCACTCTCTTTGACATGGAGCAGCCCAGGTATTCTCTTTATGCAGAGTTGGATCCTGAATCCTCCTCAGCTGCCACCAGTTGGTAGTTTAGAACCACTGCTTGGCTTTCTGTTGAGTAGGGGGTAGGACTTGTGGGCACAAATGAGGTTGGCCGTGGTTTTTGATGCTCCTCGTACATGGCTTTATGTTTTGAGTGTCAGTTCTGACACCTAGACATTGAGCCATGAGAATATGAAATATTAATAAAACATGGACCAATGTCAATGAGTATTTACCCCAGACTTTTCTGTGCTGTCCTCTGTGTGTTCTATCTTTGTGGGTGCACAGTTTCCTCTCTTGGATTTTATATTACTGAAATGAATAATGCTGGTAACTACAGAATCAGGCAGAGACACTGAAAATGTCCATTAGGCATAAAATTTTGGAAAGGTTGGTTGAGAAGAGACAGGGATGGAGAGCAAAGGACATAAAACTATTGTACTAGAGACTCAGAGAAAATCAAACATGAATTGTTAAATTACTAGGAATATGGGTCGATTTGAAGAGAAAAAGCTAGGAAACCCCAAATTTTCTAATTCAAGCAGTCTTAACATTAGGGGGTTAATTACATTTCCTTGTGGATGCTGTGTATAGTTAGAAAAATGATGATAATAATGATGGTGTTGCTGGGGATGATGAGAGAAAGGATTTATAGAGGACCTTAGGGTTTGAAAAGCACTCTACATATGTATCTCTTTTTTTGGAGCACTTTACTTTCTGTTCATACCTAAGATAAACTCCTGGGAGAGCCAATATTGCGAACCTAGAGTAGCACCTGTTACCTTGCATACTGTCAATCAAAAGTATTCTGACTGTTGAATATTCACTCGCTGTCATCCCAGAATCTTTGAGGCAGAAAAGACACTTTAAGCATCTCTTATCAAGGGTTAGACTTTTGTAGTGGGCCTGGAATGATCCGGAGAAGCCCACCTCTGCTCAGATCCATCTGCCCCAATGTTGCGGTGACTGAAAGACCCCAAAAGAAAATTGTTTGGGTCTTTCCTACAAAGACTGACAACTTCAGGTATTCCTGATGGGTGGGATTGGACAGTGGAGAACACAGGCCATTGGGTAGTGTGAAGCAAGAGAAAGATTGTGTGTGTGTCAATGTGTTTGCGTGTATGTGTGTGTGTATGTATATGTATGGGGGGAGTGTGTGGGTATGGGTGTGCGGGTGACTGGGAATTCTGGGAGAGGGAAGAATGATGTGGGAGGCCCAGTGATGGTACCAACCACCTATAGTAGCCAGCTATATACTTGCTAGAGGATATATAGTAGAAAGGATTCTCTTCATTGCTGTTGGTGAGGTGTTGGAAGTAGCCTTGGGTATGTGGAAGTAGTTTTGAGAATCAGAAGATGGATACCTGATAGGCAGTTTAGGTGAGAGGGAGAAAGAAGGTAGAAGTATGAAGAAAGGCAGGTGGTGTGAGGGAGTTTCAGGGGCATAACTGCACGTGAGGTCAGTGAGAGCCCTGAAAGAAGCCATCTTTGTTGCCCATTTACCAAAGCCTGGCTCTGATTGTCCCCATCCTTACCTTCTCCCACAGAGTATTGTCGGAGTTTCTTCCTCAACAGATCTTTTTTAATCTGGTGTTGTCTTCCTTCTTCCTGAATGTATAATGCCTGCTATCCCTTTGAAGTTTAGTGCAACCTTGGGGAAAGTTTCTAAACTGGTTTCTAGGTTTCCTCTAGCTTTCTGGGCCTGATCTGAGTTTGCAGCTGTATCTTGAAAGGTGGGTTTCAGCCTCAGTGGGGCACTGGGGTAGGCAGACGCTTATATATTGTAGCTAGAATTAGATCGACAGAAATCCTTGCCTTGATAACGATGGCTAACATTTATCTAGTACTGGAAACTTTGGAAAGCACTTTCCAGATATTGTCTCATTCGAACTTCACAATGACCTTGTGAGGGAGGTCGTATTATTATCTTCATTAAACAGAGAAGTTAGGTGACTCAACCAGGGTCACACAGCTACTAAGTGTCTGAGGAAGGATTCCAAGTTGGGTCTTTCTGACTGCATTCTATCCATTGCTCATTGAGCTGCTTAATGGTGTTGATATGAAGTAAGTCTGCACATTCTTGGCTCTATTGATGTCTCTGAAGGGCATAGGCGTAACGGAATCTGAAAGAATGCACTTGAAATCTGTGCTATCACGTCAATACTGAAATACAGACTTAATTAAAATGGCTAGTCATATTGATGCCTACCATGCTATTGTGCAGAAAGAATTTGTTCTTTCTTTAAATGCAGGAAATAATTTCTTTACAAACGAAAGTTCTCATGTATTTTTATTTGGGGGCCTTGAAGCTGGAAACGCAGCTCAAAGCCCTTTTGCCCTGGTTTTGATGGACTGTGAGATTTCACAAACTCCTTTCCTTCCTCTGGAGGTCTGCCTATCTCTGCCCTGACTTTGCTTTTCTAGGGTCAAGGGCTTAGACCTCCTCCTCGCTTTTGGTACAGATTTTAAGAAGTCAGCCCCTCCACCAAGTCATCTGGTTAGACTAGATGGTGGTGTTGACAGAGGTAAAAGCAAATGAGACAGTTTCATCTCTTGGCCTTTGCAGTGGTGGGGGCAGAGGGCGTGATTTAAAAGTGAGGTGTACTGAAGAGTGGGCACTTGATCTAAGCTTTGCTGTTACCTCTGCTAGCTCTCTCATTGGACTAAGAAAATAATTGCCTCAAGCAGCAGCTTGGAGAAAAGGGATTGTTTTTAAGACTCATGTCATTAATTATTTTTGACAGTAATTGAAAGTTTTAGCAGGATATGCTCTGAAAGGAGTTGACTATGTCTTGGACACTTATATCGTCATTGTGTGCTGCTGAAACCCCATTTCTGACTCCACTTCTGAAAAAAGCTGAGATTAAATAGATCACTTTGGATAGCTCTGTGCATAAATGGCAGAGATACAGTACAGGCCCCCCAAATAATCATAACATTATAGACTATTTCTTGATGTGTCACCAGCCTTCATTTCATGAGTAAATCATGAGCACAATGCCAAGGAAATTGATTTTATGCTACAACTTTTAAAAAATGAATGGAGAAAATATGTGAACAACCTATGACATAGGGAGAATAATTCAGAATAATTACAAATGGTGTTGTAATGGGTGCATTTGTTCACGTCAAAGATTGATCGAAAGCACTTTCCCATGTGGCTGCAATATTTCCAACTGGTCACATGAAAGCTGCTATGCCTGGTTCAACTCCCCTGCTTGCCCCCTGCCAAAAAAACCAAATAGCAGATGAGCTGAGATAACTGTCTCAGGGTATAGACTGAAGCGATTTCCTCCCCTCCCCCAATGTACAAGAGTGAATCAGAAAAGGACGAAAGCAAGGATCAGAGGGAAGAGTCGATATTGCCCCAAATTCCCAACAAAGCACACTGTAGTTATGCTCGAAATATTTGCCATGGAACCTGGCATGGTGGGTCTTCCTAGCCTTGAGGAAACCAGTGTCAGTGTCAATGAAACAGCTTCACTTGACATGTCCCTGAGACTTGACAGCCCTTTTAGCCTAGGGACTAACCTTTCCGTGAAGGCCTTCAGTTATTTCATTTGATTTATACCATTTAACCTTTCTGAAAAAAGCATATTTTTCCTTGGTTTTATTTGTTCCTACTTTTATGGGGAATAGGAAGTGGTATCAGGTTGAGGTTGGGCAGCTCTCTTAACAAATTCCTGCCTTGGGCAAGGAAAGCTGGCCATCCTTCCCCTCCCTCTGCTCCCAAGTGCTTCTTCAGAGGCCCTCTTAGCACCCGCCCTGAAGTGGCACTGCTGCCACAGATGGCCCCTGATGAGAAGGATGGCTGTTGTGGAACAGCAATGACCTTTTAGCTGCAGCCTGGAGGAACAGAAAGAGCTTTGAGGCAAGAGGGCCTAGGTACAAATTCAGGCTCAGACACTTAACTAGTAGGGGAACTGTGGGCAAGGCATCTCGTTTTTCAGAGCCTCAGTTTCTCCATCTGTAAACGGACACAATAGTAGTGCCAAACCATACCCTGAGAGTGACTGTAAGGACTGAGTGAGATGGGGTTTGTAAACCCGAAAGTGCTGTATAAATGGCCACTGTTGTTAGCATCGTCGACTCCACAGAGAAACACGTATTTCCTTGCAATCTGTTTCAGGCTGAAGTTCTTTTCTAAAGAGCCCAGCCCCCAAGGAAGTGCTTGGGCTTTCCTAAAACCTGGCTATCATTTTTGTTTAGGGAGTGAAAGACTTCTATCCCAGAAATCAAGTTAAGCATTTAAGACCAGGCATTAACACTCAGCATAGTGAGTAAAAGGCTCAGGCCCAGGATGACCTGCCTCCTTCATACAGTCATAGCAATGATGATATTAATAAGAATCAGCATTGTGTAGCACTTTTTAAGGTTTGAAAAGCACTTTACAAACATTATCTCATTTGATCCTTGCAGCAACCCTGGGATGTAGGTACTAGAATTATTCTCATTTTACAGATGAAAAAACTGAGGCAGAAAGAGGTGAATGACTTCCCCAGGGTCACACAACTAGTAAGTGTCTGAGGCAGGATTTTAACTCAGGTCCTTCTAACTCTAGGTCCAACACTCTTCGCATTATACCACCTCGTTGTGGCACTCACAAATATCCATGACATCAAAAATGATGTGTATGTAATAGCGATTAGATTGCAGTTAGACTCTTTGCCCTACCTGGGCCTCTCTTTCTTCCAGAGAAGGGCTGAAGCTAGCCCAAACTGACTTAGCAGAGCCAACTTTTTCTGTTGTATTTCTCCTTCATTCTCAAAGAAGACTGTGACATCAAGATGATGACATGACTTGCAGTTGACTTTGATTTGAGTGAGGGAGGGCTGTGCAAGGTCACCAACTTCACTTTCTTCTCCTGAGCCATCTGAATCCAGTGACCGGATATTCATCAGGAGGACTGGAGATGGCCCAGGATGCAATGGGAGACCCTGGTCCTTTCAGGCTGAGGTCTTATAGCATTCTCACTTTGAGTGGGATACACCTATTCAATGAATGGAGCCAATTTTTGCATGTTAACTATAAGCATTTTAAACCTCAGAAATCCATGAATGCTTAAAATCAGGGTTTGGTTTATCATTTTGTTGATTATCCAGAGTTAAGAAAGTGTTGGAGAAAATGCTGATACTGCATATTAAGCTTAAAAGTGTGTTGGATACACAGTTCCTAGCCCCCTCCAGGTTGCCAATTGTTAAACATTTACCAACACCCCACTGATTCCTTCTCATCTTTTTTATAAAATGGAGAAATATCCTGGCTTTAGAGCAGTGGTCCTTAACCTGGACTGTATGAACTATGATTTTTTAAATTATATACATAATTGGTTTTATTTGCAATTCTACATGTTTCATGTTACCCATTAAAAATTAATCTGTGAAAGGGTTTATGGGTTTTATCACATGTCAAAGGGGTCCATGACAAAATAAAAATTAAGAAACACAGTTTTAGAGGCAGTGTGGTGTAAGGAAAAGAGAGCTGATTGTCAGTCAAAGGGCATGGGTTCTAATTCTGGAATTTACTGCTTGCTATATTTCTAACCTTAAGCTTCACCTCCAGGGTCCTCAATTTCTTATTCTGCAAAATGAGGACTAGGTGCTTGCTTAAATTCTCCATTCGGTTAAATCCTATGATTCCTCCACATTGTGCCCTCTAAATATGGGGGTATCCACAAGGCCCTCTTCTGAGCCCTTTACTCTCCCCATTTCTTTTTCTTCCTTGGCAGCCTTATTGACTCCCACAGGTTTGATGATCAACTTCTTGAATGTAACAACCCTCAGATCTCTATATCCAGCTCTACTGTTTTCTAGGACCTCCAGTCTTACATGACCAACTGACTATTGGCCATTTCAAAGTGGATATTCCAGAGGGTCTCCAATTCAACCTGTCTAAAATAGAAGTCATCATTCCCCACCGCCATCCCCAAACCCACTTCTCTTCTGAATTTCTTTATCATTGTGTAGGACAGAAGTATCAAAAACACTGCTATGGGCCACATGTGATATACATGGTTCTCGAGTACGTATGTATCCTGAACCAGATTAAAATACCATTGGGAAATATTTAACAAAACAAACAAAAATACAAAAATGTAGATAATATTATGTTTTAAAACTAAGTGTGTATATGGCCTGCGGGGATCCTGATTTACAGATTAGTGGCTCCTGGTTCTGTTTGAGTCTAGGGCCCCATCATTCTTCTAGTCCTCCAGCCTCCCAACCTTGGTATCATCCTTCACTCCTCTCTTGCACTCACCCCATGTATCCAGTTGCCAAATCGCTTGCCATTTTAAGCCCTTTAAAACCTGACCTCAACCTACCTTCCTGGCCTTGTTATCCAAATTGGCCTAAAAGTTTTAGTGTGGTTGCATGCTGAATAAGTTTTAAACTTTACTTTAAGCCTAATAACTTGAAAACTGCACCAGGACTTTTGAGATACTCTAGATATTTTCCCCTTCCCTGCCTCTGTGGTCCAGCCATCCTGAAACCCTTACTGTTCCTTATAAGCAACATCGCATCACCTGGCTGCTTCCTGTGCTAGAGTGGACTCTCCCCCTCTGCCTGTTACAATTCCTTATTTCCATCAAATCTAAACTCAGTTACCTCCCTCTACATGAAACCTTCCCTGCTTCCATCCCACTTCTTAGTGCTCTCCCTTCCCCAGATTTCCTTGTACTTATCTCGTACATTTTTGTATATATTTTCTTATCCAGTAGAATGGAGGAAACTTGAAGTCAGGGCTTATTTAACTTTTGTTTTTGTTTCTACGTCTAGTATAGCGTCTGACATGTAGCAGTGCTTAGTAAATGCTTGTTGATTACTTACTTGATTATCACTGGGTAGTGAAACAAAATATTATATGATTTTAGAGGGGGAAGGAAGGTCATTATTGATCTAGGCAATCTATGAAGATTTTTTTTGTGAAGGAGATGTTATTTAAGTACAACTTTAAGTGATGGGTAGGGATTTAGTGGGATGGAGTGGAGCATTCCAGAAATAGGGAATAATAAGCCCAAAGGCAGGAAAGTAGAAGACCCTAGCACATGTTCAGGAGACAGAAAGTAGTTCAGTTTAGCTGGGAAGTTTAGTATGTGGGTGGGAGTAATATGACATTCTGATGTTCTATGATTTGGCAACATAGAGCATCATGGGAGTACTGGTGTTAGAGACGGCTTTTGTGGCATGCACAATTTGGGATTCCTGAATACACTTTCAAATGTTCCAAATGCACTACAACAGTTTACTTCGTCTGGGCCCAGCACCACTAACAGTGTCTGTCTAAGATATATGTTGATTGATGAGCTTAATGGTCTGAATGTCTTAATCTTAGCAGTGGGTGTATTCCTATGACAACTAGGTGGTGCAGTGGATAGAGGCCAACCCCTGGAATCAGGAAGATCCAAGTTTAAATGTGACTGCAGACATTTACTAGCTGTGTGACCCTGAGTAAGTCATTTCACTCTGTTTGCCTCAGTTTCCTCATCTGTAAAATGAGCTAGGGAAGGAAATGGCAAACCATTCCAGTATCTTTGTGAAGAAAACCCCAAATGGGATCATGAAGAGCCAGACGCAACTGAAAAATGACTGAACAGCGATGTGTTTTCTTAGTGTTGTGAGCTAGACCAATCTATTTGAAATGCCCGTGACTCAATGAAATTTATTTAGGAGGCCCTGTACTGTTCTAGGGCTCATGCAATCAACAAAATATTATTCACAGATAGGAAAACCTAGACATTCTTGTCATTAATAGATCATCTTTCCTTTGTTTTGAGTCTGTGCCAGCCATTATGCATGGCATGGGCATACAGCCTAAGTAAGAAGAACAAAAATTATTGGGAAAGGAACACTTATTTGATAAAAACTGCTGGGAAATATGACAAAGTCTGGAGAAAATTTAGATAAGCATCTTATACCTTATGCCAGTAATTTTCAAATGGACAAATCATCTAAATATAAAAAGTCACACTATAAAAATAATTAAGGAAGGATAGACTTTAAAAAAAACAATGCCAGTAACAGATAAGGGAAGAATCTGTAACCAGACACTGGGTTTAAAGAGATTATAAAAGACAAAACAGACATTCCAAACTATTTACAATGAGAAAGTGTTTGGACTGAATAACATCATTGCAGCTAACATTAGAAGATGAGATATGAATTGGAGAAAATCTTTGCATGAAACATCTGATAAAAATTGACAGCCAAAATAGATTTCATAAGAGTTTTTTTGAGCCGGCAAGTGTCTATTGTGCCAAAATAAAATGTATCAATAATTTTTAAAAGGATTATCCCTGAGAAGTATTTGAAACATTAAAAAAAGACTGACATTCAAAAATCTATAGGGAGATGGAAAAGATCTTTAAGAATAGGAGTCACTTTCTAATAGACATTACTCAAAGACTATGAACAAACACTTTTCAAAAGAATAAATAAAAACTCTTAATAACCACCTGACAAAATGTTCAAAATCACTAATAACCAGAAAAAGTCAAATTATAAAGACAAGTATACGTTATGCCTCATACACATCAAGGTGGAAAAGACGGGAAAACTCATTGTTGCGGTGGGGGAGGGGATCTAGGGAAGGCAGGTTCCCTAATGCAGTATTGGCAGTCGTGAACTGATCTAACTTGTGTGGAATAAAATGATGCAAGAAAAGTCACTAAATTATTCATAACATTTGACACAAAGATTCCACTACTGGGGCTAAACTTATGAATCATAAAAATGCACAAAAATACTTTTAGCTTTTTGATATTGCAAATAATGCTGCAGTGAACAAAGCATGTTCCCAATTATGAGGAAAAGACTGAACGCATCATGGCATAGGAATCTAAAGAAATATGGCACATCCATACTTGCTTTTGTACAAGTTTCATTCCTACAATAGAATGTAAGCTTCTTGGGGGAGGAGTGGGGGAAGGCTGGATTTTGTCTTTTTATTTCTAGCTTCCTGCGCAGTACCTTACACATAATAGGTGTTTAATAAATGTTTCTTGAATCGACTTGACCTGAATTTTGAGCTTCCATCTCCCTTAAGTTTATAAGCTTTACCTACTACAGGGAATAAGATCAGTAGGTTCAGCACTGGACTAGGTGAGCTAGGCCTGATTAATCCCATCTTGTGAGGGACATGATGTCACATTCTAGGAGGTGAATACATAGCGATTCAGAATTCCACTCTGGAATGTAGCAATACTTACATGTGTACACGTGTCACCATCTAGAATCTAAAATTCTTAAGGGCAGAAGTGTTGAATTTTTGTCTTTGCATCTCTCTGGTACAGAGAAGGCATTTAATAAATGTTTGATTATTTGATCGACTGAAGCAAATGAAGGGCTCTCATTCTGACTTTACTATCTGGCATTAACACCACCTTTCTGTAAGAAACTTGACCACTAGCCAACGTTCAAAGTGAACAAAGTGGGGCAATAAATTCTCCAGTGCTTAAGGTTTTGGTCCTTTGTTTTTAATCTCGCCACACATCAAAGAACCTTTGAAGGAGGTGGGATTTGACGAGGGTCTCTGTGGTCTCAGTTGCCATCATAGGGATAGATCTCTAAGCTTCCTGATTCATATAACCAAAAAAAAAAAAAAAAGCCAAACAAACAAAAAATAAAACAAAACAAGGGTGGGGTGGGAGGAGGTGGGGCGGAAGAAGTAGAGAATATGCAGAGGCTACTCATTGGCTATTAATCATACCTTTTTTACTGCTTACTACCCCCACCCCCTTTCCTTTAGTAAGGAACAAATCACATGCACATATATTCTTACCTGGTAAATTGTTTCCCCCAATGATCTGGCAATCAAGTGAAAGAATTAGGGAAGACGGAGAGTCCAGGATTTAATGGTTTAAAAGCACAGGCTGCCCCATCTGTCCTTTACTTCCTAAATGAAACCTAGCTGACTACCTATTAGACCAACCAGATGTGTATGAACACCCATTTCTTCACTTCCTGAATACTGGTCTTGTCACAGAGTAAACGATTAAACGATAAGATGCGTATTTACTCTTCCCTTACACAAAACTGCCTTGAAACGTGTTATTACTTCAGTTCTTTTCATAAAATGTAAGTAAGATTTAATACGATAGGATAGCAAGACATGCAATAGGTTGCTAAAATGCTCAAGAGCATGCCAATGCCCTTTTTTTCAGTCGCACGAACCCATTTAGAGCAAAAATTTAACACTTGCTGTTATTAAGAAAAATGTGCAGCACCCACCTCCATTTGAGTAGCATGGTGGCCAATGAATGGTTATTGATCTGAGATGCCTAAAAGAGGAAAATGCAAGGATTGAAATCTGGATGAGCAGCTTTTTATTGGACTTTCCATTAACATTTCCCAAAGCAGAGGATGTGGCAATGGCATCAATCAGGTGTAAGGGAAATGCCATTTTCGTGATCTGGCTGGAGCATGTGGACCTGAGGACAGAGGTGAGAGTGCTTCCTCTCCTCCTCCCCTCCGATGTTCGTTTGCAGTTGTGGCAGTTGCCTCTGCTTTCACCTGCTTAACAGTGTCAGCATCTGATTGTGCTTTTTGTCCTAGAAGGAACTCCCCCAAGTTTCTTCTGTGGGGTGAGAAGGGTCAAGCTTGAGAACAGTGGAACTAACTTGATGAAGCTTAAAGATTCATGGGAAGCTGGCAAAGTCTTCTTAGAAGAGACTTTCAGATGGCCAGTCTTACCTTATTGTTGGTACC
The DNA here is from genome assembly GCF_028372415.1 of Notamacropus eugenii. Taxonomy (NCBI): domain Eukaryota; kingdom Metazoa; phylum Chordata; class Mammalia; order Diprotodontia; family Macropodidae; genus Notamacropus; species Notamacropus eugenii. The sequence continues at coordinate 88,250,357 of NC_092879.1, read as the reverse complement.
ATCTTCCCCTTTCACAATCTAGGGAAGCCTTTGGGCCCTTTCTCAGAGTAATGCTTTTAAATGTATAAAATCACGTATCAAGGAAATCAATTCTATTGAATTATAGTTATCAAAATATTTTAAAAACCCCAACAAATTTATCGACCCCAAGTTAAGAATCTCTGTTTTAGGAGCTAATCTAGCCCAACCCCCTTATTTTACAAATGAAAAAATTAAGATCCAGAGAGGGGAAATCAATCATCCAGTTAGCTTTGATTCAGTGTCTGCTATGTGCCAGCATTGTGCTAGGCATGAGGTATACAGAGAGCAGAGTGAAATAGTCCCTGCCCTTCAGGTGCTTGTTTTGTACAGGAGTAGGGGACTAGCCAGCATGTACATATAGAGCTATATACAAAGCATATACAAGCTATTTTGGGGGATGAGGGAGGTCCCTGTAGGAGATGATATATTGAAGGAAACTAGAGTCAAAATGGCAGAGGAGAAGACGGAGAACTTTCCAGGCATGGGGGACAGCCAATGAAAAGGTTAGAAGACGAGATGGAGTCTAGTATATGGGAAAGAGTAAGGAGGCCAATGTGATTGGTCTGAAGATTGCATAAAGGGGAGGCTAAGTGGGTAGAGCTTCTGGCCTGGAGTCAGGAAGACCTGAGTTCAAATCCGGCCTCAGACGCTTCCTAGCTGTGACCGTGGACAAGTCACTTCATCCTGTTAGCCTCAATTTCCTCATCTGTAAAATGAGCTGGAGAATGAAGTGATAAGCCACTCTAGGGTCTTTGCCAAGAAAACTCCAAATGGGGCTGAAATGACTGAAAAATATGAAAGCTAGAAAGATCAAATGGAACCAGTTGTGCAGAACTTGAACTGTCAAATAGATTCTAGAGAGAAGCATGACAGGCCATAAGTAGCTGAGCTGAAATTTGAGCACGGGTTTTTTTCAGTCCAAATACGTAACTCATTCCATTGTACCACTACATGCTAAGCTGAATTAGAAGCTTAGAATGATAAGTGAAAGGAGCTGTAAGACCCAAATTCAGCACGTCAACACATTTAGAAGGGTGGCATGTGTGTTTGTGTGCATATATATATATATATATATATGTTTTCTGTGTGTTTGTGTGTGTATGAATGAGAAAGAGAGAGAGAGAGAGAGAGAGAGAGAGAGAGAGAGAGAGAGAGAGAGAGAGAGAGAGAGAGAGAGAGGGAGGGAGAGAGAGAGAGAGAGAGAGAGAGAGAGAGAGAGAGAGAGAGAGAGAGAGAAAGAGAGAGAGAGAAAGAGAGAGAGAGAGAGAGAGAGAGAGAGAAAGAGAGAGAGGGAGAGAGAGAGGGAGAGAGAGAGAGATCACACATTTTGCTTCCTCCAGTGTGGCCTCATTCTGTTGCCTCTATGTTAGGTATGGCACACAAAGACAGACATTTTTAACAAATTCAGGAGCAAAGAAACAAGTGAGAACCTCTTTGTAATCCTCTAAATACTGCTCAATTCAAGTCACTTTTGATAGAAATATGTCTGACTAGTTGTTGGACCAAGGTGACAGGCCAACTCGTTCAAAAAATCAATTTAATAGTCCAGTGAATATTTTTGTGGTAGTGGAAACAAAGTGAAAATCCCCATCAATTGGGAATGGTTGAGCAAATTATAGGCTATAAATGGGAGGGAATATTGTAGAAATAATAAACTGCAGGAAAGAGCAGGAGAGACAGCATGCCATAGTGGCAGGACAGCCAGTTTGGAATCAGGAAGACCTGGATGAGTGATGCTGGGCAAGTCACTTAACCCCTCAGTGCCCCAGCCAACTTTCTGACTATGAATTACAACAACATGCTTGGTAGGATAGAGTTTCCACTCTAGGAGTTCCCCATTCTTATGAAATCGCAGGTCTGCCTGCCTCACTCTCCCCACCCTTCCATCAAGAAGAAACAGTGGATGCAAGGAATCCAGAGAAAGATTGGAAGACTTGGATGGGTGGATTCAAAGCTGGCAGAGTCAGAACGATTTTTACAACGGCTTCATCAATATCAATGAGACTAATACCGAAAAAGCCAGCTTCGTTTGACTTGGATTAACCAGCCCTGGTTCCATAGGCCAGAGGAAATACTGCTGCATCCTTGTGGTAGAGACATAGGACACACTAGGCACCAGTGTTGCTAGGTTGTTGTATATGGCCATTCAGATGTAGCCTGTGGCAAGCTGAATGATGAAGAAGCAGATCATTGTCTAGATTCTCATTTCTGAGTTACTAAAAGAGAGGGCTGAAGTGTATTTCACTGGGCTGTATGCTGTTTGTTTATTTATTTAGCCCTAGTTGTGTCCCAGAATAACAGACAGCAAAATTTGCCCTTGGCAAAGCCATGAAATGTCATTTATCTTCAATGTATCTGTCTGCTTCTGGCACTTCACTCTCCCTCAGGTATCCAGGACCCTCATGCTGCCCCCAGCTGCCTAGATTACCTCTACAGCACCCCACCCAGCTTTAGGCCTATGTGCCTCTTTCTCTCATCCCCTCCCCTCCTCCAGAGCCTCATGCTGTAAAAATTACCCTCTTTTCCTTCCTCATCCTTCCAAATATATTCAATTCTTTGTTGACTTGGAAGAAAAGTGATCCAATAAAGAAATCTGTACCACACTAAGGTATTAATCACTGATAATAGCTAAAATGCCTTACCTCCCATAGGGGTACTATCAGTTAAGAAGAGACTGCTGTATCAATGTGGGCATCTAAAAACAGCTAATAGAATCCTATGCTGCATTAAGAGAGCCAATATGTCCTGAAAGTAAGAGGCAATAACCCCACTGGACACTGCCCTGGACAGCTTTACCTGTTATAGGGAGTGGGATCAGTAGGTTCAGCATACATATAGAGTATCATGTTCAGTTCTGAGCACTGCCTAATCTGAAGGTCGTTGACAAACTAGGGAGTTTCCAAAGAAGAGCAGCCAGGATAATGACAGTCATTTGATAGAGTTAAGGGTACTTGATGTAGAGAAGGGAAGACTTAAGGAGAAGTATTAGAAGTGTTATCAAAGTGGGAGAAGGCTTAGGCTTGTTCTGTTTTATCCCAGAAGATAAAACGAGGAACAGAGTGGAGAGGCAGCCAAAAGGTCATCTTTGGCTCTCTCTACATAGGGAAACATTACTTAACAATTAGTCCTGCCAAAGGTGCAGTGGTGTGCCTGGGTGGGCTTACTTATTCCTGGAAGTCTTCCAACTAAGGCCTGGTGATCATGTATAAGGGATGGGTAGGGGATTCTGGGTCAGGCAGAAGCTGGACCTGATACCAGATGCTGAACTTCTGTGACTCTGGGACCTGAAGAAAGTAATCCTCTAACTAGAAAAAAAGAAAAGAAGGAAAACAATCGTTGAGTTTATGACTTTAGACAACATAGCAAGCAGATTGGGAAAATTCTGTTTTGGAGGGAGTGCAATGTAGAGTGCAAGTTGGGATCCTTTACATTTCCAGACATTTATCTACTCACTGCCTAAGTCTGTCATTTTGTGAAGTTTTTCATGGTGAAAAAATGGCTTAGCTTTGTGCCTTCCTTAATAAAATGATCACTGGACTTGGTCAGTGTGATCCAAGGTCACCAAGAGCAGGGCTTCCGTGTGACCTCTAGACATAGGAAACAAGTCCCCCCACAGAAGAAGCTCAGCATTGCTGGATTTGTGCATTGAAGGGGGAATAACATTTGAGTACCAGCTGATTTAAGTCAGTGCTGGTCTACTAGGGGTAGGGAACCTATGGATTTGCTCTGTGAAGTTTGGATTCAGTCAAAGGGCCGCACTTAAGGACCTAGAGGGCCACATGTGGCCTCAAGACCACAGGTTCCCTACCCTGGCTGGCCTTTTTTTTCCACCTTATTTTCATAATCTGCAGCTTATACCCTAAAGAACAAAGCTGATTCAGCTTTTCTATATGATGAGATAGTCCTAATTAAAAGGAATGATCTTTGTCTACCTATCAGAATAACTCTTAAAAGAAAGTTTTAGATCTTCGTTACTGAACTCTACCGGGCTTAGGAGATGATTCCAAAAGCATCTTTGAGCTGGCCAGAGGATGAGGACTAATTTTGTCCATCAGCATTGAAGACCTTTTGACTCTTCAGGGGACTCTAATGAGGAGAAGGTCATTCAATTGTACAAAAATACCATAATCAGATTTATCGACAGCAATAAGGAGAAAGGGTGATGAAAAGCTGTGTCAAGTCTATATCCTCACTCACAAAAGGAGCATTCACTGAGTGTTGCCTTGTCTCTGTCCTAGGATAATCTAATTTTCAAAGCACAACCAATTTTTACAGTGTAATCAATGAAGTGCTGAATAAATTGCGGTAAGAAAAATCTTTATTTTTTTCCCCTAGAATCTGAGCCCATGTGCGGTCAATGTACGTGGGTTTCCTCACATTTTGAAATTTTAAGATCCTCAAACTATTTCCCCAACCCCCTCCTTCCAAAAAAGACTCTAAAATGCATGGTAGTCACCATGCAAGGAGGCTTTGGCAAATTCTTAGCAAGAAAAGATCTTTAAAACATATTGAATGCCCGCGGCACATCTGATTAAGTAGCATCCAAAGAATCAATCGATTCCCATGATCTGCGTTATTTATCTTGATCTGAGAAAGGACTGCTGTATCAACTTTAAAGGGCAAATTTGTGTGTAGGCCCTGGCCTGTAGCAGTTTCCTCCCTGCCTTTGTTAGATCAGAGAGTTCAGCTGCAAAAAGGCCAGTTTTCTGTTTGGTGCCAAGAGGAGGTATTTCTCAGAATCCATAAAGGCCAAACAATGTCAAGGGCAAAACTTCTGGGCTGAATATCCCAGAAGTCACCTTCTCCAAACCAAGGAATGTCGGAGGTACCAGGATAGGAAGCACCATGGTACAATGAGAAGGGTGCCTGACTAGAACCCCAGGAGACCTGAGTTCAAAATTGGACTGAATGGTCTTATGCAAGTCACTTTCCATCCCTGTATGTGTTTCTTCATCTCTAAGATAGGGATAAAAATATTCAGTTTTAAGAATCATTTGGAAGGTAAATTGAGATAATGGCGGTCAATGAGATTGGAAAATTATTAAACAGAACCAGATGAGATTGTTGTGGTTGCCGTACTTTGTTTCAGAAGGATGCTAGGGACCTCTTAGTCATAACTGAGTTTGCCAAAGGAAATGGTTTTGGGGGGAATAATTACAGGTATATTTGTCTTGGCTTAGCCTCACTTCCAAATGACCCTCTGAAAATGTGTTTGCTGAAAGTATTTCTTTGTAAATCTTTGTGCAGGCAATCAATCCAAAAACTCTAGAGATTCTTCAAATTGTCTCTAGTAAAAGACAAGCCCTGGAGACATTGAGTTTGCTTTACCGAAAAACAGACTTTATATTTAGCAAAGTAATATATGTGTATGGGAGGAGAGAAATTTTTTAAAAAATGAACACACATGTAGCTCAGAATTGGCATGGAAAGATATGATCTGCAGAATGTAATCGGAGGGCTATACCTGCACCCCAGTGGTCTAGCTTGGGGTGGGGGATGAAGGAGAGCAGGCAGGGAGTGTATAGGATCCTGTGACACTAAATTGTCTCTCTCGTCTTCAAGAGGGTCAAATAGCAGGTGAGAATGGTATCACTTTCCACCTCTCAAATATCTTTAGTCTAGGGGCTCAGGATTTGGGGGTTCAGAACAAAAGGCACTTCACTGATGACTCTTAAGGAAAATTGCAGCTCTTAGTTGTCACTCACCAGCTTAGCCCCTTTCCACAAATGATGGTTCCACAAAAGACAACCTTAAGCAGTGAATTGCAAGTAAATCCATTTCTTCAAACAAAATGGCAAACAGAAACTGGAGAATTTCTACAGATTAGAACATAACAAAGAGGAAACAGGTTCTTCAGCTGGGAGTAAGATAGAGAACAAGGGCAGTAAGCATTTATTAAGCACCTACTGTGTGCCGGGTTCTGTGGAAAGCACTTTACAAATATTACCTTATTTGATCATCACTATGACCATGAGAAGTAGGTGTTATTATGATTCCCATTTTAAAGTTGGGGAAACTGAGGCAGATTAAGTTAAGTAACTTGTCTAGAACCACGTAGTCAGTCAGAGTCTGAGACCAAGTTTGAATTGAAGCCTTCCTGACTCCATACCCATCGCATCACTGAGCTAGAGCTGCTGGCATAAGCATAGGATCCCAGCTCATGCCAGGAGGGAGAACAGTCTCATCTAGGATAGTCCGTTCTCATCAGTCTCTAGAACTACAAGCCTGGGAGGTGAAAAGATATGGCAGCGCTAGCTCCCATCCATGTCTGTAGTTCTGAGGACTTCAACGCACCATTCAAAAGTCTCTTTCAGCTACCTTCCTTCAGCTTTTCTCTCAGTGTGTCTCCAGAGCGTCTATACCGAACTAAGTACATACCACAATGTTCAGCATTCTCAATCAAGAGTCAAATCTCTGCCTGCCACGTAGGAATTGCATGGCACAGGGCTGTCCTTCTGAAAAACTTCCCCAGGCTTGGACAGAAGCTCTGTTACAGTGAGGAAGAGAGAGAGAGAGAGTTTGAAGGTAAATAGTTTGGTAGCATACTCATTAGCATGAGACTTCAATAGTTGGGAGGGTTTAACTAAAGATGGCAGTTATAAATATTTAATTCAGCTTCTGATTTTAGTGACATATAGCACTCCCAGTGTGGAGACTCCCTATACTGACTGCAGCACATTTATAAAATAAAATACATGGGTCTTATATAAAGAAATAGTCTTAGAAAACTGCCTAGGCCCTGGAAGATCAAAAAACTTGCCCATGACCATATCGTCATTCTGTGCCAGAAACAGAATTTGAACCTATATCTGACTTATTATTCACAGAGCCATACTACTACTTAAACCACAGGTGGGGTGTCTGAGGGAGACTCAGAGCCCTCAAGCCCCAAGCCCTGATAGCTACTCCAGGAAATCTGGCCATAGCTCACTTGGGACCATCTTCTCCCCTGGACCCCCTTTCAGCAAGGCAGCCCTAATGTGCGCTCAGGCAAAAGCAAATTTTCTGCCTTGTTCACCATACAACTTTGCTAGCCTTGTCTCACCTCTTTCAATAAGATCCTATTCCTCCAAAAGGAAGTATGTTGAGCACCTGAAATGTTATGAAAATGACATTTCCCCTCTTTGACTGCACTCCTATCCAGCCTGTGTTGACAAAAAAGTGCTTATTCACACTTAAAGGTTTTGGTTTTTCTTCCACACACTCAATAAGAAAACAGCTCGAATGGACAGTCATCAAGTTTTTATTGCAACAGTTCGGCATAGATATTGAAAATAGTCATTAGGGAAATAACTTGCCTAAAAAGGGGAAGGAGTAGAATTGATTTTCCCCCTTGACCTTTTCACCTTTGAATTGGAAAATTAAAAAAAAAGCAGAAAGTGAAGGAGTGCCTTGTAAATGAGAAAATGACGTTTTCAATAAAAGGGATGGGGAAAGAAAGGCTGGTATCCCTCAACATCCCTAGGGCCTATTGATTTATGCCTGTCACCACCTTGGCCTCCCTGGCTTCTGATTTCTTCTGACCTTCACCTTTTATCATTCTCTTCTGCTCTATGATTTTGCCTTAGGTCTTTCTGATGGGCCATGAGCGGCCATCCCTCAGCTTCCTCATTGGCTAGTCCTGGAAACAGTCTCAGGATCCCTAGTGTTTCCAGCATGGATGCCCTGGGGTAGTCACTCTATCTTCTTAAGAAGCGTGTTCCATGTCAAGAATAAAACCACGAGATACTGAGAATTCTTGTTAGTCCTCCTGGCCTACCGGCAGGGACATTTCCATGGTAAGAACTCTGGAGGGGAGGAGTGGGCCCCAGGCAGATTTCATTAAGTGATAATAGCAGTAGCTAACATTTATGCTGTTATCTTATTTAATCTCCCCAACAATCCTGTGAGACTGGTTATGCAGGTCTTCTTCTTCTTCTTCCCATGTTATAGATGAGGAAATTGAGGCTTCAAAAGTTGCTGTATGGCTGCTAAAGTCACACAACAAGGGCATGATGGAGCTGGGGTCTGAATCTATATCTTCTGAATCCAAACCCAGTCGTTGTAACTGTTATTTGTAGGCTGAGTCGGTTCTCTATGAGGGGCAGGGAGATCAGCTGGATTCTTTGCACTGAGATATAACAGCTTTTACGGTTACTTCTTTTACTTCCACTCTCATTAGCAGACCAGGTCATCCTAGAAGGAGGCTTAAACTTAGAGTGACGGTTGTGATGTACATGTGTAGAAAGCATGTATAGTCCAAGGGTAAACTGATTTTCTTTCTTGAGTCCATCACCAGTATTCTTCTGTAGTGCAGATGATCACATTCCTTGAAGCTGTTTCCTCCCTCAAAAGGCTTTTTTCTATATTCGTCTTATCCGTTTTGTCATTGTCATGTCTTTCTCTGCTCCTGGGTGTATAGGCTTTCTCAAATGACCATCTGCTCTCAGTGTTTCTTTCTGCCTTGTCTCCTACTGGTCCTTTATCTTCAGTGACATAGTCAAGGGAGGTTAGGGAGGAGATAGAAGTGGGAAAGGAGGGTTAAAAATTCTTTCCTCCCTCTTCCTTCTAAGAGCAATTTTTTCTGAACTTGAAGTTCACTGTTGGCCTGGTCCACTATTTGGTGGGGCTCTGCTGAACTGACTATTGTTTTTACGCATAAACCAAGAGGTATCATTTGATATTTTTAGAATAAATTTTATTGACATCTCCTGTTTCTTGCATCATCATAGTTATCTCAAATATCCATCTTTCTTCTCTCAGAGAGCCATCCCATATAACAAACATTATTTTTTAGAGAAGGAAAAAATCAGGATTGGAAAAGTCTAAAAATAGGTACAATGTGTAATACCTGTGGACCTCTAACCTGTGTAAAGGGTAGATTCACATTGTCCTCTCATCTCTTTAACTGAGTCCTGTTTGATCTTTATAATTTTGTTATATTCGTTTTTGATTTTTTTTGGTATTTTCTTTCCATTTACATTGCCATATTTACTGGGTATATCGTTTTCTTAGATCGGCTTACTTCACTCTATATCACTTCTTATAGATCTTTCCATGTTTCTTTGTATTCATCACACACATTGTTTCTTGTAACACAATAATATTCCATCGCATTCATGTACCACAATTTGTTTAGCTATTTCCCAATTTATGGGCATCTACTTTGTTTCTAGCTTTTAGCTATCATGAAAAATGCTGCTATAAATACTTCGAATTACATGGGGAATTTCTTCTTATTGATGGCTTCCTTGAGGCATATGCCTAGTAATAGATACTGTGGTTCAAAACTTCTGTGAACATTTCAGTCACTTTAGTTGTATAATTTCAAATTGTTTTCCAAAATAGTTGTACCATTTTACATCACCAACAATGTATTACTGTGCCTATCTCCCCACATCCCTCCATCACTGACTGTTGCCATTTTTTGTCATTTTTGCCAGTTTTCAAGGTGTGATGTAAAACCCCAGGCTTGTTCTGATTTTCATTCCCCTCGTTATTAGTTATTTGGGACATTCTTTCACATGGTTGTGAAGACTTGGCAGTTCTTTTGATCACTTTTGAGAACAAATGTTCATATTCTTTGACTACTTTTATATTTGGGAACAGATGACTGTTAGTCATATAAACATTTCTCTCTCTCTCTCTTAGTGATATATACACGCACACACATGCCTATATCTATCCATCTTAAAAACTTATAAACTCTTATTAGAGAAATTTGATGCAAAGATTTTTTTCCTGTTCTACCACTTCTCTTCTTATCTTAGGTGTATTAATTTTGTCTATGAAGAAGCTTTTCAATTTCAAGTAATTGTCATCTTTATCTTTTGTAATTTCCTTTGTCTTCCTTTTGTTTAAGAATAGATCTTCTAACCACAGCTGTGAGATATATATGATTTATTTCTCTTCTATTTTTTAAAATATTATGATCTTTTATATTAAGGTCATGTATCCACTTGGAATATATAGTGAAGTATAGTATAAGATATTGGTGTAAGACTCTTTTCTCCCAAAATGCTTTCTAGCTTTCCAAGCAGTTTTGATGAGATAAAGAGCTTTTTCCCCAGATAATTTATGTTTTCCATTTAATCAAATACCAGATTATTGAGCTCTGTTGTTTTTTAATTTCCCTCATTTAGTCTGTTGCATTTAACTTTTAGGTGGTTTTAATTCGTCCCGTCTTGATGTTGTGTTCTTATTCTCAGGACTAACAGAGTGCTGCAGAGCACCCCTCTCCACATAGAGTGTGCTGTCCTGATGACCTGTCTTACTCCCTTTAGGCAACTCAGGGACCTATCACACTAAGACTGCTGTGTTGGTCTTATGCAACCCCCAGAACTGGCAGTTCAGAGCTTTGTAGTTCTTATGCTACAGGGTTGTGGTCCCCAGAAGGCTTTTGCTCCTGAAGGGCTGCCACCTGCCATGCTGGCTGTCTATCACTTCCTGAGCAAAATTCTGCAGCCTGGATCCAGGATGTTCATAGCTCTGAAAAGACGGAAAGGGGACCGGAATGTGGTATTGGGTTTTGTTGTGAGCCCTGAGCCATATATTGGGTCCTTGAGTCTGGTAGGACATCCTTGCTGTTAGTAGTATAGGAGATAGGGAAGGGTACTGAGTGAGCTCAGTGTCAGGGAACTTCATCATTTCACAGGTTGTTTTTGTTAACCTTCTTTTGGATTCTGGATGTCCTTAACTGTGGAGATAGCTACAATTACTTTATCTTTGGCAAATAATTTTTGTTTTGGAGATGTTTGAGAAGTTGTAGGGATCAGAGAAACTGATCAGTCCTCTGTCTTGTTTCACACATGACATGGAAGGCCCATGATTTGATCTTAACCAGCCATAAGATGCTTCTTTTTAATTATTTTTTTAATTTTTAGTTTTCAACATTCATTTTTATAAGATTTTTGAGTTCTGAGTTCTCCCCTCCCTTCTTTTCTCCCTCCCCAAGACAGCATGCAATCTGGTATAGGCTACACATGTACAATCATATTAAACATATTTCCACATTAGTCATATTGTGAAAGAAGAATCAGAACAAAAGGAGAAAACCACGGGAAAGAAAACAAAACAAAAAAGGAAATAGAATGCTTTGATCTACATCCAGACTCAACAGTTCCTTCTCTGAATGTGGTTAGTGTTTTCCATCATGAGTTTTTTGGAACTGACTTAGATCATTTCATTGCTGAGAAGAGCTAAGTCTATCAAGGTTGGTCATTGAATAATGTTGCTTTTATTGTGTACAGAGTTCTCCTGGTTCTGCTCAGTTAACTCAGCATCAGTTCATGTAAATCTTTCCAGGTTCTTCTGAAGTCTGTCTGCTCATCATTTCCTATGGAACAGTAGTATTCCATTACATTCAAATAGCAGGACTTGTTGAGCTGTATTCCCCAGTTGATGGATATCCCCTCAATTTCTGCTTCTTGACCATCACAAAAAGAGCTATTGTAAATATTTTTGTACATAGGGATTCTTTTCCCATTTTTGTGATCTCTTTGGGATACAGACCTAGAAGTGGTATTGCTAGATCAAAGGGTATATGCACAGTTTTATAGCCCTTTGGGCATAGTTCCAAATTACTCTACAGAATAGTTGGATCAGTTCATGACTCCACCAACAGTGCATTAATGTTCCATTTTCCCCACATGTCCAACATTTATCATTTTCCTTTTTTGTCATGGTAGCCAATTTGATAGTTGTGATATGATACCTCAGAGTGGTTTTGATCTGCATTTCTCTAATCAATAGTGATTTAGGGCATTTTTTTCATATGACTATAGGTAACTTTAATTTCCTCATCTGAAAATTGCCTGTTCATATTCTTTGACCATTTATCCTTTGGGGAATGAGTTGTATTCTTATAAATTTAACTCATTTCTCAATATATTTTAGAAATGAAGCCTTTATCAGAGACATTGGCTATAAAAATTGCTTCCCAGCTTTATGTTTTCCTTCTAATCTTGGTTTCATTGGCTTTGTCACAAGATGCTTTCTGAGTGGAGTGATCTGCCTTTCATCCAATTGCCAAAGGTCCTGTGAGCCTTTCAAATCGATTAACGGCTTGTTCACACATTATGAGGAGGTTATAAAAAATTCCTAATAGATACAAAGGAATACCCATTCTGCTATTGATCCATTGGTTGATTCAATCAATGTCTCTGTGCCTGCTGTGAACACATTAATTGGTGTGGAGATAGAAATCCCTATCATTAAAAAGGCCCAGCCTATGGGGACTTATTGTCCAAGGTTTTAGTGGAATGTTCACTGTCCTTCAAAAAATACCTTTTCAATGTAGTTTGCTGAGTAACCATTTAATCTAAATTACTATGTTTTTTAACCTTAAGAATTGTGTCCTTTTTATCCTTTGCTAGGTGAGGTTGATTTTAACAGAATATGTGAAGGGTAGTAAATATGAAATAAATCTGAAAAGGCAGGTTGAATGTACTTGTAAAAGATTTTAGATACCAAGTAAAGTTGGAATTAGTAAAGCTGTTTTTATTGCATTTTATTGTTCACCAGTTTTGCACTGAATTCTAACTCTGTGCCTGAAGCACTGGCCTGGCCTGAGTTAGATCTGGCTTAGGATAACAGTGCAGATTGTACATATCACCATTGTTAGCAAGATTGGTCTGGTTTCCTTTCTTCTTATATAGTTACCCACTGTGATGAGAAACTGAAACTCTCAGATCCATTGGGGCCTGGAATTCTGCCATGTTTAAGGGTTATCTTTAGATTCACCCCTTCTAGGAAAGATTACAGTTAGAGTATAAGAAAGCCAAGAGATGTGTAATAGATGGAATGTATCTGCATCCAGGGACTGAGTTGTTTCGTCTAAAGCTTTTGAAATGTGTGGATAGGATTTGCAAACTGGGGCTACAGCGTGTGTGTGTGTGTGTGTGTGTGTGTGTGTGTGTGTGTGTGTGCGTGTGTATGTGCATGTGTGTGTGTTGGGTGAGGGAGTGGGAGTATTCACACACACACATGCTGAATCTTTTCATCTAATGCTAACAGTTTTTTAATGGAGATATTTGTACATAAGCAATTCAGTCCAATCCAAGTTACATTTATTAAGCTACTCACAATGTACCTGGCACTGTACTAGGGGATACAGATATAAAATGAAAGTCCTTTGTCCTTGAGGATCTTCTGTTCTGCTGGGAGTGTATATCATGTACCCAGATATGCGTATATGGGATAGTTGAGGGGGGAGAGCACTGATAACTCAGGGGATCACAAAAAATTTCTTGTGGGAGGGGGCACCAAAACAGAGCCTTCAAGGGAGCTTGGAAATTCTGAGAGGCAGAGATGAGGATGGAGGACCCTTCAGGTATGGGGGCAGCCAGAGCAAAGGCCCAGAAATTGTATGTGGCATGGTGAATTTGAATAAGAACTAATAGGTCAGGTTGATTTCAACATATAATATGTGAAGGGTAGTGACATGAAATAGATCTGGAAAGGTATGCTGAATGCAGGTTATAAAAGACTTTAGATATCAAGTTGAGGGGCTGCTATTTTCTCCTAGAGGCAATAGGAAAGGCTGAAGACTTTCGAGTTAAGGGAGTCTGACCTACACAAAGGATCGATTAGAGAGAATTGAGACTGGAATCAGCAGAGACTACCTAGGAGAGAGATTATAGGAAGCCACTGATAGTTCTTGAGTGGGGAAGTAACGAGGGTCAAGCAAATGCTATGGGGGCCACTGTAGTTGGAGTAATGACTTTTAAAATAATCACTCCTATTTCTATAGCACTGGGGTTTTTACAAAGTACTGTTACCCCTGCAAGCCTCTGAAGTAGAAGGTAGTACACGTGGGGTAGTAACCCCATGAAACTAAACCTCACATAGGTTAAGTGATTTCTCTCCATGATCCCACAGCATTCTGGTTTTTAAACCACAGGAAAAATTCCCATTTCAAACCTTGGAAAAGTTGCCAAGGAGTTGTTTTGTGTGCTGTTCCTTTGCCCATCACTGTTAAAAGTAGTCTGCTTCCTTGCAAGTAGAAGAGTCCCTCTTAAGAAATGGAAACTTAAAAGGCCTTCTAGAAGTGTCACCATTCTTCAGAAACTGGGCCCTCCCTGGGAAAGTAACAAAGTACAAGCTGAAAATCAGCTCACTTTTTATCCTCTCTCATCTTTATACAATTTCAGCTTTCATCAATAAGAACTAGACGTGTTATTTCAAATCAAAAGGAAGTTCCAAAAACTCATTGAGAAAAGTAAGGTCTATGAATTGCAATGTAATTGGGCTTTTCATCTGAACTACCATCATTTTTTCCTCATTTTCAACAACCTAGCTTTGAATCTTTTTCTGCTTTGAGATTCAAGGCTTGACTATTTCCCCCATAACAATCTTCATAGTTTTCATTCCCCCTCCCCCCCCTGAGATTTATTGGCCTAAATATCAACATAGATACTGCCTACAAAGTCTGAAATGCAGGTGTGTGGAGCTTAGATTGGCATCCAGAAGTGGTCACTGTTGCCAAGCCCAAGTCCGGTGTATTCTCATTGCTACAGGCACAACAGATGTAGATGTAACTTGCTTTAGAAATCATTCCTGTTCTCTGAAAAGCCAGCGAGTGTGTCAACAACCTCTCTTTGCAGAGCCAAGCCTTTAAAAAAAGCAGCCAAACAAACAAGTAACACTTTGGTTAAATTCCCAGGATTTCAGAATGTGATTAGCATCTTAATAATTTGCCATTTATTAGAAAGATTGATGATCCTATGACACTGAAAGGGCTCTAAAAAAATCCAGATAAAGTTGATATTACCTTTGTTATGAGACAAACAGCTGTATGCTGGCCGTTCAATTATGGGCATAGCCAGAATAAATGTTCAACTGGGCCTTGCAGAAGGTGTTGAGACAGGAATCAGCTTGGATTGTGGTTTGTATGTTTGGCACCATCTTTATTAATTATGAAAGGGGACGGTTTCACTTGGTTACATGAAGTGAGCCTCTACCCCACTCCATGTCCTTCCAAACACAGAAATCTTCTTTTGTTGGGATCACTGGTTCCTCTGTTTGAAAGTGTTGTCCACTGGAGGCTTGTCAGAATTGGTATGGCACACTTGACATCTTGCAGGAACCAAAGGCAATGCATGCCCTCTCAAGATCCCCTGAAGACTGCGATTAGGAAAGAAAATTGAGTATGCTTAAATGACTTCTCTGGGAAGCATTGTCTGGTGTGCATTGTGCCAGTATAAAATTTCCAATAGAAATGTTGCCTAAATAGTACTGAATGTCTTATTCTTATTCCTCCATGGTGTCAGAATTAAACATCTGCCATATTAAATATAGTATTTATCTATATCTATATCTATAGTGTATCTCCTGATAGCATAGAGGCCTTGGATTCTGATCCTGGTTCTGGCACTTAATATCTGTGGGATCTTCAGCAAGTCACTTAAGCTCTATGGAAGGAAGGAAAGAAGAAAGGAAGGGAGGAAGGAAGGAATGAAGGAATAATGCAATTTAATTTAATTTAATTCAGTAAACGTTTATTAAGAACCTCCTTCTGAACACGAATCAGAGACTTGAGTTCCTGAGAATGCACTTTGTGTCTAAGGTACTACAGCAGGTGGGGCACTGATGGAATTCTTACCGAGTCCTACATTAGTTATAGGAATGCACTTGCAGTCGTTCTGAGAGGCGAGATCCTGATTTTGGACCATCTCAGCCTTGGAGGTTGCCTTGTGGGTAACCTCAAGTGTGAGAGTTACCAAGTTAGAGAATTAGAGGGTCAGCCTCATTTAGGGAAAGGATTTTCTCAACCATACTCTTCCTGAAGAAGTATTAGGAAGGCCAACATAGCCTTCCTAAGATTGGAGGACTGGAGTCATGTTATGGGCAAGGAGTCAATCAGGATGTCTGGACTTTGCCAACCCTTCCATACTATTGCTCTGAATTGCTTGCATAGTACAGGTCCATTTCTCTTCTCACTGCAAAGTGCCCTTACCTTCTAAGGGATTATAATGGGCTATTTGAGGGCTCATTGTTTCTACATTTGTCCATGGGCTTCTGTGAGTCATTTGTGTCTTATACATTTTCTGTGTTGGATGAAATAAAAGCTGTCCTATGTTCAGTGCCCACATTATGTGCTGAGTGATTGTGTGTGACTTGTGTACCCTGTTATCTGCATTTGGGGAGACAGAAGACACAAATTATCTGTAAGCTTTATTTTTGGAGATGTCTGTAGAGTGAAAGACTCTGACATTCATGAGTAAAACCCCTAACATCAGCCCCAGTCTGTGAGAGTCCAGAGTCTTGGACCACCCTAAGCTACAGGTTTCATGTAAAATAAGTGGATTGGAATAGATCATCTCTGACGTTCTTTCTCACTTTAAGTCTGTGATCCTATGACAACCAATTGATCACCCTGGTAAGAAGTTAATGTGACACATTTTCGGCTCTGGTGACACTCCGAATCTTCCATCCATAGGATACCATGTTTATGTTCTACCCATATAGACTACACAAGGAATCTGGAGGGTGGTGGTCATAATCTCATCAGACATGGAATTTTCTTAGGTGATTTCACATGGACCATAGTGCATTCCGGTATTTCGGGAAGGCTCATGGGAAACTGGGCCAGTTTCAGTGATTTGGGCTTCTTGTTGTTACTATATAGTTGTTTTTTTAATCATCTCTGACTCTCCATGACTCCATTGGGGGTTTTCTTGACAAAGACACTGAAGTGGTTGGCCATTTTATTCTCCAGCTCATTTTACAGATAAGGAAACTGAGACAAATAGGATTAAGTGACTTGTCCAGGGTCACACAGCTAGTAAGTGTCTGAGGTCAGATTCCAACTCATGAAGGTGAATCTTTTTGACCCCAGGTCCAGCACTCTCCACCATACCATCTAGGTACCTGGATTTGGGATTACTGAGGATATAGAAAGTAAATGTATGAAGTCCTATGGCTTAGGTGTTAGTCATTGTTACTAGGATTTTAGGGACTCCATAAGGAACTCTAGTTTTGAGTTATACTGCATAGACTCGATAGATGTTGATATGCTGATGTTTTCCAACTTGGCAACTAAGCTGGAATTCCATAGTTCAGAAAGAAGAACAACCTCTTTGACATAGGACTGTGTCTTCTGATAATTTCTATCCCTTCTCAGTGACCACTTCCCTGCCCTCCGCAGAGTCATTAGCCAGTAAGATGCCGGTGAAGGAATAAATGGATTCATTTGTTCGATGAGTTATCTGAAAATCCGAAGGTTTATTTGGTTGAGAAAATAAATAAGTGGGTCTCTCATTTGGAAGTTGAGAAAACATAATGAAATAAAGAATTAATCTATTTGACTAAAATGTGAGTGAAAATGTCCATAATTGAAATGTCACTGACCTTTCAAACTTTGGGGTGTTTGCTATCACTAATTAAACCCTCAAACATTTAATGATTTAACTTTCGTAACCTTTTAAAAATTTCTTCTAGTATTAATCTTGAAAAAAAGTTTTAAAAGTATGCTTTAAAGGAAAATGATAACTTAAAAACAAAGTTTTTTTTCTTCCTTTCTACTTCTGACTTCATAATCTGAATCATCATAGCGTGTTGTAGAACAGTTGTGGATTTAATCTTCAGCCATTATGAACTATGTCAAAGCCTCATTGCAGATGCCTTAGTATGTAGGTTATCGACACGACAGACCCTAACTGTTTTTTGCCTTTGGATTATTTCAGCAGGTATTGTATTTCATACTGGAGGCTATTGACACACTGGACTATTATGGTTTGTCATGTTGGGTCATATTAGGCATTCCCTAATGTTTAAAACGTACACAAAGGACTGGTCTGAGCTGTTGGTTCAGGGCATTTAAATTTGTGAATTGTTGACCACTAGAGTCATCCTTTAGAGTCTCTTGTATCAGCACAGCTGTTCTGTGCCCACTAATTTTTAGTACTGCAGTTAGAAATAGAGGAGATTGTATTCTCATTTAAAAAAATACATACTTTCTTGATGGTTGGAGAAATTAAATTGCAATATTATTTGAATGCCCTGATACAAGAATTATCTTTTTGCATTATTGTATCTGCTTTAAAAAAAAGGCAGGAGAAATGTTTTTACCAGACCAGAAAATGCATGTGTGTTTAGGCCCATCTTTTGTTGAAAATCTAAGAGCTAAGGGAAACATCTTACATTTCGGTGGGTGGTGAAGCTATTTGGTTATAATTTAAAAGGAAAGAACCATTCAAAACCATATGGGGGGGTGCACGATTAAAAGTTCTCCTTGAAATAGTCTGCTGCATCTTCATACACCAGGGATTTCTATTTTCAGAGGTTTACAAGTTGCCTGTGGTCGTTTCTAATGAAATATCAACACTCAAACTAACTGTGGAGGTAAAGTGCTGCAATGTTATTTTGGAACATAAACATTTTCGACAGACTGCTGCATTGTAGAATAAATCTCAAGGCAGCCAAAGTTCGGAACTCACTAGCATTTTGGGTACTGGCTTCCACTACAAGGACTCATCCTAACTTGCTGGATGACCTTGGGTGAATCATTTAACCTCTAGTTCCATGTCTTAGAAACGATATCCACACACAAACTATAGCAGGTCACTCTGTTGATAGCCTCTGGTATGGAATGCAGTGCCTACTGAAATAAAGCAAAGGTATTGGTCAGATAATGTTTGTTGTGTAAAAGCCTACATGTGATGGGGTCTCCAACTAGGCTTCCACATAGCCTTTAATGGCTAAAGCTTACATCTGATATTGGGTGCTTGCTTTAAAGTTGGCTTTCGATCTAGCCAAAGTACCTGTGGCCCTTGGTAGCCAACTAATCAATTTAGAAGTACTTGTTGAGTGCTTTCTATTGGTTCAGCACCTGACTGACTGAGTCTTCATGCTACAGGAAGCATGCCTTGCTGTAGACACTATTATCCTCAACTTGCATGGTTTGTATTGGGACACATTAAAGTCCTGGCTCTATCTTAATGTGGCTATTCCCTTGGGCAGCCCTGAGCATCTCCCCAAGGCAATGTGATGCAGTGAAACAGGACCTAAGTTGGGCCTCAGGGGTCCTAGGTTCAACTCTCAGCTCTGCCACTTATTACCTTTATGATCTTGAACGAGCTTCTCCTTCTTTCTGACCTTTGGTATTCTCCTTTGTAAAAGAAGGGAATTAGACCAAAAGAAGTCTCTTTTATCCCTAAGTCTATGATCCTCATAAGGGCTTCCATCTTGGTGCATGGGAGTATTATCATAATAATGGCTCATATTTATATGGTTCTCGAAGGTTTGAAAATATATCGACATGCAACAACTGTCTGGAGGAGATCCTATTGGTATCCTCCTGTTACCAATTAAGAGACTGAGGCTTGAAGAGATTAATTGATTCCTCCCCCCCCACCCCAGGTCTTGCAACCAGTTAGTGTCTAAGATGGGATGCAACCCCAGCTTTATCTGTCTTCTAGTCTAGTCCTCTATGTCTTAGACCATACTGCCTGGCATGTGATTGTTTTCTGAAATATGAAAGGACAATGGGGGCATCATCACAAAGACAGAGCTGTGCATGAATGGCACAACTAGAAAATTCCATCAAATTAATATTTTAAAAAGCAGACAAAGCAATGTTTTTGACCTTCCCTTCTCACTCCCCTTCAACAGTCATGGCATTGTGTAGATTACCACCATATGGAAGTGCAAAGTTGGGTCTACTTTCTAAATAACTGAGACAAAGCATGTGACACTATGAAAGCTTCAGAAGTCAGGGCACTGTCTACGGTGATGAAATTCACTGTGTGATTGCTTAACTCAGTTTACTTCAGTTAGTTGCTTAGGTACTCAGTGTTGATAGACTGTTTAATGATTAAATAAGTAGCATATGGGAAAAATTGTTTTGCACATGCTTTTTGCAAAATACAGGTTTCCTTATTTTTTCCCAAAGTGAATAGCCACATTGTTTATTGACTATATTAACTATATTAAGATGCATTTACAAACCCTATAAAGATTTTGTGACGTGAGCCATCTGGTGTACATTCAACATTATTTTTCTGCTTTATGCAAATGTATTTTTATATATTTTATGCTCAAATGTGCCCTGATTGAAACCTTTCCATATGTTTCCCAAGTACTCCTATTGGTATAACTTTGCTTTTTAGATATTAGACATACAGAGAGAAGATTAACTTGGCTTACATGTATCCAATCTCCTCAGCAATTTAGTTAAGAGTGTTTTTGAAAAATAAATCCTTGCCACAAAAATTCTTTTCTGTTCTTTAACTCCCCTGTAACAGTTGAATACCTACTGAGATACCATGCTTTGTGACTTTGGCAGGGGCATTTTGCATATTAACAGAGACTGAAGCCTTAATCTAAATGAATGACTCTTAAATAGGGGCAATTTAGGCAATGATCATGAGCTTGGACAGATTTGGGGAGATAGTGGAGTATGGAAAGGCCTGGTGTGCTATGATCCATGGGTTCACAAATAGGACTGAATGACTGAACAATGACAACCACAACCACCACAACAACAGGCAATGATTAATGTATTAGCTGAAACATTTGGGGTCTCATAAAATAGGACCACTTAGGTATATGAATGCAGTGGACATAGATGCTGAAGAAATATTTGTTGAACTAAATTTGGTCCAATTATTATATAATAAAGAATGATATATGCTATTAGACCAGAGAAATATGAAAAGACTTGGATGAACGGATGCAGGCTCAAGAAAACAGACCTGAGAACAGAAAATATTATGACTCAAATGGATCTGTGATCTTACTGAAATGTCTATTCACTTTCATGATGCAGATCACAATAATGTCTGATCATCTTCTTCAACTGTCATATGGAACCTCCCATAAATTCACAACAGTAATCTCCCCACCCAATTAAGGGTCTTCTTTCTTTGTCTTTTCTTCTTTCTTCTTCTTTTTGTCATTGTGAAGATACTGTTGAAGTACTTGGCTGTCCACCACTTATTTCTCACTCTCACCATGTTTTCAAGTTTTTGACTCAGTTAATTTGTTGCTTTTCCCATCATTGTTTTCTTTAGTACTAGCTTTACCTTCTCTATAAAGACATCTGGGACTGTGATAGCTGTAGTATTCTTGATGGTGAAAAAACTATTATTAAAATGTTTACAGAACATTTTTTCATTTTTTCCTATTTGTTGTCTACTTCCTTCTTTCATCCATGAATGCTTTGCATAGTTGGGTTTTATGTTAAATTTTCTTTAACCTGGTTTCACTCTGTATTACTTCTGTTTGTTTTTAGGAGGCAGTAGTACTTTGTAATCTTTTGTTATCCTTCTTGGTAAAATGTTACAAATGAATTTATATTATGAATTGCTGGCGTCCATGGCCTCAGTCTCTCTCCATTTGGCATAGAAATCAAGTGTTTGACAGCTGAAGCGATTTTTAGATTTTTTTCGTCTCCTTACTATGGTAATTGTTTTAAATTAATTAAATTAGTGTATGAAATTATAGCCATGTTTATTTCCTTTCTTCTGTCCATATCTCATATTTCATCATCAATAACTTGGCTAAATAGGATATTCAGTCATCTGACTTTTTGTGACCTCATTTGGGATTTTCTTGGCAATGATACTGGAGTGGTTTCTTATTTCTTTCTCCAGATCATTTTTACAGATGAAGAACTGAAGCAAACAGAGTTGTGACTAGCCCAAGGTCACACAGCTCATAAGTATCTGAAGCAGATCTGAATTCATGAAGGTGAGTCTTCCTGATTCCAAGCCCAGAGCCCTATCCACTATGCCACTTAACTGCCTCTAGATCAAGATTGGCTTATTTAAATTGGGTCTGATAATGCCACTACTATATCTACATCACCACAAGATCAAAGAATAAGGAAACAGACATATACATGTAGCAATTTTATGGTATCTCTTTTAATGGTGGCAAAAACTTAGAAATTGAGGAGATGCTCATCAGTTGGGAAATGGCTGAAAATGTAGCTATATATAATCGTGATGGAATTCTGTTGTGCTATAAGAAATGATGAGGGGATGATTTTAGAAACACCTGAGAAGAATTACATGAATTTATGCAAAATGAAGTGAGCACAACCAGGAGAACATTGAACACAGTAATTAGATTACTGATAACAGTAATCTAATATTGCAATGATGATCAACTGTGAAAGAATTAGCTTCTCTGGTCAATACAATGATCTAAGACAGTTTCAAATGGCTCATGATTTAAAAAATGCTATACATTTCAAGAAAGAAAACTGAGGAATTCTGAGTGCACATAGAAGTATATTGGTTTTTTTTACTTTTTTCTTGCTTTTTTATTGTAACCTGGCTAACAAAGAAATAAGTTTTTGCATTTCTTCTCAAGTATAGTACTATCATATTGCTTGGCTTTTCAATGGGTGGAGAGAGGTTGATGTGTGGGAGAGAATTTGGAAATGAAATAAACAATTAATGGTAAAAGTCAATTTAAAATCAATTGCTTGTGATATTTTTTTCTCATCTTTTAGTTAATTGCTAATTTTTGTCTTAGCTCTAGTAAGTTGATGGTCTGACTGCATAGACTACTGATCCAGTAATGGCTCCTACATAAATAATGACTCCTTTCTTATCTGTCAAAATAATTTTCATTTTTGTGATGATATTTATTGCTTGCCATGTCTGGCATCTTCCAATTGTTTCCTCAGAGAAAGCATTCATGATATATAGAGGCATGGGGCTTAGGTATTGTCTACATGTATTTGACTTATTTAATTCCTTAATCAAAATGATATTTTGTAATAGATTTTGCCTTTGCCCATTTTTACCTTTGCAGTAAATTCTCGAAATATCAGAGATGTGAAAAGAAGTGACCAAATGCCTCATAAAATGACATTTCTTGTTGCCTTGGGTACAAAGTGAAAAAAACTCTGCTAAGTACTTTATTTGCTTCTTCAAGGACAACTTGTTAAACATCCTTTCATTTAGGTAGAGCTTCTTTCTTTTTTCCTGGTTCTGTTCATAGCAAGAATGTCAAGATTGATAACATTTCAGTTCTTCTACTTCATTATGCCTATTTGTTGCCCCACTGAGAGACAGTTGGATATCCATTGGCTAGAGCCCTGGGCCGGAAGAACTGAGTTCACATCAGTCACTTACCAGCTTTATGACCTTGGGCAAGTCACCTCTTTTTTCTTCAGTTTCCTCAATTTTAAGATGGGAATAAAAACAGCACCTACCTCACAGGGTTGTTGTGAGGATCAAATGATAAGAGTATTTGTAAAGTGCTTAGCACAGTGCTTGACACACTATAGGTGCTATATAAATGCTTATTCCTTTCCCTTCCCTGACTCAACCCTTCCCCACTTACCTTGTTTATCTTTGGACAGGGTTTTCACGTTTGAAACACTAATAGTTAAGTGAAAGTTTATAGATGGTCTGAAATCTGTGATTTTTAGTAACATCTTCCCCCTTTTCTTCTACACTGTCACTATAACTGGAGGAGCAGGTTGCCATGTACAACTGAAAGCCGTGTTGTACCTTTGTATTAAAGGTTACTTTGACCAAAGAATTCATTACCAAGAGACTAGCCTACAGATGATGAGCCTTTCAGTACATAGCTAGGCTTGATCTCAGAGAGCAGACTCAGTCTGTTACACTAAAATCCTTTACAGAACTGGCTAGAGTTGGTTTTCTGTCAGCATAGCCTTTGAGACCACAGATCTTCTATCTGCCACAATGAGACATCAGGGAAGGACTTTGTGGAAGACCCAATGACTCCAATGTTGTTAATTAAAATGATATTAAAGGACATTAACATTCAGATTAAATGCAATGACCAATCTATTCTGCAGAAAACCATGGTGAAACACACTTCTCAACTCTCATTAGAGGACAGGGGGGCCCAAGTATATGGAATGCTGTCTATGGAATTAGTAGATATAATGGCTGTGTTGGCTGGTTTGCTTCAAACGTTTTTGTTTCTTTTAAAAGATGGTTTTAGAGGGGGAAATTATTGGAAAATGAGTGATATAAAGAGAGTATCAGTGAAACATTTAAAAATAAATGTACTCGGTTAGTGGTTGCTTGATCTACTTACTTCTAAAGCTAGTCCTATGAACTTAATATGAATGTCTGAAGAACCATATTAGGCAAATTGCCTCCAAATGTCTTCATGTTCGTCATACATTCCCATTTGGATGTACTTTAGATGTCAAGCATTTGCAGTGACAATAATGCATTATAAATTTTTTGGGGGGGAGGATGCCATTTTCAGCACAGCTGTTAGGTAGCCAATTTTCCACTTAAGTGATGAACTTCACACCTTGAGCATTAACCTTTCCTAAGGAGCTTTTCCAAAAGCTTCCTGGAAATTTCAGTTTATAAACTCTCTCTTTCTCTCTCCCTCTCCTTCTTCCTCTCTCTCTCTCCCTCTCCTTCTTCCCCCCCCCTCTCTCTCTCTTTCTCTCTCTCATCTCCCCCTACCTCTCCCCTCTCATCTGTCTTTTCTATCCCAGTATACTACATCTGTTTAAGTCTCCAATCTGTTTGCTCCCTACTGAATTTTCAATTCTAATTTGAGTTCTCATGCAGACTTCCAGTTTGGTTTTGTGAAGCAAATTGTTAAAATTTGTAAAGGGAATTATTTTGCTTTTAACATTGGTATCAAAATGACTCTGTAAGTAACTCCTATTCTGGATAGTCATTGCCTTGTTGCTTTGCTTGATGTTCAAAATAGCCCTTTAGAGACTTGTTAGGGAAACAAAAACGTTGAACTTCTTCCAGTGAAGGGCTGCAGTAGCATGCCAAGACTACATTATGTGGAAAAGTAGAAACTGGAACCTGGAGATAGAGTAGCTGGAAGGCAAAGCAGGCTGATTTGGATGGTAGGGAATGTCATGGCAGGTCAGATGTTGCTCAGTGATCATTTTAGGGGACAGCCACACAGTAGCCAAGAATAAGAATGGGGTTTGCTTCGCTATGACAACAAAGAGAAGAGCTGGGACCTCCAGAGAGAAGGTACTAAGAACAATACTTAGAAGGAATAAAGCATCTCAGGCAGACAACTCCATTCTAGCTTCTGATACTTCCAACCTCAAAGTGGCAAGAGTAGCCAAACTAGAAGGCAGGAGTGATCTGATCTTGCCTGAGCATGAGTTCTAGAGAATTTAGATGAGCAAAAATGGGAAAGAGCACGCTATTGACTTAAGATGAAAGTAAATCACAAATCAGAGGAGGTAGTTAGAGTAATCTTCAAATGCCTGGGCAGTCTTGATAGCAGTTGTAGACAATAACCCCGAAGAGACCTAGCCAGCCTTAATAAAAGGATGCCTCATCAATTCAGTCGTGTTTTCACGATAGCAAATTTTGCAGACTCTCTCCCTTCCACCTCCATTTTCCCAATTAAAGTTCAACCTTTACCAGATAATCTTCCTGTACATATAATTAAGGGACTGCTTCACTCAAAGGTTGAATGAGCTATCATTTTGCACAAGTCTTTTCCATTTGTTGTGTTACATGCTTAGTAATAAAAGTGGAATTAGTACTGATGGCTTGGTGCATTTTTTAGGTTAGATATAGCAACTCTCTAGGGCTCTAATTGAAGTATCTAAACAGAGTTCATTTATGTTCCACTTTTTAAAGCTAATGCATGGTTTTGTATTTTTAGTGATCTGTAATGTATAATTATTTTAGCTTAAGCATTTTTCATTTCCAGATTACTTTTAAATTGTACTCAGAAACATTTTTAAAACTAGATATTTTCCCTGAGACGCATACTCAAAAATAAAACATTGCTGTATGTTCTTTTGCTATTTGAGATTTTGGTTTTTGAAATTTTTATTTTAGCTCGATTTAAAATGTATCTTTTGTCCTTATTTTTCACATTTAAGATTATATTAAAAAATATATATTCAAGTGAAATTACTTCCCACAGAAAGATACAGCCTTTTAATCTATTGTCAGACTGATTTTTCCTCAGTTCTTATTATGTATCCATTTACCACTAACTTTTGGTAAGAAATATTGGTTGGATGCTTTCAGTTTCACCTTATCCCTGCTACTGTATTCTCTCTGGAATACCATTAATAAATAATGCCAAGGTGACAGTAGTAAAGAATGAGAATGAACAACATATGAGGAAAATAACTTCGTTTATACAGATATTTAAAAGCCTTGAGTGAATATGCAATATTGTTCTTTCTCTCTACATACATATAGATATTGTATTCCATATTGTATGTTGCCTTGAGAATTATTTCCAATATTGTACATGCTGTCTCATTTTATAAACTCTTTGTCATCTCAAACTCTCTCACTAAGAAGCAAGAAGACATCTTATCTCAAAAATTGAAAAAGTCTTCCTCGTATAGATGATCAGCTAACGAGCAAAACATTTTAAATCAAGGGAATGTGTGAAAGGTGGAGAAGAGTAGTTTGATCATATAATCAGTATGCTGAAGATATGAACTTTATTCACAGTTAATAAAGCAGGTCTCAATTATCTACTTGTGGAAGTAGAACTCATAAATGATAAGGTCAACTATCTCATGAAAGCAAATCATATATTTTAGCAAAGTTAATAAGGAAAGGATGTAAGATTTCAAGAAGTGGGTTAGTCATCAAATTCATTATATCTGTGTTTGGAGTTTCCTTGTCATCTTACCCTCCAACTTCTTTTTCTCTTTCTGAAAACTCTAAGAAATATTTCCCAGTCATTTTGGCAAGGTCTCAGTTTCCATATTTGTCATCAAATGGAGGTGTAAGATAAGCTCCTCGTAAGCATGTTGCTGCCACCTTGGCAAGTAGATCCCTTTTTATTGCAGATTTGATGATAGAAAAGGTCCAATGGTAAGACAGGAAAATGCTGCAAATTACTGGTATCTGTCCCTTATAGAAAATGTCATTTGAGGTTGAAATATATTGGATTAATGTATAATAACTCAGTGCAACTTTCTTCTAAGTCTACTTGTTATCCTCAGGGGATTCAACCACCCTTTGAAAGAGCTTAATTTGGGGGAAAAACAATAAATCATGTATTTCCAGTCTTTTGTTAATTCATTGCTTGGTCTCATTCTGAGCAGCTGACTCACATGCAATTTTACATTATGATATTATAAAACTGAGAAAATGAAAAATTTCATCATTCACATGATGAAATATAGCTATCACTTCCAGTGAATCTATCATCATTGTTTTATTCCCAATAAGTAAAATAACAATCAGCAAAGCATAGCAGATAAAATGCTGACTTGGGAGTCAGGAAGAACTAGGTTCCAATCCTCCCTCTCACACTAGCTCTCAGACCCAGAACAAGTCACGTAACCTCTCTAGGCCTCAGGGAGCTAAAAGGTCTCCTAGGTCACAATGATCTCTATAACTGGAGTTAATTCCTAGGTTAGGAATTTCCTCACTCTAATAAAATCACAGATCCTTTGCATATATAAGAAAAGGCTCTAAAATAACTGATCGTACTAGAACTAGAAAACATAGCATGCATTGTAAGAATTTTGCTAAACGCCTATGTGCTGACTTTGTAGTAGGTTGGTTTGATATTGTACAGTCCTGTCTGTTGCTCCTAGGAATTCTGATTTTGGAAGGACAAAACCAAGCATTTGGAGAGATCACCTTTAGGAGCAGACTGACCCCCAGGGATTTGGTAGGGTGACCACTTGTAGAGGATGATTTTTGATGTACCCTTTTCCTTCAGTACAGTGTTTTCCTTCTATTTCCTGAAGAAATGTTCCTAGTTCTAGAGAACAGTAGTAGATAGTCTGAGTATATATATATATATGTGTGTGTGTGTGCGTGTGTGTGTGTGTATACATATATATATACATATATATATATATATATATATATATATATATATATATATATATATATATATATATATATATATATATATATATATATGGGGAGAGGGAGAGAGAGAGAGAGAGAGAGAGAGAGAGAGAGAGAGAGAGAGAGAGAGAGAGAGAGATTCTAAGTTTGATTCATTAATATGAATACCAGGTAAAGAAAGAGGAGGAAATCCACTTTGTGACTATCAGCTAATGTTTACATCACTCGATCCATGTCAGTACCTTGGAAAGGAGAATAACTCCATTTTCATTTCCACTCCTATACCTTCTATATTCTAGCTATTTCTGGACATTTAAAACAGAACAAGATGATTACAATACCACTGAAGATTTATTGAAGATTTACTCATTCATGTTGTTATTAACATAACTTCTTCAAAGATTTAAGAATCTTTTTCTTTTAGAAATGTCTGTCTCTCATGCTTTCTCTCCTCCTTCCTTCTTTTCAGAGGGCAAGCTCCCAGTTGATTTCTTTCCCATGGGTGAATACTTCACTTCCAGATAACACTATCACCATCTCCACCTCAACTGTAAGCTAAGGGAAAACCACAAATTCATTACCCAAAGAAACTACTATTTTAATAATGCAGTTCCATTTATAAATGTCTCAGAATCACAGGTGAATATTAATTTCATCACTGGTGGGTGTCCAGTTGGCTTTCTTCAGAGTAAGTTAATAGTATTTTAATTGTTCATTTCCTTGTCCTATTTTCTTTGTTTTGGTTTTGTTACTTCAGGAAGCACATCTCTGACGTGCTAATTAAGGATAGCAGAATAAAGTTTTCTAGATGTCCAGTTTAACAACAACAGTAAAAGAAATGGTATGGTAACAGTTTTACTTAACATTCCCCCCCCAGGCCCCAGCACACATGCTGTCTTGCACATAGCAAACACTTAATATATATCTATTGAATGAAGAAATGAATGATCATGTGTGGAGAGATAATGAAAGAAATCTCCAAAGGACAATAAAGGGAAGGTATTTTTTTTCCTCTGATAAGACTATCACACAAAAACATCAATTTGTGTCATAATGTAAATATGTACATTGGGAAGAGGAAGAGGACAGAGATCAATGTCCTGCTTGGTATCAAATAAATCACAAAGATACTGGCAATACTGATCATAGGGTGATGGAGAAAGGAGAGTGAGGATTGTGTCCTAGGAACCATTTTTATCTCTGGTTCTCATGCATTTTAATACTTCACTGCCTTGAACTGGCTTTAGCTTCACCATATATAAATGATGTTTCTCTTGGGGAGTGATCTTAGCTACAAGGATTTTATGTCCACATTTTTAAGGATAATTCAAGCAAGGGAGCCTTTATTAAGTGCCTACCATGTACCAGAAACTTACCAGGGTATATAAAAGAGCATGCTGTCAGATTTTCTGACCTCAGAAGAGGGGAAGTCTATATCAGGAAAGGCCCACTACGAGTCTGAACGGCAATGAAGCTGCTTCCATAGTGCCAACAAAAGAGCAGTCAGATTTCAGCCAGGAGACAGAGATCCGGGTAGGACAAATAATCATTCTCTTTTGTGAGCCCAGCCCACTGTCCCATCATCCATATGTGCATCCCTGTTAATCCAGGATATCATAAGAAGAAGGAGAAATACAAATTTCTATAGCCCCTGTGTCCTTCCATAAACTTCTGCCTTTCAAGCAATACCTGTATAGAGCATTTCTTTTAGCTCTATTAGAAATTATTATTTTTATTCTAAGCTGTTCATTTGTTACCATAAGATAATTGTAAAATCAACCATTAACATACTTAGTTTTCTTCTGCTCACTTTGCTTCTTACTTTGTGCATTCACGGAACTCATTGGTGTAAGAAGATCCTCCATTGATGTTGATTGCAACTCCTTTGTGACTCATTGGGTTAGATGGTCTTCATGAGTTATTAAGAACTCCTCACCTGGTGGTCCCACTTATTAGAACTTGCCAGACTTGACACAGTCCTGGTACAGCTTTGGAGAGCCAACGATCATCTTCATGATACAACATGGCATCAGAACGGACCTTTAGTGGGGACCACTCCCTTTAGTTGCCATAAAATTGAGAAAAAAATTATAATGAAGTTAAAAATCTCCCCTCTTTGTTTATATTTGTTCCACAAACATATTTGCAAGTCCAATGTTAAATCATTTGAAGTCAGAGTATATATAATAAGTATCTATTGCTTATAAATGAATAAATTATGGCCTGGGGGAGAGAAAGTAGGTACTTCTTTAAAAAACAAATCTTGTGGCTGCTTCACAAAAACCAGAAAAGTAGAACAATGCTTGAACATTCAAAAGACAGATATGGATATTTTCTATCTGTCTCAATTTCACATCTTCGAGTTTTCAGAAAGTCATTAGCATGACTCAAAATAACCCCTTCTTTTTTTAATGTAAAACCAGCACTAAAATTGGGACTGAAACATGTAGTAATTAGTTCATTCATTAATGGAAACCCATAATTCTATCATCCCACTCAGTATCTCTTGTCTGTCCTTTGCTACTGAGCAACCCAAATAAGCCATTCCGTTTTTTTTTGCTATTATGGAACATATACTTGACATATAATAGACTGTAGTTAAATATTAGCAACATTTTAAAAAATGAGATACTTTCCACCATTAAATTTTGCAAATTCTCACAAGTGTCTAAGGTCTGTGGGGTCTGCTGCTTCAGCTTGAGTGTTTCTAGTTACGGTGATTTTTATTTTGTTGTGTATAGATTTCTTGCCCTAAAAAGATGCACTAATTCAATCAGCTTCCCTAAGGAAGCTAAAACACAGTGAACCAAAGAGACATAGTCAACTCTAGGGCATTTTCACATCCAGTTATAAGCGAGAGCTCCAACAGCCAAGAGGCTGCAGCTAATCCCAAGAAGACCTCCCAACGATATTTTTATGAAGCACTTGAAAGACAGAGATTACAAAAAGAACCTCTGTTTAGTTAAAGGGGTAAAGAGGTCAAATTACTTGGAATACTGTTAAGGGGCCAATTTTCCTGGAATTACAAGAAGGTTGATGAGGTAAAGAGAAAGGAGTTTATCATGAAAATGATCCTCTAGGTTAATAAGGAAGACATGAACATCCTAATGGACTCTGGGCCTAATCATTTGCTATATTTAAGAAGAATTCATTCAGGTCGATGGAGTACAGATTTTAAAATATGGGTAAAGAAAGAGGATTTCTCATTATTATTCATGGTTTCATGGAGGCTTAAAAATACAGCAAGTGCATGCAAGTTTTTTGTTCCAGGCAATTTTAGTTAATGAATTAGAAAACATTTTTAAAATACAGAATTTTGACAGAATGTAAGAAACGGTATCTAGTATGGATGGCCTATGGCCTCTTTTAGATGAAAAAAATGCTCTGTAGAGAAATTAGAAGTGGAATAAAACTTCAGTAATTTGCATTAAAGAGAAATAGTCTCTGAAGCACTCTTTAAGAGCTGGAATGGATCTTAAGATGGGTAAAATTCTGAATTCTCTAATGCACAATTAATAAAGAAATACAGTTGTATTCTTTTAAAGCAGAATGTGTAATAAAAAGAGAAATAGAGGCTGATAGGTAAAATGAAGTTCGTTAAAAAAATGTCACAGTTAACAATAACCCCAAATCATATAATAGTATCAATAATAGATCTGAGTTACATAACTTATTTCAAACCTTTGCCTCATTGAGGATAATTAATACTGTATCTGAGTAATTATGAATTCAGGATTAGTAGGCTCCAAGTTAATGTTGTCTTGGTGGATGAACTCCTTTGATACCTCTGTTACAGTAACACATCTGCCTGTGTATATGGCTGGGTATATGGCTAGGAGAAAGAGGCTTCGTAACTTTCTTTGTGGTAGAGCAAAGATTACTGTAAAGACTCAGGGTTAGGAATCTGCATTATTATTTTCACTCATTCTCTCTAAACACATTTGTTTCATTCAGTTCCATTAGAAGAGAGCTCCCCTCAGAGACTCTATTTTACAAAGTTGCTGAAATGCTTTGGTAATATCAGAGAAGCCATATTTCCTTTACAAAATATGTTCTTTGAACTTTTTAAAGGACATATCCTTCTGGTTGTGCTCTATGAATGTTATGAACAGTCTGTGAAGATTTGAAATTGAGGATCACCCATGGGACATTGAACAGGTACATGGTAGACATCAATAGAATGCAGCATACTATAAACCAGGAATTATGAGGAAGTAATGTAAAGGATGATGCAGTCAACAAAACGTATGATTGAAAAAAAAATGAGCATGTCATAAAATGAGAACAAGGGGTGGTAAATAGCTCATATGTTCCAATGGAATCTTTGTAATGTTGTAAAAGGGAGGAAAGCCCCCACCATTTAGGTGGAGCACATTTGGAGAATTTGAGGAAGGACATAGATAAGAGTTGCAAAGGATTCAAAGGCATATATGAATTGAGATCTGTGTCTTTGGAGGGAAATATGTATATTGGTGAGATCTGTTGAAGTATTGATGTTGAGAGCCTGGTAAAAGTTCCCTCTCCTTCCTCCAAGAACTCTTTCTTTCACACTTTTTCCATCTATTAATCCTCCTTAAGACTTGCTTTCCCTCTGATGATACTTCATCCCCATCTTCTCCCACACCTGCTGCACTAGAAGCACTAGCTTCCCTCACACTTCTCCACTCAACTCATATCACACTGGTTTTGAAAGGGGAAGCTGAATGTTCTTTGTTCTCCATCATCACTTCCAAATTCTCTCTTTATGTGTTTTAGTCAGTAACCCTTCTTTACTCAGTCAAAAGTGTTCACCCAAAATTATGTAGCTTTAGGGTACTGACTCAAGGAGTTCTGTACCCACCTCACTATTATCCTCTCATCTGCAACTCCTGCCTTTATAATAGGAGACTTTAATATCTGTGTGGATGCTGTCTGACCTCCCAGTTCCTTGAGCTCATTAAGTACCATGACCTCCTCCTTCATCCCACCTCAACCACATCTAGAAACAGTCACACACTAGATCTTTTCTTTATTCACAAATGTTCTACTTCCCTAATTACAAATTCTGACATTTTCCTATCTGACCATAGCTTCCTATTATTACACCTTTCCCTATGCTTCTTCTCTCTTCCACATGATGCTCTTTGCCCAAATTGAGATCTCCATTCCTGGGGCAGATGGGGCGGGTGTGGAGCCAAGATGGTGGAGAAAAGACTGGAAATTTCCTGAGCTCTCCCCAGTTTCCCTCAGAAACATTAAATAAAGCCTCTAAATGGACCCTGGAGCAACAGAACTTACAAAAAGACAGAGTAAAACAATTTTCAAGGTTAAGATAACTGAGAAGGACTTCAAGAATGTCCTGTCTCACTTGGGGAAAAGGAGAGTGCTGCCCTGTGCAGATGGTGTCTGAGTAAGCCAGTGGAAGGCTCTTAGACACAGCACAGATTAGCAACCAAGGCCCCTTGGACCTGATTCAGCAGGCTAGTGGCACAGCAGGCCAGCTGTGATCCCTCCAGCCCCAGCTAGGAAGGCAAATTGCCAGCCTTGGTAACTAGGAAACAAGAAGAATGACTAGTTGGGCCACTCCAGCACAGTAAGCAAGCCCCCAGTACCTGAGTCTCAGTACATAAAGCCAGTGACCAGGGACCTGGTCACTAGCACAAGAAACTTGGGACAATCCCTCCTCTGGACACCAGGAGCAGAGCTCAACTTTAAAAACCAAGAAATAGAGGATTGAAGGAAAGACAGAGAGACAGGCAGAGAGAGAGAGAGAGAGAGAGAGAGAGAGAGAGAGAGAGAGAGAGAGAGAGAGAGAGAGAGAGAGAGGAGCCTTGACCATAGAAAACTACTATGGTGACAGGGAATATAAAAACATAAACTCGTAAGAGACAACATTATTTACATTCCCCTCAAAAGGGAATATGAATTGGTCTCAAGTCAAAAAAAGCCTTCTTGGAAAAGTTCAAAAAGGATTTTAAAAGTCACATAACAAAGGTAGGAGAAAAATTGGGAAAAAGAAATAAGAGTTGTGCAAGAGTGAGTCAGCAACTTGGAAAAGGAAGGACAAAAATTGACTAAAGGAAATGATTCCTTAAAAATACAACTAACCAAATTGAGGGAAAAGCACTTAAACAAACAACTCCTTTAAAAGTAGAATTGGTTAAATGTAGAAGGAGGTAGATAATCTGAGGAAAATAATTCCTTAAAAATTAGATTTGGGCAAGTGGAAGATAGTGACTCTATGAGACACCAAGAATCAGTCAAACAAAATCAAAATGAAAAAATAGAAGAAAATGCAAAATGTCTCATTGGAAAAACAATTGACCTAGAAAATAGATCCAAGAGAGGTAATTTAAGAAATTATCGGACTACCTGAAGGCCATGATGAAAAAGAGCCTGGACAAT
The DNA here is from genome assembly GCF_028372415.1 of Notamacropus eugenii. Classification (NCBI taxonomy): domain Eukaryota; kingdom Metazoa; phylum Chordata; class Mammalia; order Diprotodontia; family Macropodidae; genus Notamacropus; species Notamacropus eugenii. Next base: position 88,216,203 of record NC_092879.1, on the reverse strand, counting down.
GTCTTTCAAGAAATTATCAAGAAGAACTGCCCTAATATCCTAGAACCAGAGGATGAAATAGTCATTGATAGAAATCACTAATCACCTCCTGAAAGAGATCCCAAAATGAAAACTCCAAGGAATATTGTAGCCAACCAAAACGATTAGGTAAAGGAGAAAACACTGCAAGAATCCAGAAAGAAACAATTCTAATATCAAGGAGCCACAGTCAGGATTACACAGGATTTTGCAGCTTCTACATTAAGGGATCAGAGAGCTTGGAATACAATATTCTGGAATGCAAAGGAGCATGGGTTATAATTCAGAATCAACTATCCAGCAAAATTGAACATAATCTTTCAGGCAAAAAGATGGACATTCAATGAAATAGGGAACTTTCAAACTTTCCTGATGAAAAGACCAGAGCTGAACAGAAAACTTGATCTTCAAATACAAGATTCAAGAGAAGCATGAAAAGGTAAACAGGAAAGAAAGAAAAAAACCCAAACCGTGCTATCCAGTGAGATTAAACTGTTTATATTCTTACAGGGTAATGTGATACTTGTAACTTTGAGAACTGTATCTTCATTAGAGCAATTAGAAGGAGTGTATATAAACAGAGGTTATGGGTATAAGTTGACTTTTATGTGATGATATAAAAATTAAGGGGTGAAAAGATGATTGTATTGATTGAAGAGGAAAAGGGGAAGCAGAATAGGGTAAATTACATTACATGAAGAGGTACAAAAGACCTATTACAGGAGAGAGGAAAAAGGAAGGGGGTGAGCTTTGTTTGAACCTTACTCTCATTGGATTCAGCTCGAAGAGGGAATAGCATTCAAACTCAGTTGGGCCTAGACATTTATCTTGCCATAGAGGTCATTAGGATGGAAAAGGGGAAAGAAAATGGAGGGGGGCTGATAGAAGGGGGGGCAGATTGAGGGAGGTGGTGGTCGCAAGCAAAACACTATTGAGGAGGAACAGGGTGAAAGGAGACAGAAAAGTATACAGTGAGGGTAGGGGAGAATAGGATAAAGGGAAATACACAGTCAATGATCATAACTGTGAATGTGAATGGGATGAACTCTCCCATAAAATCTAAGTGGATAACAGAATGGATTAAAAATAAAATTTCTACAATATATTTTTATGAGACCTCCATTTCCTCTACTTTTTAGTACTTTCTCAGGATATTTCCTCTGTTATGACATCATGTTCTTCCTTCTCAAAACTCAGTCAAGTAATTAACTATTTCAACTCTATACTGTCCTCAACTCCTGAATGTCTTACCTCTTTATCCTCTTGCCATACTTATCTTGTAAAACCTCAGACCTGGATTACTTTCAACATCTACCTCCTTCATTCCTACTTGTACAGCCCCTAAACAAAGCTAAAGGAAATCCCACAACAGAACCATTGTTATATTAAAATTTTAGATCAGTTTATATGTCTCCGTTTCTTTGGATTTCTCACATTTGTCTCTTCTTTTGACTCAGTAATCCTATAGAGATATTTTATGTAATTACATTTTCCCATACAAGTTTCTTTTTTAATCCTAACTGCATTGATTTTGTATATGAACTTAATGACCATTTTTCTTTAATGTTCATCTTTGTTTTTTCATGTTAAAGAATTCTTGCTCAGTTATGGGTTTGAAAGTCACCTCTTTCCACCATCTCTTCATTTTTGTATTATGTGATCTTTTATATTTGGATTTAGAATGTATTTGGAATCTGTTGGTTCTGGTGCACAATGAAAGTTGCTGATATGTAACTAATTTTTGTTGATGTTCTAGTTTTCCCAGAAGTTTTTTTGAATAGTGAGTTGTATCTATCCCCTAGCACTTTAAATACTTGGGTTTATCAGATACTAGAGTACTGAATTCAGTTGTTTCTGATTTTTGTGTATTTAGTCTATTCTACTGATCTCTTTTTCCCTCCTTTGTAGCCAGTTCTAAATAATTATGTTGATTATTTTTATAATATAACTTGAAGACTCAGCAGTTTGGATTCATTTGTCATCTCTATGCAAGTGATTCCCAGATTTTTATATCTATATTTATATCTCTATATCCCTAATATTTCTGGTGAGCTACAGTCATATATCTTTAACTATTTCTTAGACATTTTGAACTGGATATCCCATAGATATCTTAAACTCAACATGTCAAAACCATAACTCATCATCTTTCCCCCCCAACCCTACCCTTCAATGTGCCCTATTATGGTGTAAGCCACTACTGTCTTTCCAGTTTCCTATGATGAAACCTCAGTCATTCCAATCTATTGTCAAATCTTGTCATTTATACCTTCCCAATATCTCTTGTACATATCCCCTTCTGTCTACTTATATAGCCACAACCCTAGTTCAGGCCCTTATCACCTCTTCCTTGAACTACTGTGGCAGCTTTTTAATGACTTTGCTTGCTTCAAGTCTCTCCCCACTCTAGTTCATCCTCCACTCAGCTGACAAGGTGATATTTTCCCTAAAGCCTAGATCTTACCATCTCAGCTCTGTACCCTACCCCTCAAAATGAGCTCAGTGGCTCCCTATCACTGATAGGATCAGATGTAAAGACGTTTTGTAGCATTTCAAATTCTTCATAACTTGGCCCCTTCCAACCTTATCAGTCTCCCATTCTACTCCTCTGTACTCACTCTGCAATCCAACTACATTAACCTCCTTGTGATTTCCCAACACAACATTCTGTGCTTTTTTCTGGCTGTCCCCCATGCCTAGAATTTCCTGTCCCTTCACCTCTACTTCTTCATTTCCAGAATTTCCTTAGAAGCTCTTTTACCTGCTGGGTCAGAACCTTGTCTCTCCAGTACCCAATGACTTCCCCTTTTAGACGGTATTCATCTACTCTGTATATGTCAGTTACATACTTATTCATTTATATAGTATCTCCTCCATTAGAATGCCAGCTCCTTTAGGATCTTTTCTTAATCCAAATAATGTTTTATTATTATTTTGTCTATATCTATAAAGTAACAATGTAGTTATTAGATTGGTGTAGCACTATGTCTGAAAATGAATTTAGGTATTAACTCCATTTGTTTTACATTTATGCCACTCAACCAAAGGTACCCATTATTCCTCCTGCTAGTTGTCTTTCTGTTTTCCTATGAAAGCTGTTTCTTAATTGTGTCCATAGGCAGTTTATAGGTTGACTCCTTGGTATTTTATACATTTTGTAGTTGTTTTGACTGAGATTTCTCTTTCAATCTTCTCTTCCTGCTTTTTGTTATTCCAAACAAAGTGGTATAGTGGATAGAGTATTGGACTTGGAATTTAGCGGGCGTGAGTTCCACTCCAGCTTCAGACACTCATTAGCTGTATGACCTTGGGTAAGTTACTTCACTTCTCTCTGCCACAGTTTGCTCATCTCTGAAATGGACATAATGATAGCACCTACCTCTTAGGACTGGGGTGAGGATAAAGTAAGATAACTTTTGTTAAGTGCTTTGAAAACCTTAAGGCACTACGTAAACGTTAGCTCTGATAATAACAGTGGTCATTATTGTTACCTTCTCTATGTATAAGATGTCAGACTTTGCTGCCATGTCTCAGGAACCTTGGAAGTTCCTTTCACTTCTGTTGTCCTCTTGCGTCACTGGTGAGTTCTGCTCAGAACCTGCATTATAAGGAAGTGGCCAGAACAGGCATCTTTCATTCCTCTCCAGACCCTACTTCGGGCTCTCTGAGCTTCTCAATGATGCTTCTATGTGAGTACTTCCTCTGCCCCTGCCCATGCCTTTCAGTTCCCTTTCATGGGTTATCTAGCCTCATTACAATGGAAGCTCCTTGAGGACAAGCACTGTCTTTCTCTTTGTATTTGTATCCCTGGGGTTCAGCATAGTTCCTGACTCAGAATAATGTTTAATAAAGGTTTAGTGATTTGCCTCTGTGGATTTATATTATATGTGGTTAATTTACGAAAATATTTGTCATACTTAGTTTCTTTGCTAGCGTTCTTTGCCCTGTACTAAATGTTTTTTCGCATTTCTATAATTTGTTCTTTAATTCACTCATTACTCAAGATGTCATTGTAGGTCGCTATGTTTTGCTTGTGTTCCCTATATTATCTACTCTTGTCCTTAGGTTACAAACATAAATTTTGGTGTGTTCAGTCTGCAACATTTATAAACACATACATATACATACACACACACACACATATGAAGATGCATTGTTATGTCAAAATAAAATGTGTCATATATGTCAATGTATATGCATGTGTGTATATGTACATAGACACATACATATTTGATACATTTTATTTTGTCACTACAAATATCCTACAACCCAAAAAGTATATTCTTTCATAGCAAGCATAAACTGCCTAGTAGAGTGATTGTCACTAATACATACATGTCAATTTCTACTTTTCTTGTTAACTGATTGTTAATAGAAGGAAAGAATAGGCACATTCAACTTTAATAATATAGAATGAATAGTGTGTATTATATTTTTATCCAATTTTTGTTGCCTTTATGTATTATCATTATTTATATTATTGTAGTGAATGTGTTATGATGAGGTTTTTTTAAACTCTACTTTCTTTTTAAAATATTTTTTTTCCAATTACATGTAAAATTTTTAACCTTCTTTTTGACAATTTTGAGTTTCAAATTCTCTCTATTTCTTCATCCCCTCCTCTCCCCTCCCCTCCCCTGTCACTGAGAAGGTAAGCAATTTGATATAGGTTGTACATCTACAGTCGTACAAAATATATTTCCCTATTAGTCTTGTTGTGAAAGAAAACACAGACCCCCCCCAAACATGAAAAAAATAAAGAAAGTAAAAACAAAATATGCTTTGATCTACGTTCAGGCTCCATCAGTCTTTATCTGGATGTGGATAACATTTTTCATCACGAGCACTTTGGAACTGTCTTGGATCATTGTATTGCTGAGAATAGCTGTGTGATTCACAGTTGATCATTGTATAATGTTGCTGTTAGTGTGTATACTTTTTTTAATTCTGTTTTCTTCACTTTGCATCGGTTCGTGTAAGTCCTAGGCTTATCTGAAAGCATACCGCTCATCATTTCTTATGAGTATTACATCACAATCATATACCACAATTCATTCAGCCATTCCTCAACTGATAGGCGTCTCCTTTACTTCCGATTCTTTGCCACCACAAAAACAGCCACTACAAATATTTTTGTACAGATAGATCCTTTCCTTTTATTACATCTCTTTGGGAGACAGCCCTGGTAGTGGTATTGTGTGGTCAAAAGGTGTACAGAGTTGTATGCTCTTTATACAAAGGGTATGCACTTTGGGAATGGTTCCAAATTATTCTCCAGAACGGTTGAATCAGTTCACAACTGCACCAATAGTCCATTACTGTCCCTATTTTTCTATATTCCCTCTAATATTTGTCATTGTCTTTTTCTGTCACATCAGCTAATCTAATAGGTATGAAGTAATACCTCAGAGTTGTTTTAATATTCATTTACTTTGTCTGAGAACTGCTTGTTCATATCCTTTGACCATTTATCAATTGTGGAATGACTTGTATTCCTATATATTTGACTTTTCTCTTTCTATATTTGAGAAGTGAGACCTTGTCAGAGAAACTTGCTGTAAAATTTTTCGCACAGTTTTCTCATTTCCTTCTAATCTTGGCTACAGTCATTTTGTTTGTGTAAAACCTTTTCAATTTAATATAATCAAAATAATTTACTTTGTATTCCACAATACTCTGTACCTCTTCTTTGGTCATAAATTCTTCCCTTACCCATAAATCTAACAGATAAATTATTCCATGCTCTCCTAATTTACTTATACTATAAGCCCCACATGAGGTGGCCACCCACAGTTTAAAAAGTGCTGAAGGGGTCACAGGTGGAAAAAGTTTAAGAAGCCCTAGCTTATAATATCATCCTAAATAACATCTAAATCATATGCCCATTTTGATCTTATCTTGGCATATAGTGTGAGATGCTGGTCTCTACCTAATTTCTGCCTAATTTCTGTTTTCCAGTTTTCTTGGCAGATTTTGTCAAATACTTAATTCTTGTCTTAAAAGATTAGATCTTTGGGTTTATCAAACATTATTTTATATTATTATCCAACATGTTTTGTTGCTTCTTGATGTCTCATGGAGTCATTAGCTTCCACTTGTCCAATTATAGTCTTTAAGGGACTGTTTTCTTCGGTGAGTTTTTGTATCTCTTTTTCCATTTGGACCATTTTGTGTTGTTGTTCATTCCTCATTTTTGAAGAGAGCTAATGACATCACATGTTGATGTCTTGACTTGCATATGAATCATGTTAAATGAGGCAGAGTTGCACATTGTCTTCAGCCTCACTCTCTCTTCCAGAGTCATTGAAGTCCACTGGTGAGACAAAAGTCAAGACACCTGGTGATGGTCCAGGATGCAGTGGATGATCTTGACATTTTTGATGTCTGATCAAGCTCTAAGCACTCCCTAGAACCTACTTTAGCTCCCTTTATGGCTGTTGGAACAAATTGTTCTTATCTACTCATTCTACTTGGAGAAGTCTTCACATATTTGGGGTAAACATCTTCCTAACTCCCTGATAGATTTCAGGCCTGAAATTTCCCTCAACCTAGCCCATCTGCTGAGATGGTTTTACGAGAGTGTGGCCACTGTTCATGCTACAATGTCCTGGAGCCACAGGTAAGAGTTTGTAAAGCACTTGGTACACCCTGGAACATAGTATGAAGTATATAAATGCTTATTCCCTCCTTTACCCTCCTGTGCACATAAGCATAAAAACCATCAACTAGAATTAACCTCTAGAATAGCATAGAGGAGTAAAGGAATAGGGATGAGATAAAAGACCAAATAAGAAAGAAAAGGTAAATTCAAGGAGCCTTAATTAGGGCAAAGTTAAGAAGGGAGAATCTATGAGATGAGTTGAGAATCAAATTACTCTGAATAAAACTAATTGCAAAGATCAAATACTGATCTCAGAAAGGGAGAAAAATCAATACAAAAGAATTAAATGGAAGAAAAATGCCGGACTGACAATTATTACACTAAATGTGAATGAATTAAAACTCTTCAATAAAATAAAATAATGAAAGCAGGGATAACAAAACAAAACCAAATAATTTGGGGGGCATAAGAAACACCTTTAAAATACAGAATATATATTGAGACAGGATATAGCACTAAGCATGTAGATATTAAGAAATAATATCATGAGAATGTCCTACTCTGAAAACCTTGGACTCACTTGAATCTAATCACTTTTCTTTGAATAGAAGGAAATCAATTTCAGGGAAGGAGTTAGCTTGACTGTGAAAGTGAAAGGAGATTGAAAGTGAAAAAAATTATTCTACTTTTTAATGATTTCTTCTCATCAGTGGATTTTTATGACTTTTTTTTTTTTTACCCTTTGGCCTATTCTCTTTTTTAAGGTGTTATTTTCTTTAGTGTTTTTGTGGCTCTTTTATCAAGTTGTTGACTCTTTTTCATGATTTTTCTTACATCACTCTCATTTCTTTTCCCAATTTTCTTTTCCCATTCTTATTTGATTTTAAAATCCTTTTGATGGAGTTGGCAGACTTAGACAAATATGAAAAGACTTGGACTTATGAAAGAACATATTATGCACTATTAGAGAAACCGAGGACAAACGAGTATAGTAAAGTCTCACATAGATGCTTATGAATATGTCTGTATATAAGTATGATTATAGATATCTAATTATATGTGTGCATATGTAAGTGTATGTATGTATGTGTATATGTGTGTGTATATGTGTGTGTGTGTGTGTATCCACACTTAATTGTAGCCTTCATGAGGGGGGGGGAGATGATAAAAAGAACAAGGTAAAAAGTGCCGAGAAGAAAACAAAAAAACATTACAAGGAAGCAAAGCAAAGAAGGGCAGCTCTGAACACAAAGTGTAATATTTATTATATAGGTTTTCTTGAAATGGAACTTCATTGCTACATATTTTCAATCCTCTCTGATGTTCTGTTGTGCACATGCTAATGCTTTTTTTCTTTTCTTATTCTGTATTTAAGTTTTAGCATTTAAATTTATATGTTTCTTCTTATTGCATATTTATGTTTTTTTATATAAATTTAAAATAAATTAATAAAAATATGTTTAAATAAATAGTTTTTGTTTCCTTCTAGAGACTGGGATCAATTCACAATTTTCTTTGAGGTTTTTCATGTAGCTGCTTTGATTTTTGTTGTCTTCTTCTGAGTTTGTGTTTTAATCATTCCTGTCATTCTATTAATTTTCTATGGTTACGGTCTTTTTTGTTGTTTGCTGACTTTTTCTAGTCTATTTCTGGACTTTTAACTTTGTGTTAAAGTTGGGCTCTGATCCCAGACTGGAGAGATCACTGTCTCAAGCTTCAGAGTTTTCATGCTGCTGCCCTCAAAGCAAGTTCTGGGAGTCTGTAAGTTTTTGGTGCTTCCAAGGTGCTGTGATCTAAGGAGTGGTGTGGTCACTGCTCTTCTGGCCTGTGCTCTAGTTTGTGAATGACCACAACCTTTCTTTGCCCTCAGAACTGTGACTAGAGTCCCCACTCCTGCCACTTCTCCTTCTCACCCTGGGACTGCAACCTAGAAACATGTATGGTCAATGCGAAAGTCTTGCTCCCAGTTCCAGCAAAGTGTCTCCCCCAATCTCCTTTTGACCAGTTGTCTAATCTCTTTATTGTCTGTGGGATAAGAGCCCTGGAAACTGCTGCCACAGCTGCAGATTTAGTCACTTCCCCTAAGGTTTGATGTTGGCCTGCTGGTCAGGGATTGTATTGGTACAGCCTACATTGGACTATGCTCCCCTTTCACCACAATGAGACAAACTTTTCCTGCTGACTTAATAATTTGTCCTGGGCTTGAAAATTATTTTACCCTATCCATTTGTTAGTTCTGCTACTCCAGAATTTATTTTAACACTATTTGGAGGGAATTTCGGAGAGCTCAAGTGAATTGCTATATTTACTCTTCCATCTTGGCTCTGCCTCATTTAATTCTAATTTCTCTTTGTCACATTATACAAATCTTCCCATGCTTCTCTTAAATTTTCATGTGACATAGGTTATGATATGTGTTCATTTGGATGGAAGTGTGAGTAGATGTTTATTAGATGTGAAACTTAGGGCATTGCAGTATAGAAATAGACCACACTTGCTCTGGGTTCAAAAGTCTACAGGAAGAGGGGGTGACAATTTGACAATTAACTAACAAGGAAAGGGAAGATGCCATTTTCCCTCCAAGTGGTATAATATGTAAATCACCAGAAAAATCTTCCAGTCAACAGCTGGATGGATCTTACTAAAGGGTTGAAGTATTCCGCCTAGCTACCAGGGGGTACAAAAAGTTTAATAGACCAATACATACATGTACACACTTATGTATGTACATATGTGTCTATATTTGCATCTTTAAGTTTAAATATAATTAATAAGAAGAATTTTAAATATATTAGGATTTCTGTTAATCACTTAATTTCCATTTCCTCTTTTCTGCTTATAGAGATCCCTTTGGTTATAGATGATTGTTGGCACATTCTTCTGTCTTGTTTTTCTTTGCATTTGGATCTATTTTTTAAAACTATAGTCATATTTTCAGACTATGTTTTTTTTGGGTCAGACACTGGTTTTTGGAGATGTGTGTATATTTTTGTTTAACTTTGATATTTTCCCTTTGTTATTTTTGAAAAGTCTGCCATTATTCTCCTTTTTTCATGTGAGTTCTTTTTTCTTTGAGCTTGGATATTTTCTTTAAGTCAGAAAAGTGTGTGTGTGTGTATGTGTGTGTGGTGCATGCGTGCACACATGCCCATATTTAGGTGGATTTGTCTGGACCTGTAATTTCACTGTAGCTTATGGTCTTAGAAAATGGCCTGGCAGAATGAGAAATTACATGACTTGCCAAGGCTGACATAGTCAAATTATGTCTGTCAGAAATAGCACTTGTACCTATCATCCTGATGCTGAGCCTGATTCTTTATAAAAATTGACCATATATCAGATGATCAAGCAACCCAACACAAGCATCCCTTTGCTTCTCTTAACATATATGTGTGTGTTTATAAATGCATCATTATATGCAAGTGCATATATGCAGTACATTTATGTATAGATCATTCCAGTATATAATAATATATTTCGTGTAGTTTAGTTCTGTCCATCTCTTTGTGATCCCTTTTAGGGTTTTCTTGGCATAGATCCTGGAGTGATTGGCCATTTCCTTTCCCAGCTCATTTTACAAATGAGGAGCTGAGGGAAACAGGGGGAGGTGACTTGCCCAGAGTCACACAGATAGTAAATTCTGAGCTGGGATTCAAACTCAGGAAGATGAGTCTTCCTGATTTCAGGCCCTGCGCTTTACGTGCTGTGCCACCTAGCTGCCTGTGTAATAGAATGTATACACCACTGTAACATTTGCAACACACTTTACTTAGGTTATGTCATTTGATTCTCGCGACCTGGTAAAGTAGGAGCTATGTTCATATCTACTTATATAGATGTGGAAACTGATAATTAAAGATATCAGGTCACATGTGAATAATCATACAACTAGTACATGTCTGCAGTGGGATTCAAACTCAGCTCTCTTTTATTTAAAATAGCATGTTGACTCTTACATATATAGCATGTTATATCTATTAATATATTGTATATGATATGTAATATCTTATTGTAACAGGAAAAACTAACTTCTGGGATAAATGCATATATTGTGATTAATATAAAATAATTAAGAACACAAAAAATATGCTTATATTCTCTAACAAACTTGATGTTATACCTGACGGGTGTAAATAAATAGTCTAAAACACAAATACATACATACATACTTACATATATATATATATGATTTCATTTATTAGTTGAAATAGATGTGGAGTATTAAGATATATTTTACTCCATCCAGGCAATATCTAGTGTAGTGAGATTTGTCAGTTACAATTAATGGGAATGGTCTGAATTCTTCAATTAAAAGTAAAAGAGTTAAGGAATGGATAAGCCAAACATCTATCAATAGTTTGTTTATATATGCCATACCAATGCAAAAAGATATAATTAGATTAATTATTATATTAATAGTAAAAAGGGTATATGAAATCGACTCCAAGTTCCCCAAGAGTAAGAATAGCAGCAGTATCTGATGAAGTGAAATTGAGTTAGAAAAAATTTAAGATGACAAAAAAGGGCATTGCATAACAGTGAAAAGAAAATGAACAAATCTAAATAAATTCTCAACTTATGCTAAATACGTGAACAGCTTGGTTCATAAAAAGGTATATTAACCTTGATACAAGAAGAAATAGACATAAACAGTAACAGGGGATTACACCCTATTTTTTAAGTGTGGCAAATAAAGAGCACAATAATAAATGCATTGAAGAGATCAATTATTTAACTTAATAAGTTGAAAATAAAATGTTTGTAGAGTATTAAATGGAAGAAACAGAGGATATGTATTCTGTTCAAGTACAAAGGAACTGTTTATAAAGATTGAGCTTATACTAGATGATAGAGAAGGCTTACAAGAATACAAAAGGGCAGAAATTATGTGTAGTTTAGACCACAGTGAAATAAGATTAAAGTTAATTAACAGTCAGATGGGGATATGTTATAAAATACTAGAAAATTGAAAAACACTTAAAAATATTCATTAAATTATAGAAAAATATAGGAAAACAGATTATTTAAAGATGACAGCAATCATACTACATATCAAAATATGTGGGATTATGACAAAGCTTTTGTCAGAGGCAAAGTTGTATCACTTAGTACCTACGTTAAGTAGAAAAAAGAAGAAAATAAATTAATTAAACATATTAGAAAATGAATAAAGCAATATTCTAAAGGAATGGTATTTTTTTTAAAGCGCTAATAAAGGTAAAAAAAAGGAAATAAATAGCATCGGACCCAAAATAATGGTGGAATTGATGAATAAAATCAAGATTTTTTTTTAAACAACCACTAAAATTGATGGACCATTAGCAAAAGAGATAGAAAATGCAAAATCACAGAATTATAGTTGAAAAGGAGTGATTACAGCAAATAAAAAAAGCAATAAAATATTATTAGAGGAATATTACATACAGATATATTTTAACAAATTACAAAATTTAATGTAAATAAGTGATTTTCTTTGAAAGTATCAGTTATGCGAACTGACATATCTAGCATTTAATACTTTGAATCGACCATTGTCACAGAAATAAGTAAAGAAAAAGTCACCAAAGAATTACTCTGCCTTCTCTCAAAATGAGAAAGACCTGGCCCAGATAGACGTACAAATGATTTTTTTCCCAAGTGTTCAAAGACAAATAATCTCTATATCACATGAATTATTCACAAATAAAAGAGAGATGGGACATAACGAAATGCATTTTTCATGCAAATATTGATTTTAAAAATCAGTTAAAGGTAACACAGAAAGACACTTACCGACCAGTATTGATGATGAATATAGATGCAAAAATGCTAAATAAACTATTGGACAATAGAATAGAAGAAGCAATACATTAAGAAAAAATATTCATTGTTAATAGACAGGATTTAGACAAGACTTGTAAGTTTGGCTTAATATCAGAAAGACTGTAAGGCTAATAAAAAATAGAAACCAACAATCTTTTAAAAACCTAATGACTCAAGTATATTAATGAAAGCAGCAAAAGTCTTTGACAAAACCCACATTAATTTATGATAAAATATTTAAATATATATGTGATTTTTTTAGCACGGTAAAAAATCTCGTCATTAATCAAGAACCGAGATAGTATGCAATTAAAAAACATAGAAGTATTTACTTTAAAAACAGGTATAAAATAAGACTGTGTGGTGTCAAGCACTTGGAATTATGCTCAGAGAGTAACTAAAACATACACACCCTTTGGCCTGGAGATTCTACTTTTAGTCTTATAATCCAAGAAAGTCATCAAAAATTGAAGGAAGAGGTCTATAAAGTGCAATATTCATAGTGACACTTTTTATGGAGCAAAGAACTAGAAACATAGTAGATAGCCATCTGTTGGGGAATGGCTGGACAAAAAAAACGGTACAAGCATGTAGTAGAGTATTACTCTGTCATAAGAAATGGTGAATATGAAGACCGCAAATCTTATATAGAAGCTTGAAAATACTTTTGTGAACGTAAGTAAAGGGAAAGAGAACCTGAAAAACAATTGACGTAATGGCTACAACAGAGAAAACAGAATAACAAGAAGAAAAAAATGTGCATTGTGTAATTATAATGTTCACACGTGGCTATAAAAAGAGACAAATAAATTTACTTTCCTTGCAGAGGTAAGGTACTATGGATGTGGAATATAGCATATGCTGTAAGATTTGGTTAGTTTTGCTGAACTGCTTTTTCCTCATTTAAAAAAGTTATTTGTCATAAAAAACGCCTCTCTGAGTTGGAGGGAGGACCATATTTAGAAATAAGGGCAATGCAAATTTCAACTTAAAAACAAAAAATACTGATAATTTTTAAAAAGAATGAGTTGTGAATATGTATGCATGTAGAGTTTTCTCAAGCAAATCACATGACATCTTGCAATCAGTTCTGGGTTTTTTTGTTTGTTTTTTTTTTAAAGAAAGCTGCTTATTGATATCCTTTGTCTACTTTTACATTGGGAAATGGTTCTTAGTGATGTGTAGTTGGATGAATTCCCTAGTGGTCAGACTTTTATCAGGGGTATTTAGCACAATGATTATTTGTCTCTCAAACTATGTCTTCCTATTCTATCTGCATCATTTTTTTTGTTGGTGAAAAAGCTTTTTAGTTTAGTAGAATTAAAATAGTCTGTTGTTTATAATCTACTATCTCTTTTATTGGCTTTTGAATTTCCTTGTAAACAGGAAACAGTTGTGAAGGTATAGCTTGACATATTCTTTTTTACGCTATGAATTTTTGCATTTCAATTTTATATAAATTTGGAATTTGTTGTGGATCATGGTGGAAAATGCTGGTATTAATCTGTTTTCTGCCAAAATGTTTTTTTAATTTTCTAAACAGTGTGTCAAATAAGGAAACTTCTTCCTTCCATCATTTTGTATTTTAAGGTTTATTGAGGATGAGGCTACTATGTTCTTTTACTTTTAGGTCTTGCTTATTCAGTCTGTTCCATTTTTTAAAACTAGAACCAAAGAGGTTTTATGCTTATGTTAGGTCTACTGTTTGTATTTTTTTAAAAACATGTTTTCCATGAAATTCTTGACCTTTTGCTCTTTCCAATGAATTTTTTATTATGTTTTCTAATTCCATCGTACTTTCTTCTTTTAAAAGCTGTGTTTCATTTTTTAATAATTCTGGTTTTTTCTTGCTTTGTTTCATTATCTCTAGGGAATCCAAGGAATTTATTTTCTGCCTCTTGCTTTCATTGGGGTTTTTGCTTTTCTTTCCTTCTAAGAATAATACTTACTCACTTTAGTATGTATTTTGCAAGAATACTCATTCGTTTGTTCTTTTCTCATTAATAGTCTCTCTGTTGGATTATCTGCTTGATAGTTATACTTCAATTGCCTCTTTTCCTCTTAGTTTTTTGTTATTTTAGCCTTTTTCCCACCTATTCCTTATGGTATTTATCAGGCTTCCCTTCTCACTGTTTGACCCCTCACCCCTCCATTGCCATGACATATTTTCTCTTGTACACACTGCTGCATTGTCCTTCCGTCTCCTCAGGACTGAGCTGAGGGAGCTAGGATGTGTCTCTGCCATGTGCCAGTCAGATCCCCTGCAGGTGTCTATCTTAAGCTAAGTTTATAGGCCTCTTTTTCTTAGGTGTGAAAACAACTTCCCTTGTAGTAGCTTCTTCACTTTGCTCCTGGATTTTTTTTTACTGTTTAACTTCCTCTTCTACCATTCATACTCAAAATGACTTTCCCCCTTTCATCTTGTTAATAGGTAGGCTTAATGTTTTCTCTCTAATATGGGCATGGTACATTCAGAGTTGAATCACTGTCATGAAGGGATGAGGTAGAGGTTACCACAGCTAGAGTCTGAAACATAACCAGGAGGGATGGGATAGACATAGTGAGCCAGAACTTATGGTAATTCATCCATCCAGGATAATTTAAGATCTTATATGATGTGGATGCATTTTCCTCTCATGATGCTACAGTTTTAATTGCCATAGATTTGTGGCATTTCTTCTTGTTTTGAGGTTGCTAGCATGGGGGAGTTATGTTGAAAACAACCATATTGCCACCTTGTTGATCATGCGGCTTTTCATCCATATTATGTCTTTCTTCTGCGTATTTCTCCTTACTTTCTCCTCATAGAACTTACTCATTGTATTAGGGCCTCTTTTGTTGTTACTCTTAGTTCCTTCAGTATTTCTGCTGATAAATATGAGTACTTTTCCTGGTTATGAATTTCCTCCCTCTCCTTTTATTTCTTTATGGCCTTTCACTTTGGCTTATTTCTTGCTCTTTTAAGGTGATTACCAAGAAAAGACCTTAGTCATGGACACTTAGACATATTCCTGGAAGTTCAGAGTATTATCTCCATTTTTATCCTCCAACAGTGAAATTCACCAACCTATGGTATCTACCATGAACAGAGCTCTGACTTTGACTGTGAGAGAAACAAAGATAAATTGGAATTATTGAGTTCACCATAGCCTCAGGTAGGTAACAAAAGTGACATTTCCTTTTAGGAACCTATATGGTAGGAGTCTGCACCTAAGTTCCACTTTCATATTTACTCATAATGGGAAGGTGGCCTTGTAGGTTCTCAAAGACTTTGCTTACATAGACCCTACCAAAACTAAGAAGGCTTCAAGTTAAAGCCCAGTAATGGGTTGTATTTCTAAGGAGCAATCTAGCTAAGTTTAGAGAGGCTTCTCATCATTAGTTTACCTGTAAGATGATAAGCAACTCAAAGATTGTCCACTGAATTCTAAAGAGTTTGTGATCTGTATTGGCAGAGGCAGTACTCACACTGATAAGATTATAGGATCTTTAGGTATTGAAGCATGGATTTTGGAGATGGACTATGATCCTAAGATTGTGTTCATCTGATAGAGTTTATTCCTAGTAGATACTCTGTATATATTTGATGTAGTTTAATGATCTAATGTTATTAATCAACTTACTTTTCTGCTCATAGATAGAACATATTGGGCAGCTGGGGGGTCCAGTGGATAGAGTGTCAGGTATGGAATCAAGAGGACTCATTTTCCTGAGTTCAAATGTAACCTCACACATTTACTAGATGTGTGACTCCAGGCAAGTCACTTTACCCTGTTTGCTTCAGTTTCCTTATCTATAAAATGAGTTGGCGATAGAAATGGCAAGTCACTCTAATATCTTTGCCAAGAAAACCCCAAGTGGGGTCACAAAGCATCAGATATGACTGAAACGACTGAACAACAACAAATATTGGATTATAACACTCTTGGAGCAAGAAATTTAAACCTTAGAGCAAAAGTACATGCTTATCACTGTGGCTCACTTCCATCTTCCATAGCATGTTCCTTGTTGTGCTTTACAACTATAGTTCAGCTTATCAAATACTGAAAATGTTAATGTAGTCATTATAACTTGGTGTCTGCTAATGTGGAAATAATTTAAGGTTGTAAGTATCATTAAAGGAAAATGCATGCAGTAATAGCATCTCTGTGGCATTGAAAATGGAAAATACTCCAAGTGCTTGACAGAAGTGTAGAAATCACTGTGAATGAAATCCCATATGGATGTGAAAATGCTAATAGCATGTGATAATTGTTCTCAACAAGGGACAGATTGAAATGTAGATGGAAGCATCTTTGAAAATGATATTCAGAAAGAGCTGAATGGTTTTAGGGGACTGGGAACATTCCAGACCCCAGTGGTACAACAACAAGGCTTTATCTCCGCAACACTAGAAATAAGTGGTCAATTCAATAATAAAGAAAAATCTTGAAAGCAAACACACAACTGAAACTCAATTTTTGTCTTTTAGCCAATTGTTATGTTGTTTCTAGATTGCATCTATCCAGACAATTAGGAAATTGAACAGTTATTCAAATAATTTGAAAAGTAAAGATAGCTAAACTTGAAGTTCCTCTTAATCCTAATTTCCCCAGTTATAGGTTTTGTTTTGATCGAGCCATCAGTAAATTGCTAGATGCCTTTTGAACATTTAGTAAGCATTTGTGGAATACCTGAATTTTCACTTAGCCTAGAAAAGGGTATTCCTGTAATGGTTGTTTGTAGACATTGAAAATACTGCAGTACAAGACATTCCAACAGGTAGAACCACATGCATTTAGTATCTCTGCTAGATGAAGTCATCAAAAAGTATTTCCTAAAATGAACAGTAGAAAATTCATTTCTGTCGCTTTTGTCCCATGACAGTAAACAAATTTTAGTCTGTATAGAGATGTACCTATATTTTTATTCTTGTTGATGTAATCTAGAAGAGGAACAGAATTACAAGAGAAGTCATATCATTGAGTCACTTCCAACCTTAGTGATTTAAACAAACTGTTGATGCTGAAAAATTAGATAAAAGACATAAAAATAGACATTGACACAGACTACAATAATTTCCTAAGTAAACATTATCATTGCTAGAACAGGGAGAGCAAAAGATCTGGAAACTGCATCAATCAACAAACATTTGATCTCTCTGCCAAGGAGAAAGATTGGTTGCTGGTTGCTGTCCTTCATTCTCAAAGACAGCCAAAATGACATCACCATGATAAACTGAAGTTTCAGTGTGTCTGACTGTGGCTGAACAGAGCAATATGAGCTCAGAATGCTCTACCACAGGTTGGGCACAGATAGTCAGTATGAATTTTTGGAGTGGGTGCTCCAAATTTGCGCATCCTATGTTTACTTTGTGCTGTCTCAATTCTGCTTTGCTCATAGAGCACAGCACCCTTTCTGATGTGGGCACGCCATGCTGAGTGGTCCTGTGCCAGTGTCTCCCATGTTGCACAGTCAAATCCAAAGTTCTCGAGAGAGACCTTGAGAGTATCCTTGTATCACTTCTTCTGACCACCATGTGATCGCCTGCCCCATGAGAGTTCTTCATAAAATAGTCTTTTTGGCAAGCATACATTTGGCATTCAAACAATGTGGCCAGCCCATCTGAGTTGTACTGTCTGAAGCATAGTTTGAATGCCTGGCAGTTCAGCTCAAGCAAGGACTTTGGTGTCTGGTACCTTATGCTGCCAGGTGATCCTCAGAATCTTCCTAAGACAGTTCAAATGGAAGTGATTCAGTTTCCTGGCATGGCACTGATAGACTGTCCGTGTTTCACAGGCATACAACAATGAGGTCAACACAATGGTTCTGTAGGCCTTCAGTTTGATAGTCAGTCTAATACCTCTTCTCTCCCAAAAGTTTCTTCAGAGCCTCCCAAACACTGAGCTAGCTCTGGCAATGAATGCATCAACCTCACTGTCAATGTGTACATCCCTGGAAAGTACACTACCAAAGTAAGTGAACTTGGAGTGTAGGGTGTGTTCAGGGAGCACCAAGGAGAAAGATATATAGCTAATGGCAACACCTTTCTAGAATATACATTTTTTTTTTTTGTAAAACCTTATGATTGAGAATGGTGGAAAATTATGACCAATATTACCTCATAAAACAAAGACAAGAAGTATACGTAAAAAATAAGTTTGTAGAAAGTTTGGTGAGAGACCCAATTAAGCTAGATCAATCTTGAGGACATTTTAGAATAAAACTGTAAGAGGAATAACAAACAAATGAAAAATGGAAAAATTCTGTAAAGATTTCTATGACAAATCCTTTCCCTTCCTCCATGGCAGTGGAACTATTACATTTTGGAACTAATGTTATTGTCCCTGATTTGCTGCATGCCACTAAAAGAGGAAAAGGCATGAAAAAGAGAAAGCAGGTGAAATAGAATGAACACAAAGGAAATCTATGGTGGAGGGTATACAATTGTGAGGGCATTGAGTTATCATTTAGAGAAATGTGTATTTAGAAGACTTTCTAAACTCAGAAAGAAACAAAAGGGCAAGGAGACAGTGAGTGGGAGAGAATAAGGGAGGGGTTCTTGAAAGGGGGTTAGTTTAAGGAATAGGAGGGCAAGGTAGCAGGTAGAAGTAAAGCAGAGGAGTGAGAAGGGATAGGAATAGGGTGAGAGGGACAGTGAGGAAAAATAGGGAGGAGGAAAATATACAATAAGCAATTATTGCTTAGAATGTGAATGAAATGAATTTACTCATAAAATGGAAATTGATAGCAGATAAAATATTTGAATTCAGCAATATGTTGCCTTAAGGAAAGGCTATAAAAATGAGAGATATATACAAACATAAAATAAAAGGCAGGAATAGAATTTATTATGTAAAAATCAGGGGTAGTAATCATGATCTTGGACAAATTTAACGCTAAAATAGATTTAATCAAAAGAGAAAAATAGGAAACTATACTGCGTCAGTCATATTATTCAGTATTGTTTTAGACCATTTAAAATAACTAGCCAGTATAAAAAACCTGATAGTATACCTGCCAGAACAGATGCAGGAACTATATTGATATAAACACAAAGCACTTTTTATATAAATAAACAGATCTAAATAATTGAAGTAATACTTATTGTTCATGGGTAAGTAAAGTCAATGTAATAAAAAAATGAAAATTTTACCTCATTAGTTTATTTATATGATACCATCCCAGTTAAATTACTAAAAATTATCTTACTGAGTTAGAAAAAAATAAGAAAGTTCATTTGGAAGAACAAAAGGTCAAAAACTTCAAGGAAAACAGAGGAAAAGGTTGTAAAGGAAACAGATTTAGTAATATCAGACCTTAAATCATATTATAAGGTGAGAGCATTGTTGAAGCATAAAATGGATAATTTTGATTATTTCAAATTAAAAATTTCTTGTATAAATAAAACCTATGCAGCCAAGAATAGAAGGAATGCAAAAAATTAGAGGGAAAACTTTCATAGTCAGTCTCTCAGATAGAATGTGATTGGGTTGGAATACTGCTGTTGTGTCGAAAATGATAGCTGGTTGATTTAGAAAAACATGGAAAGACTTGAACTTATGAAGATGCTGTCCACCTTCAGAGAAACAGATGAAAAGTAGAAATAAGCATAGCATGATGGTACATATAGGTGTATAATTATATATGTATATATGTGTATGTTAATAGATATCTATGTGTATGTATGTGTATCTAGATTTAGATCTATATCTATCTCTAGCTATCTATCTATGTTTTTGTCTGTCTATCTATCTATCAATCATCTATCTATCTATCTATCTATCTATCTATCTATCATCTATCTATCTATCTAAGCTTAAATATAGCCTTCTCGGGTGGGGGAGGGAGAAGAAAAATAAAGTAAAAAGTACACATCAGAGAATAAAATAAAACCTACAAGGAAGTCAAGAAAAGCTGGACAGCTTTGAAAACAATGTGTAGTACTTATTATGTAGGCTTTCTTGAAATGGAAATTTATTACTTTATACTGAATCCTCGCTTATGTTCTGCTGTGTACATGGCAATGGTTTTTTTTCTCTTTTTGTATTTAAGTTTAAAATAAATTTGGAAACTTAAAAAAAGTTTCAATGAGTTACATGTATCCTCTCCCCATATAAGAGTATAAACAGTTTAACCTTGTTTAATCTTTTATGTTTTCTCCCTCAAGTTTACATTTAATGCTTCTCCTGAGTCCTGTGTTTGAATGTCAAGTTTTTTAACTCTGATCTTTTCATCAAGAATGATTGAAAATCTTCTATTTCATTAAATTTCCATTCCTCACCCTCAGCCCCTGGTGTTTTACTAGATAGGTTGCTCTTGGCTGTAACCCTAGGTCCTCCACTTTCAGAAATAACATATTCCAAGCCCTCTGTTTCTTTAAAAATGTAGCTACCTAATCTCTTATGATACTAATTGTTGTTCTATGGTACTTGAATTCATTATTTATTGCTGCTTTCAATATTTGCTTCTTGATCTGAGAGTTATGGGTTTGGGCTACAATATTTCTTAGAGTTTTCATTTTGAGATTTCTTTTAGGAAGTGACTAGTGGATTTGTTTTATTCCTACTCTGTCCTCTGATTCTAAGATATCTTGGAAGTTTTCCTTTACAGTTTCTTGAAATGTAATATCTAGACTCTGTTTTTGTTCATGGCTTTCAGGTAGTTCAGTGATTCTTAAATTATCTCTCCTTGATCCATTTTTCAGATCAGTTGTTTTTCTTATGAAATATTTCACATTTAATTTTTTTCCTATCTTTTGACTTTGTTTTATTATTTCTTGATATCTGATGGAGTTATTAGCTTTCATTCAGCCAATTCTCAATTTTAAAGAGTTGTTTTCTTCAGTAATATTTTATTGTTATTTTTACCATTTGGCCAATTCTGATTTTTAAGGAGTTATTTTCTTCAGGAATGTTTTGTACGTCTTCTTACAAAGCTGTTAATTCTTTTCTGTTATGACTTTCTTACACAACTCTTGTTTTTTTCTTCTATAGCTCTTATTTGATTAAAATTTTTTTGCCCTCTTTTTCTCTTTCTTTAACTCTTCTTTTTGGGCTTGGGTCCAGTCTTCATTTTTCTTTGAAACCTTGCTTGTAGATGTTTTCAGGCCATTCATTGTCTTCTTCTGAGTTTGTGTCTTGAACTTCCCTCTCACCATAATAGCTCTTTTATGTTTGCTCATTTTTTTCCAGACTACTTCTTGACTTCACATCTTAAGTTGTTTTGGGCTCTGCTCACTTCAGAGGAAGGCATCTATCCTGAGCTTCTATCTTTTTATATCCTATTGTTTTCACAGTTCACTATGAAAGTGAAAGTTTTGGGAATTTCAAAAGTGGTGTGTTCACTACCCTCCTTATATGACCCATGCAAGTTCTTGACCCTCATTTGGATTTATTGGATTTTAGGTGGTTCATTTTCAGTAGATTGCTGCTGGACTCAGTTACTATTAGCCTTCTGGAGAGTTCTGTGGGTTCAAAGCTACTGAATTGATTGACGCTCCTTTGGTCTTGGTTTCCTGCCCTGGTTATTCCACTGCAGACTCATGTGTGAGGCTAGATGTTAGAATTGAGTTCTCTGTACTCTTGGGCTTAGAATCAAACAGCTGAGTTTTTGGAACTTGCCTTGCTCTGTACACAACTAGGGCCTCTCTCACTCATGCCCTGGAGCTGTGACATAGAACTGGATAATGGGTGAAAAGAGCTGCCAGCTGGTACCTGTTCCTGTTCCCAGTGCTGGAATCTCTTTATGCCTTGATGTTTTCAGTCCTGGTGTTTATTCTCAGCTCTCCATCATTGCCATTGCCTCCTCTGCCACTGTGATGGGCTTCTAACTAGCCCCTACACTGCTGTCCATTGGCTTCACTATCTTCCTAAGCTTCCCTAGGCTGAAAAAAATAACTCACTGTTACTTTTTTACTTTCCTGATCGGAATTCAGTCTGGTTCATTTTTTTAAGTTGTTGTGGAGAAAGTGTATTGGGTGAGATGGGCAAAATTGCTAGCTTTCACTCTACCATCTTGACTCCACCTGCTTTCCAGTTAAAGCCATGTGTCCATGACATGTTAAAGAATGCTGGACATCTTGCAATCAGAAGACTTGTGTATGGGTCCCAATCTGAGCACTTATACATTGTTTCACTGTGGGTCTATCACTGAAACTCTGTAGTCTTGATTTTGCACCATTGACTACTCTGTGAAGTTCAAGTGAGGCATTTTATATTAAAGTGCCAAATTAAAAAGAAGGTATATACTGGTTGTGTCTCTGCAATAAAAGAAACCTCTGGATGATGTCAGATGTTTTGCTATTTATAAGTACCCTGATTGGTTAATATTTTCATTTCCACCTAGATGTTTCACTGTATACACAGTTTCATTGTTGCCTACATGTTTCCATTTTTTTCCATTCTAAATCAAATCAAAATGGGAAGATTGGGGGGAATGGTGAGTAGGAGGGAGAAGAAAGTGATAAGGGTTGAGGAGGCTACTTAAAATTTTTTAAAAAACAAAAACTCTGTATGTTTTGCAGCTCTCTGAAGCATATTATTAAGGCTCTCCTAAGAAAGTTTGTGATGAAAACCAAACCCAGGTTTGCATAAATCTCTTGCCTTTTTCATTATGTCCAAGTTTGAGGCTTTCAGATTCCAGACTTTATGCTGAAAAGCCAGAGGTTTCACCTATTAACTTAGTCCTGAGAGGACCTAGTACTGTTATTTTGTTAAAAATTGAAGTCCATTTGGTTGTTAGTGACTTGTTAAGTGGTACCCAGGCAGATAAAAGGCTGCTTTGGGAAACAGTCTAACTTGGTCAGTTTGTTCCATACCCTCCCACTACTCTCCCTTTCTTCTAACATTGGTCCTCAGGAAGAAATCTGCCAGAGCTCTCCTTAAGACATTTTAATAGGGTATACAAGACCATTACAGCAAGTAGGGAATTAAGGGTTTGCCTCAGTTTTTCTGTTTTTGCTTTTTGTATCTGAGGAAAAGCATTCCAGGTAGCATTAGGGGAATCAAAATGCATTTAAGAAAAGACCCTCTAGGGAAACTAGGCTGAAATGGTTTTAGGAGGATGACAAGCATATGGTTTCCCCACCAAAAGTGACTTCTTAGCACTACATATTTGATGATTTTACCTGAGGCTACATCTCTGCTGCTAGAATAAAACAGATATTTTAAGAAGCATCTTTCTTTTGTTGTGACTGAGAAGCTCAAAACTAGTTGACCCCTCCCCGGGAAAAGAAGGCTTTTCAGGGACTAAAATTATACAAGTGACTTCTAGAAAAATGTTTTAAATACGTTATCTAGTTAAGGAACCTCTTGTTCCTTTGCTTTGGGGAAGCTTGTGCTCTCCTCTATTAAAAGAATTTTATTTTTTATCCAAATTGCTTATGAGTGTTTAATGTGGCAGCTATAACAGTCTTCTTCTCCCCCAGGTTCTCAGTCTGCCTGGTATGATGCTGGATTGGTCTGTTGACTGGCAAGAAGTGCTATGTGATAGTTAACCTAACTCCCCTCTGTTCCCAGCGGAGCCCTAGAGGAATCCAATAAGATGAAATTCAATAGGGGTAAATGTAAAGACTTAGACTCGTCTTTTTAAAAAATTGACTTCACAAGTACAAGATTGGGGAGATGTGCCTGGATAGCAACTCGTCTGAAAAAGACATAGGGTTTTGGTGGAATGCAAGCTGAATAGGAGTTAACAGGATAACATGGCAACCCAAAATGCCAGTGAGATTTTAGGCTACATTAAGTGATATGTAGTGTCCAGGACTAGGCAGGTGATAGTCTTGCTGTACTTTGCCCTATCCAGACCATATCTGGAGTATTATATTCATTTGTAAGTACACATTTTAAAATGGATAAGCCAGGGGTGAGGAACCTGTGGCCTCAATGCCAGATGAGGCCTTTTATGTCCTTGGGTGTGGCCTTTTGACTGAGTCTAAGTCTGACAGAACAAATTCTTTTATTAAGGGAATTTGTTCTGTGAAATTTGGATTCAGTGAAAGTGCCATCCTTTTGGACCTAGAGTGCCACATGTGATCTTAAGGCCAAAGGTTTCCCAACCCACGATAAGCTGATTTAAAAATTGATAAGCTGATTATTGATAATCATAATTGGTCCATCCATTCTTCAACTGATGAGCACTTGCTTTATTTCCAATTCTTTGCTATAACAAAAAATTGTATTATAGGTATTTTTGTACCTATGGGCCTTTCCCCTCTCTATCTTTGAGCTCTTTGGGATATATGCCTGGGAACTGTATCTATGGTCAAAGGGTATGAACAGTTTCGGGATTTTTTTGGCTATAGTTTCAAATGGTTTTCCAGAATGGTTAGACTATTTCCTAGCTCCACCTATGATATTTTAGTATAGCTATTCTCCCATATTCCTTCCAACAATTGTCATTCTCATTTTTTTCTCAATCTAAGTGACATGAAGTGGATCCTCAAGGTTGTTTCAATTTGCATCTCTCTCATTATCTTCACTTTTGTCCATTTTATATTTACCAAAATTGTCCATTTTATATCTGTCATTTTTTCTCTTAATTGATTAAGAATTCTCACTGTATGGATAGTTTTGAAAGGCATCTCCTTCCATTTTCCTCTAAAGTGCTTGTGATATGCCCTCTGAGTTCACATTTCCTTTTGAAGTTTGTTGTGGTATAGTCTGGGGCAATGTAAGTCCAAATCTAATTTCTGCAGACTGCCTTCCAGTTTTCCTTGCAGGTTTTCTCACCCAAATTTTGGCGTCCAGTCAGTCATGACGAATTGCTAAAGTTCCTGCAATGTCCCAGGTATTTCATTGTGAGGCACTGTTCTAGGCACTAAGGATACAAATTCAATAAATGAAACAATTCTTGCTTATAAGGATCTTGCACTTGATTGCTTTGGGGTCCTCTATCACCAGTTGCCTCCATTGACTATTTTTATTTTTAACCTATACCAAATAGTTTCAATGACTGATACTTCGTAATATAGTTTGAAATCAGGTTCTGTTAGGCCACCTTCCTACTTTTAAAACTTATTTCTCTTGAGATTCTTGCCCTTTTCCTCAGGATGAATTTTGTTATGATTTTATCTAGTTGTATAAATAACTTCTTAGTAGTTTTTATGGTATAGTGTTGAATCTATAAATGAATTTAGGTGGTATTTTTATTTTTATTATATTGTCACTGCTCAAACATAAGTAATTATTATCTTTCTAATCACTTATTGGGCAGCTATGTGGCACAGTGAATAGAAAGCTGGGCCCAGAGTCAGGAAGACTCATCTTCCTGAGTTCAAATGTGGCCTCAGACACTTATGAGCTGTGTAAGCCTGGACAAGTCACTTAACCCTATATGCCTCTGTTTCCTCATTTGTAAGGTGAACTAGAGGAAGAAATGGTAAACCACTCCAGTATTTAGGATCTTTGACAAGAAAAAACCAACTGGGTTCAGACAGGACTGAACAATGATGATTACATCTTTTGTAAAGAGGATACCTCAAAGTCATTGAAATGTAAAGAGAAGTCCTTCACCTGCCAAATAGATATTCCCAATCCTAGAGGAAAAGGGGGTCTTGAATAGCTCTGGAGGTCCATCAATGATCTTGCTTCTATGATCCACTTTGTATTTATATTTTTGTCCCTAGCCATTCTTCTCCATAAAACTATCTAAGGAGTTTGGGATTTGGAACTGACAAATTGAAACTAATTATTCTTAAGGCAAGATGGAGTGGTTTATGGAGGGAAGAGGCTTGAGTCCAACTCTTCAAAACCCCATTTTGGTATTTTCTTGGCAAATATACTAGAGTGGTTTGTCATTTCATTCTCCAGCTCATTTTACAGATGGGAGAACCGAAGCAAACAGGGTCAAGTGACTTGCCCAGAGTCACACAGTTAATGGGTGTCTGAGTTGACTCAGAAGAAGCGTCCTGACTCCTGCCCAGCCCTCTATCCACTGCAGCCTCACCTAGCTTATTGTTATGTGAAAGCAAACCAACGTAGGTTCATTAGCTAGCATTGTGAGGTTAGCAGTGTACAGGATAACTCCTAGAATTCTGAAAGTGGTAGCAGTTTTCCCCCTGGAGACCTACACTGTCAGTGCAAGGGCAGGCTGGGCAAGTGGAACCTGAGGAGGAGCTTTATTTCTGTAAAGAGTGTTTTGTAGTTGAATTCATATAATTTCTATATGTGTCTTTGTATGTGGACCTCCATATATTTTATTTATTTGGTAGTTATTTTGAGTGGAATTTCTATTTCTCTTCCTCTGGGGTTTTGTTCATGATCTTAAGAAAATCTGGGGAGGGCAGAGCCAAGATGGCGGAGTAGAAACACACAAATACGCTAGCTCCAAACCCACAGCCCATAAAATATCTGTAAAAAAGAACTGCCAATAAATTCTGGAGCAGCAGAAGCCACAGAACAGTGGAGCAGACGAGATTTCTGTTCCAGAGAGCCTGAAAACCTCTCACAAAAAGGTTCTTTGCGCTGCCGCCCGGCGCCAAGAGAAGCAGATCCAAGCAGGCTTCAGGGATGGAATCTCCAGCAGCCACGCGGGTCCCTCCATCCACAGGTGACAAGGGTCGGTGAGAGGGTCTCTTTGGCGGGTCGAGAGGGGAGTGGGGTGCCCCCATAACTCAGGCCCCCTCGGGAGGCAGCAGCAGAGGTGGGAGCAGACAGGAGCTCCCCAAGCAGGCAGGAGCCTGGATCCATTGTTGAAGGTCTCTGCATAAACCCCCTGAGGGAACTGAGCCCAGTGAGGTGGCCCTGCCCCCACGTGAGCACCTGAACTTGATCTCACACTGCATAGCAGCCCCGCCCCCACGGAAGCCCCGAGGCTGGGAAGCAGCATTTGAATCTCAGACCCCAAGCACTGGCTGGGAGGATCTGGAGGCCAAGTGGGTGTGAAGAGAATATTCAGAAGTCAAGTCACTGGCTGGGAAAATGCCCAGAAAAGGGAAAAAAACCAAGACTATAGAAGGCTACTTTCTTGGTGAACAAGTTTCTCCTCCCTTCCTTTCTGATGAGGAAGAGCAATGCTCACCATCAGGGAAAGACACAGAAGTCAAGGCTTCTGTATCCCAGCTCACTCAATGGGCTCAGTTCTGGGAAAAGGTCATAAAGAGCTCAAAAAATTTTGAAAATCATGTTAGAGAGGTGGAGGAAAAACTGGGAAGAGCAATGAAAGACTTGCAAGCAAAGTATGAACAGCAGGTCAGCACCCTGCTAAAGGAGACCCAAAAAATGCTGAAGAAAATAACACCCTGAAAAATAGGCTAACTCAATTGGCAAAAGAGGTTCAAGAAGCCAATGAGGAGAAGAATGCTTTCAAAAGCAGCATTAGCCAAATGGAAAAGGAGATTCAAAAGCTCACTGAAGAAAATAGTTCTTTCAAAATTAGAATGGAACAGACGGAGGCTAATGACTTTATGAGAAACCAAGAAATCACAAAACAAAACCAAAAGAATGAATAAATGGAAGATAATGTGAAATATCTCATTGGAAAAACAACTGACCTGGAAAATAGATCCAGGAGAGACAATTTAAAAATTATGGGCCTACCTGAAAGCCATGATCAAAAAAAGAGCCTAGACATCATCTTTCATGAAATTATCAAGGAAAACTGCCCTAATATTCTAGAACCAGAGGGCAAAGTAAATATTGAAAGAATCCACTGATCACCACCTGAAAAAGATCCAAAAAGAGAAACTCCTAGGAACATTGTGGCCAAATTCCAGAGTTCCCAGGTCAAGGAGAAAATATTGCAAGCAGCTAGAAAGAAACAATTCAAGGATTGTGGAAATACAATCAGGATAACACAAGATCTAGCAGCTTCTACATTAAGGGATCAAAGGGCATAGAATAGGCTATTCCAGAAGTCAAAGGAACTAGGACTAAAACCAAGAATCACCTACCCAGCAAAACTGATTATAATACTTCAGGGGAAAAATTGGTCTTTCAATGAAATAGAGGATTTTTAAGCATTCTTGATGAAAAGACCAGAGCTGAAAAGAAAATTTGACTTTCAAACACAAGAATGAAGAGAAGCATGAAAAGGTAAACAGCAAAGAGAAGTCATAAGGGACTTATAAAAGTTGAACTGTTTATATTCCTATATGGAAAGACAATATTAGCAACTCTTGAAACTATTCAGTATCTGGGTACTGGGTGGGATTACACACACACACATGCACACGCACACACACATAGAGACAGAGTGTGCAGAGTGAATTGAAGAAGATGGGATCATATCTTAAAAAAAATGAAATCAAGCAGTGAGAGAGAAATATATGGGAGGAGAAAGGGAGAAATGGAATGGGGCAAATTATCTCTCATAAAAGAGGCAAGCAAAAGACTTTTTTAGTTTAGGGAAAAAGAGGGGAGGTGAGAGAAAAACATGAAGTTTACTCTCACCACATTCCACTAAAGGAGGGAATAAAATGCACACTCATTTTGGTATGAAAACCTATCTTACAATACAGGAAAGTGGGGGATAAGGGGATAAACAGGGTGGGGGGGATGATGGAAGGGAGGGCATGAGGAGGAGGGTACAATTTGAGGTTGACACTCATGGGGAGGGACAGGATCAAAAGAGAGAATAGAAGTAATTGGGGGCAGGATAGGATGGAGGGAAATATAGTTAGTCTTATACAACACGACTATTATGGAAGTCATTTGCAAAACTACACAGATTTGGCCTATATTGAATTGCTTGCCTTCCAAAGGAAGGGGGTGGGGAGGGAGGGAGGAAAAGAAGTTGGAACTCAAAGTTTTAGGAACAACTGTCGAGTACTGTTCTTGCCCCTAGGAAATAAGAAATACAGGTAAAGGGGCATAGAAAGTTATTTGGCCCTACAGGACAGAGGAGAGGATGGAGACAAGGGCAGAGAGGAATGATGGAGGAGAGAGCGGAGTGGTGATGGGGGCAATTGGAATGCTTGGCGTTTTGGGGTGGGGGGAGGGGACAAGGGGGGAGAAAATCTGGAACCCAAAATTCTGTGAAAATGAATGTTAAAAGTTAAATAAATAAATTAATTAACAAAAAAAATCTGATGTGAGTTTATTTTCTGTCCTGCTATTTTACTGAGGTTAATAGTTATTTTATTTAATTTTTAACTGAATCTCTAGGGTTATAAGCAAACCATCGTATCATCTGTAGAAAATGATAATTTCGTTCCTTCTTCGCCCTTGCTTATTTCCTCAGTTTTGTCATCTTGGTATAATTGCTGTAGCAAGCATTTTTTAAAATCTCTTTCAAATAATAGAGATGACAATGGACATCCTTCCTTTATCTGTGATCTTATTAGAAATACTTCTAGTGGTTTTCCATTCCACATAATTCTAGCTCTTTTATTTAGATAGATACTGTTTACTTCATTAAGGAAAAATCTATATATTCCTTTGTGTTTCAGTATTTTAAAAATAAATGGGGAGTGTATTTTGTCACATTTTTCTGCATCTGTTGATTAAATGATGTCTATATTATGTTTATAGTATTCTTTATGTTGAATAATCTCTGCATTGCTGGTATACATCTATTCTGGACATAGCGAATAATCTTTTTCATATATTCCTTAGTATTATCTTATCAATATTAATTGGGGATGTTTTGGTTTTTTCTCTCTTTATCTCTACCTAATTCAGGTATCAAGACTATATCATATTTGTTTCATAGGAGGAGTTTATAATACAATGTCTTTTTCCACTGTTTTTGCAGATGGTTTATGCATATTGAAATTAACTGCTCTTTAGATGTTTGATAGAGTTCACTTTTGGTTGTTCTTTCAGTTTACATTGTTATAGTCACGGTGTATACTATTTTTCTGGTTCTTCTTAGTTTACTTTGCATCATGTCATGTAAGTCTTCCCATGCTTCTTTGTCTCCTTTATATTCATTGGTTTTTATTTCACAGAAATATTTTGTTATATTCATGTACCACAATTTATTTAGTCATTCTCTACTTTTATGGGTATCTATTTTTCTTCCAGTTCTTTACTCCTTTAAAAAGTGCTTCTATAAATATTTTGGTGTATATGGGACCTTAGTTTTTTTCTTTGGCCCCTTTGAGGTATATACTCAGCAGTGGGGTTTCTGGATCAAAAGGTATAGATCATTTAATCACTTTTTTAAAGCAGAATTCCACTTTGCTTTCCAGGATGGTTAGAACACTTCTCTGCTCTTACCAACAGTATACTAGAGTGCCTACTTTTCCACAACCCCTACAACAATAACAATACTCATATTTGGTCATCTTTGCCAATTTTCTGGGTATGAGTTGAGCCTTCAGAGTTATTTTGATTTAGGCTTCTCTTATTAGTAATTTGGTTTGTTTGTTTTGCAAGGCAGTCAGGGTAAGGTGACTTGTCCAGGGTCACACAGCTTAGGTCAACTGTCTAAGGTTGGATTTGAACTCAGGTTCTCCTGACTCTGGGGCCATTGCTCCATCTACTATGTCATCTAGCTGCCCCATCTTTTGTTTTAATATATAATTTGTTTTTTTCAGTTCTCAGCATTCACTTCCACAAGAATTTGAATTCAAAATTTTCTCCCTATCTCTCCTCACCCCCACCCCAGGACAGCGTACATCCCATTCACCTCTTCCTCCAGTTTATCCTCCCTTCTGTTACCCACCCTTCTTCCATCACCCTTCCATTCTGTTTTCTTGTACGGTAAAATATATTTCTATAATCCATTGCTTGTATAGCTTAATTTTCAGTTGCATGCTAAAACAATTTTTACATTCATTCTTAAAGCTTCGAGTTCCATATTCCCTCCCTCCCTCTCCACCCACCCTCTTTGAGAAAACAAGCAATTCAATATAGGTCATACATGTGTAACAATGCAAAACACTTCCATAATAGTTATGTTGTAAAAGACTAGCCACATTTCCCTCTGTCCTTTCCTGCCTTTCATTTATTCCATTCTCTTCCTTGACCTGTCCATCCACAGTAATGTTTGCTTCTGATTATCCCTTTCCCCAATTTGCTTTCCCTTCTATTATCTTCCATCTCCTATCCCCTTACCCCTTGCCTTCCTGCTGAGTAAAAGAGATTTCCATATACAATGGAGTGCGGGTTATTCCCTCCTTAAGCCAAATCCCAAGAGAGTAAGGCTCAATTATTTCCTATCATCTCCCTCCCTCTTCCCCTCCATTGTAAAAGCTCTTTCTTCCTTCTTTTATGTGAGATGATTTACTACATTCTACCTCTCCCTTTCTCTCACTCCTAGTACATTCTATTCAACAGTAAATTTTATTTTTTAGGTATTTTCCCTTCATATTCAGATCACCCCATGCCCTCTATGTATATATACATACACATATATGTATATATATACATATACACACACATACATAAACACATAAGCCCATGTATATATACATACCTACATATATATAATATATATACATACACACAAACACCTACATATATGTATGTATGTATGTATGTGTATATATGTGTATATATATATATATAATATATATATATATATGTTCCCTCTAACTACCCTAATACTGAAAAAAGGTCTCATGAGTTACACATAACATCTTTCCATGTAGGAATGTAAACAGTTCAACTTTGATGAGTTCCTTAAGACTTCTCGTTCCTGTTTAACTTTTCATGTTTCTCTTCATGCTTGTATTTGAAAGTTAAATTTTCTATTCAGCTCTGGTCTTTTCAACAAGAATTCTTGGAAGTCCTCTATTCCACTGAAGTCCCATTTTTCCCCCGGAAGTATTATACTCAGTTTTGCTGAGTAGGTGATTCTTGGTTTTAATCCTATCTCCTTTGACCTCTGGAATATTTATTACATTCCAAGTCCTGCAATCCCTTAGTGTAGAAGCCGCTACATCCTGTGTTATCTTGATTGCATTTCCACAATACTTGATTTGTTTCTTTCTGGATGCTTGCAATATTTTCTCCTTGACCTGGGAACTCTGCAATTTGGCCACAATATTCCTAGGATTTTCCTTTTTGGAATCTCTTTAAGGAGGTGATTTGTGTATTCTTTCCATTTCTACTTTAGCCTCTGGTTCTAGAATATCAGGGCAGTTTTCCTGATAATTTCTTGGAAGATGATGTCTGTGTTCTTTTCTCTTCATGGTTTTCAGGTAGACTAACAATTTTCAAATTATCTCTTCTGGATCTATCTTCCAGGTCAGTGGTTTTTCCAATGAGATATTTCACAGTCTTCCATTTTTTTCATTCTTTTGGTTTTGTTTTATAGTATCTTGGTTTCTCATAAAGTCATTAGCTTCCATCTGCTCCATTTTAATTTTTAGAGAACTATTTTCTTCAGTGAGCTTTTGAGCCTCCTTTTTCATTTAGCAATTTCTGCTTTTAAAAGCATTCTTCTCCTCATTGGCTTTTTGGACCTCTTTTGCCATTTGGGTCAGTCTATTTTTAAAGGTGTTATTTTCTTCAGCATTTTTTGGGTCTCCCTTAGCAAGCTGTTGACTCACTTTTCATGATTTTCTTGCATTGCTCTCATTTCTCTTCCCAATTTTTCCTCTACCTCTCTTACTTAATTTTCAACATCTATTTTGAGCTCTTCCATGGCATGAGACCATTGAATATTTTTTTGGAAGTTCTGAATGTAGAAACCTTGACTTTGATGTCTTCCTCTGATGGTATTCTTTGTTCTTCCTCACCCAAAAGGATGGAAGAAAATACTTTTTCACCAAGAAAGTAACCTTCTATTGTCTTATTTTTTCCCTTTTTTGGGGCATTTTCCCAGCTAGTGACTTGACTTTTGTGTCCTTTGTCAAATGAAGGGTATACTCTAGGGATCTGTAACTTCTCAGTTCCTCCAAGGTGGCACAATCAAAGGAAAGGAGTTTACTCCTCTCATGGCCTGCACTCTGGTTTGTGAGCAATCACAAGAACTCTTTTCTGCCCAAGATCTCTGAGAAGGATTCCCTCTCCAGAATCTCCACCAGCTTTACCATGCTAGCTCTTGTCCTCACCCCAGGACTGCCACTCATAACTGAGACCCAGATCAGTGGCTTGATTTCCCCCAGGATCTTTAGGTGAGGGCTCTAAAAGTGGCTCCTTCTACTGCAGTTGCTGCTGCTGCCCTGAGACTGGGGCTGGAGCAAGACTGCACTGTCCTCTCATCCTGGTGAAAGAGCTTTCTTACTGACGTTTGAAGCTGTATTTGCCATTTGTGGGTTGAGAAATCTGGGAACCATAGCTGCTCCCCATGATTCTGTACCCTAAAGCCTGCTCCAGTCCTGTCTGTGCAGTGCTGCACGGTCAAGGCTGGGTTGTGCTCTGCTCGGAGCCTGGTGTGATAGACCTTTCCTGTCAGTCTTCCAGGCTGTCTTGGGCTGGATATCTCTTTCATTCTGTTGTTTTATGGCTTCTGCTGCTCCATAATTTGTTCAGAGTCATTTTTACAGGTATTTTATGGGCTGTGGAGGGAGAGTTACAGCAGGTCCATCCTTCTGCTCTGCCATCTTGGTTCAGCCTCCCCTTCTTATTAAGAATTTCTAATAGTCTTTCTCATTCTTGTTAACAGTTTGAAGTTCTTCCTTTGAAAAGTCTGTTTATAGCTTTTGCCTACTTATCCATTGGAGAATAGCTCTTGTTCTTATATATTTGTGCAGTCATGACATTAAAAGGATAAAGGTGTATTTTTATTCCCTGTGGCTTGGCATGGATATGTTCGGGACTATGACAATATGTAGCAATGATATTATATATTATAAACACCTTCTCTTGCCCTCTCCTGAACCCCTAGTAGTTTTTCCTCTTTCAGACACTTTCCTGTAGCTCATTCTTTTATTTTCTTTTCTTTCAGACATCTTTCTGTAACCCATTCTTTGTCTCGACTGCTTTTACTAGGCAAGAGATGACACATTGTAAATTTTGTCTCTATACCTGAAAAGAGATGGGAAAAATAAAAGTTTCTACTTTGGGGTTTGGCTTTTACCTTTGGATCAGACTGTTAGAACTCTACGGACGGACCTCTGGTGTCTTCACAAAGTCACCTGAAATGGTTTTTATTTTCCTTCTTCTTGTATGGTGTTTGTCACATTTCTAATGATGTCTGTTCTTAATTCACCAGCTAGAATGGCAAACATTGAAAATCATGTGCTATATGGAAAAATAAAGTATGGGTGATGATGAAACCTTGATATCCAAAACAATTAGCCCATTTGAAGAATATTTCTGTAGCCTCTTTATAATTTCAGAAGTTAAAATCATAGTAAAAAAGGAACAAATAGGTAAAACTCAGCACTTAAAGCATCTTAAACAAATAATTTATGCAAGTTGAATTTCACAGACACATCCAAATTAATCTCTAAATATTTGATGAGAATTCTCAAAGGTTTTTACTTGATCTTATTTGAGGTGAGACTGACATTTCATTAATGTAAAAGAAAACATAAAAGAAAAAAATCGAGTGCTAGATTTTTATAGTTGATGTTTTCCTTTACATAAAGGCAGCATATTTGCATTAATTACCATACATTATTTTCGTTGGTTTTAATAAACATAAAGAATTTCACATAAGTACTAAGGAATTGTTTGTGAAAAGATGAAACAGACTTTCAAATGGCAAAGATCTTAACCAACTTCCGACCTTTCTACTGTCGTCAATTAAGTTACACACTGATCCCTGCTCTGATTTTCTTTTGTTTTTTTTTTCCCCAGAGCTACATTTCTCTCTCTTATAACTAATCTTTTACCATGCTTGTATCCTTGTCTTCCTCTGAGCAGATGCCTTTTGCTGTAAGAAGAAGACAAATTGAGTACCCAAAGGTATGAATATGACCATTCACTGAGGAACTTCCTAGTTACCTACCAGTTGGATTCATTGGCTTTTAGAGTTTCTTCCCATGCTAAAGTTCTGTGGTTATAAAACTCTGAAAGGTGCTCTTTGGATTTCCAGTGATATCTGTCCTCTCTGTTTCTCACACAAGACAATCTCCCATCTTTCTCTTTAAAGTGGCCATGCACATAATGTGCTCCTTCTTTATCTCCACTTCATAGATGCTGCTCAGGCACCGTCTTTTGCATGAAATCTTTCCTGCCCCTCTCCCCTTCCCCAACAGACGACAAACTGATAATATCTCACTTCCCAGGATACCAAGTGTTTAACTCATTAACATATAATTATATTTTAACTATTTTGCCATTATATGTTTTTGTATATACTTGTCTCTCCCATTCAAATATAAGCTCATTGGGAACTGGGATTGTTTGTACTTGTATACCTAGCACCTAGTACAGTGCCTCTCACAAAGCAGGCATAATATAACACAAGAAACATTTATTAAGTACCTTGTATTTTCCAGACCCTCTGAGCACTGAGGATACAAGTAAGGAAAAGGATGATGGTCCCTGCCCTCAATGAACTTGTAATCTAATGACAGAAGACAATGAGCAAAAGGAAATTAAAAAGATGAGTAGTTGACCAATATTTATGTCATTACTTCTACATTTTACTTCTCAGAAGAGCAAAAGTATTAAATGTATCTTTTAAAGACTATGATATAATGAAAAGTATAACCAATAAGGAAAATCATAGAAAAATAGACAGAAGTAATAAAATAGTACAGTCAATAGGGAGAAATAAGAATGCAGACAAAAATAAACACTAATTGGCTGTACCTAAAATAATGCATGGGTCATAGAACATATCATGAAAGAATAAATAATTCTGGTAAAGAGAGTGATGGTGCAACAATAAACCAAAGTATATGAGATATGGTTAAAGTACTGCTGGGAGAAGCATTGCATCTTTACATGCATAGCTTTGCAGAACAGATGAAAAGGATGGACTAATGAATTAGCATGAAATCAAGAAACAACCTGATAAACAATAAATGAATGATTAAAAAGTTGAAAACCATAAGAGAGATAAAATTGATAATAAAAAGATAACAGTTCTCAACATGCTAACCCCTTTTGCTTCTCCGACCTGCCCTGATAGAACGACGCAGGCGCATATACCCACAACATGCACACTAAGATAGCCAGGTTAAATTGTCTCTATCTTAAATCATTTCCCTAGATAAAAGTTCTTAACTTGGGGTATGTGAACTTGCTTTTAAATTTTTTTTGATGACTCTGTTATTGATTTCTTTTGTAATTCATGTATTTTATGCATTTAAAGACATTCTGAAAAGAGATCCAAAGGCTTTTTCAGACTGCTAAAACGGTCTGTCATACACACATATGGACATGTGCATGAGTGCACGCACACACACACATACACACACACACATACACACACACACACAAGTTGTGAACCCCTCAGCTAGATGGTTTTTTGCTTCCCCAGTGAGTTTTTACTAACTTCCAGTGTAACTCCTCTAGTTTCTGCTAGCCCTTAATTTCTACTAATGGCCAGAGAAAGTTGCCACAGTGGGATAGCTTGTCTTTTTTTTTGTACCTAAAAACCCCTTTAGATGTTAAAAATCCTTAGGAGAGTATAGCAAATGGACATTGTAGGCACAGTGGCTTAGGCCTCTGAAGTGCCCAAATGAGCCCGTAATAGTGAGGAGAGTAATTTCACTGCAAAGTCTTCACTATTTTTTTTTTTTATTTAGCCATTAATTCTGTGGTTTTCAAGGTATTTGGTTTCCTGTAGAATTTCCATGTTCTCTGTCTATCCCTTATTTCTGCTGTGGCCCTAGGAGTCACCAGTGCCCTAAGCTGGACCTAGATAAGTGTTTCCCAACCTAAGGGCTGCTGGTTCCTGAGGGATCACAGACTTATTGCAGAGGGATATATCTCATTAGATGAATCAGTTTAATGAAGAAGGAAATACACCTTCCTCAGAATGAATAAATAATTCATCACACCTATAAGCAAACAATTTTCAAATGTATTGAGATCCTGTTGTCATTAATATAAAGTGATTAAAATGCATAACCGAGTTCACAATTGTTTTTTCATGAAATCACAGAATCTTAGAGGTGGAGAAAATCTCATCATGCTTTCTCTCGAGGCCATCTAAGTTCTTAAAAAGAATACCCTCTAAAACAAAGTAGTGGCCTGCCAGCCTATGCTTGATGACCTCTGGTGAAGGGTCTTAACATCACCTCCCAGGGCAGTTCATTACAAACATACAGACTTTGAGCACTCTACTAGTGACATCTTTTATGGCGATGAACCAAGAGCAGTTGGGTGGAGTTGACTTGAGTGTTGGAAACACGTACTTTCAAATCCTCCCTCTGACACTAGCTGGGCAAGGTCTAAACTTCTCCAAACTTTAGTTTCCTCATCTGTCAAATAAAGAGATGAGATGGCTGAGAAAGTCCTTTCCAATTCAAAATCTATTCATCTATGATCTTGTGACCCATTAGTGATTCCTTTTGGGGATATAATCATTCATCCGGGTCTGAAACCACCAAATAGTAACGCATTTCTCTCAATCTTCTGTTTCACATACACACACACACACACACACACACACACATACACACACACGTGTGTGCGTAGGAGGGACTTTTTGAAATTCTTGCCTAAAATCTAAATGAACTATATCAAATAGCCAATATTCTCCTACTTTATCAGTTTGAAAGCCCTGTCGACAAAGGAAATAGGAGGAGGCTGCTCTGATTTGTTCCCAATGAAGCTGTCCTAGGTCTTTATAATCATTTCTTCCTTTTCTAGATGTTCACTAATCATCCTTTACTTACATGTTCTAGAATTTGCCAGGAACTGAAATCAAGCTTTCTGGTCCACAGGTGCACAGAATATATTCTCTTTGTTTTTTTTTTTTTTTAAACTTTGGCATTCGGGTTAGACATTTGCTCTTCACCAATCCAACGGAGCCTCTCCAATTCTCCACAATTATTCAAATGTCAATGTTAGAGCCTCAAGCTATGTACCTGCCATTTCTTGGAATGCCCTAAGATGTAGTTAATCTTGACCTTGACTGAGATCCATGAGTGGCAGCTAGGTACCATATTACTTTGATCCTATTGATCGTGGATATCAATTCTCTGTTAGCCATTTTTTGTTCTGTCATTTCCAATACAAAGGTCACTCTTCTTGGCATAGAAAACAAGCATAATAAATATTGATCAGCTCTGCCTTCTCTCTTATGTCAGTTATCATTGACCTCTCAATAAGCAAAGGTCTTTTGCTTTCTTTAATCCTCCTTTTTATCCCATTATAGCTAAAAATCCCTTTATGTTGTCCTTTTCTCTTAAGCCTTAGCTCATTATGAGTTTTAGCACTGTTGATGCTACTTTTACAGGACTCTGAGATGCTCTCATATTCATTCTCTGTTCCTTGGTCTTGCTTCTGTCTTTTATACGCTTCTTTTAAAATATCTAAGTTGATTGGTGAGTTTTCTGTGCATCCCCATTATCCTGTTCAAACAGATGCTACTTTTCTTCCTCATTAGAAGTGCTTCTCTTTGGGTCTTCAGAATTTCACTCTTCAGAATTTCCCATTCTGCCAGACTGACTTCCTCTGTAGAATTTTACTCTGTGTAATCACTGCTTTTCTTTCTTCCTAAACCTTAAATCCATTTTCATAAAATCTAGAGTGTGTCACACTATGCCCAACTTTCCTCTGCTTCTGTATCACAATCTCTAGGAGGGAGGGTCGCTTCCCTCCAAGGTTCCCATCATTGTACTGTAGCAATCAGTTCCTTTATATTAGTGAAATTCATAACTGCAATAGAATTTCCTCTTCTTGATTCCTCCACCATTTCACAGATGAACAGATCATGAAACAAGTAGCTTTTCTTCCTTTGCCTGGCAGAGCTGAAGATATCTAGACAATTTCCATCTTGTTCACTATCATATTGTGCCTCTGTGCCAGGCTTGCAATCCATTTGCCAAACTCCTCATCTAGTTCCTTTATCTATCCAAGTTATCTGGCTAACCACACTTGTTTCTTCCTCCTTTGACCTTCACTCAAATATTTGCCATCACACTTTCCCCTCTGGCTCTTGGGTTTCCTCACATGAGTATGTAACCTATGACTCAAAGTCTATTTGCATAAGATTCTCTAGGCTGAATTGATTATTCAATACTTCATGCCTCTATAAGGGGTGGGTTTGGAGAGAGCTTGAGAGAAGAGATATCTGTCTTCTGTCTTCCAGCTTTGAGAGAGAACATATGGAGGTATTTGAATGGAGAGGAAGAATCTAAGAAGAAACTGGCATGTAGAGTAACTGGGACCTGAATCATGTCCCAATCCCCAGCTTACTATACTAAGGACTTTAGGGAATTTCCCCTTGGAGAGGTGGGGACTCTTTCTCTCTTCTCTGCCTTTTGATTGAGCTAAGATAATTTCACTCTTAGTGGGAGAATTCATTCAGTCTGTATAGTGTCTGGTATCTATTCTCATCTATATGGCTTCACTAGTTTCTGTTGGGCATTGCCTTGGATCAATGGGTTTATTTGCTAATTGCTAGTTCTATTCATTGTAGAAGCAGCATTTTGCGGGGAGAGAGTCAAACCTTGGATATAT
This sequence comes from Notamacropus eugenii, assembly GCF_028372415.1. Lineage (NCBI taxonomy): Eukaryota > Metazoa > Chordata > Mammalia > Diprotodontia > Macropodidae > Notamacropus > Notamacropus eugenii. The sequence goes on along the minus strand of NC_092879.1, from coordinate 88,176,381 downwards.
AGCTTGGAGAAATATTTCCCTGTTAGGGGACAGTCATCAGGAGCTCAACATGAACCTAAAAATTATTTCCCAAAGACTAACCATATTTAAGGTAGTAGATGGATATGGTTCTAGCCTAGTATCGTTTCTCAGAGGAGAGAAGAGTGGTCAGCTTCTGGTGCCAATCTCCTACTTCCCCTCCTGGAAGGAATCAGAATGCCCCTTGGAGAAGGGTGTGTAGAGGTGACTCTAGGGATATCTATGTCTATAATCAAAATGGACAAAACCTACTATTTCTTTTGAATAAAGTCCATAACATCTGTATTTATCCGTAGTCCAGTCATGTTTCATCACACCAAGTCTGAGTGATACCCATGAGGTCAAATTTTCATTCTTGCATTAGGATCTCTAGTTCTTCCTGTTACTTGTTTAACTCTTTGGACATTTATGTTTGACATTTGAGGCTGTGAGTTTTACTGCTGACTCTTTTCTTGGATTGTGTGTCCTGTGAACTTTTGGGTGTCACAATAGATTTTATTTACCCTATTTTGTAGCTATTCTGTGTCGTATATAGCTTGGGTGATATACATAGGTCTTCTCTCTGCCTGATTCTTTTTAGGAAAAAGTCCCTTTGATTAGATTTGCAAGGCACATGACAAATACATTTTACCAGCTTTGTGGTGTGCTCTATGAATGCCTCAGAATTTTTCATCCCCTATGGGATGAAAGCCACAGTTCAGAAGTCCAAATCTTATCCTCAGACATCATCTTCTTAGCCTGCTATTTACTTCCCAAATTGTTTTCTTTTCTGTATCCCTTGCCTTCATTGGATAACAGAGAAGAAAAAATGTGCAACACGTACCCCCCTTGCGTCTTAGTAATAAAGCCATAGACTTAGAACAAGACCTTAGAAGACATCTAGTTTAACCTCCCGTCAGAGGTCAGAACCCTTTTCATTATGTACCTGGTAATGATCATGTAAATTCTTTGAAGACCCTTAGTTTTCAAATACTATTTTATTGAGACTGTCCATTCTATGGTTGGAGACCTCCAATTTTCAGCAGTTTTTACATTGAACTAGTTCTGTATCTCTGTATTTCTGCTCTCAAGAGCTACACAGATAAGTCTAATCCCCCTATATAGTTTTGTCCTTGGTAGATTTGTGCTTCTCCCTTATTAAAAACCCCATGCATTTCAACCAGTTATCACGGAACATGGTTTCCAACCCCCTCATCACCTCTGAACATGCTGCTGAGCTCTTCTTACAATACTCGGGCCCAAAACTCCTAGTGTTTGGCTCAAATGCTGAGTGCACTGGGGCTCTCCCTTCTATTCTTGTAGATGCTCTAGTTCTGCTAGAGTAGCCTACGATTGCTGCACTTTGTCTGGTTACAATGGGACACTGATGTGTAGCTTGTGCTCACCCCAAGGTCTCAAGGAAGCTTCCTTTCGGAAGTGGGTTAATTCAAACAGTCAGCTCTCCCTTAATGTAAGCCAACCTTTCCCCAGACCTTTCCCCAGACCAGGCTCCATGTGGCCCCTCCTTCTCTGCGGTTCTGCCCCCAGTAGTTGGATAGGCAGGCTTCAGCGTGCATAGCAGAAGGCACCTGGAGCTGGGCTATACCACCACTGCATCAGCTGGAGGCCAGAGGGGGTGGGCCAGCACTGGGGCTGCTGCCAGCGTAGTCCAGTTTGCTTAATGTGAATTTCAAATGAGGACTGTCTGTGATTCAATTGCATTTACTAAGTAGCTATTCTGTGTTAGGCACCGTTCCAGGCAGTGGGAAGACAAAGACAAAAACCAAAATAGCCCCTGCCCTCAAAGAGCTTACATTTTACATGGATACAGATAGGTAAATACAAAGTATACAGGAAATAAGTGAAAAGTCCTTTTGTTAATTTCTGAAGAAATTCAGAAAGTGCTTATCTAGCAAGTGGCACTTGAGCAGAACTCTGAAGGAAGTTAGAGGTTAGCAGAGGTAGAAATGAGCAGGGTGGGCATTCCAGGCCTGAACAGTAAGCAGTGCAATGGAGATGAATAAGACCGGTATCTACTGATGCATTACCTAGGTAGTGTGCTGTTTCAGGTTGGCAGAATGACTTAATCCATTTTAAAAACAACCTTCCTTATGGAATGTCTTTCAGGGAGGATTCTTCGTCATCCTAAGATTTAGAGGTAGAAAGGGCCTTAGAAATTCTGCTAGTGAAATGTTTGGGGACCTTATATGGAAGGGAATGGCAAAGGGAACATGCATCTATATAGCGCCTACTATGTGCCAAGCACTTTTTTAAAAAAAAATATTATTTCAGTTGGTTCTCACTATAACCCTTCAAGGTAGATGATATTTTTATATAAATTTTATAGTTGAGGAAACTGAGGCAAATAGAAGTTAAGTGACTTGCTTGGGGTCACACAGTTAATAAGCATAAAGTTGGATTTGAACTCAGGTCCAGCACTCTATCCTTTGTGTCACTTGGCACCTTGTGATGCTATTCAAGTCACATCTTAGAGATAGGAATCTGTTCTGCCTTGACATAAGGCTCTCCCTGAGCACAGTAATAGTTTGCTGCCCAAAGTCAGATTTCCCTCTGCAAACATTTAAGAGAACTGACCACATATGTTTTTAAACTTCCATCTGAGCTGGAAAGGGGATGTCTTTAGCTATGAGTGAACTTCCCTCACTTCACCATTTCTTAAAGTGTGTGAAGCCAATCAGTGGTGGAGCTTGGCAGGAAAACTGTCTTCTTTTCTCCTCAATTTTAGTGGCTGAAAAAAGCTGATGAGAATTTAAAAGTTCTTTTCGAATAAATGTTGCACTCAAGGCTATTTCTGGTGAGAAGCATTTTTTTCCTTTAAAAAAAAACAAAACAAAACCCAAGTGTTGAGCTAAAGAGAAATAGGAGAAAATGATTATGAATTGCCACTTCTTTCCAGTTTTTAACGAGTTGTGTAGCTGTCCCCAATGGTTTTTTCAAAAAGTTTCAACAACTGGTAATACCCAGAGGTCTGCTGGATACCATTTAAAGGAGCCAGCACCTCATAAGCTGCTGTTGACACAGATGTGTGTCTCTCAGCCGACAGTGATTGAACCCAATCAGAATTTAAGAAGGTTCCAGGTAAGAATCTCCTGGTGTTCACTTAGCAAGCTGAAACTGCTAAAACATGTGAACATAAAGAAAGATAATCAATAGCCAAGGACTGATGTGTGAATAATAATAACTTTTAAAAGCCTATAACTATTTATCACATAGAAAAGATCTTCCTGAAACACTGGCCCCATCTGGTAAACTCCTTTCCCTTAGTTGTTGTTTACTTGATGTAATGAGACTTTTGGTTCCATTTGGGGTATTTGGATGGTTTGAGAGAGATTCAGACAACATGTAGCCACCAGCAGCAAGGCCCAGGCCTGCTCAGGAAAGGCAAATGGATCCCCTGGAGCATGACTGTAGCACTTTCCACGTATTGCCCAATGCTGGCAATGGGTCTTCCTTTGAACTATAGGAATGCTGGCTTCTATCTGAACTACAGTGGAGATGGAGCTGAAAACTGTCAAACTTTTATTCAAAGTCCCACGCTTCAAAGGCACTACTTATTCCCTCCCCCTTTTCCCTCTTTTCTGCTTCAAAGCTCTGTGAAGTGTCTGACTGCTGCAGCTGGGACAGGTTGTTCAGTGTGCTAACTATCCTTTTTCCAGAGGCAAGTGTTTCCTTCCACTGATGGGTGGGAGGGAGGCAGCCCTGGCAGAGCTGCCAACCCAGGGCATCCTGGGACGGATTGCTGGCAGGTGGGCAAGACAACTGTCAGGTGAAATGCTTTCAGCCACTCGTGTAGAGACCTCAATTTCCCAATGCTTCAGTTCCTGGTTATTTTGCAAGCTTAGAGCCTATCTTGCCCACCCACCACTCTGGAAGGCAGCCCCCTTGCAATGGCAGAGAGGAATCTGGACAGACGGTAATCACTTTCCAACCTTACAAATGGTTCTTGGAGGAGCAGGTATTGATACAAACATCATCTTCATCCTCATTATCACTGCCACTGTCATCAGCGTTCATACTTAGGTCATGCTTTAAAGTCTACAAAATAATCTTCTGACACCAGTCCTCTGAAGCAATGGTGCTAATAATATTTCCATTTTAAAGAAGAGAAAACGGAGGCCCTGAGCTGCTGGCTTGCTTGAGATCACCCAGTTACTAAGTGTTGGAACCATATGGTCGTATGAGTCTAAGTCCCTTATTCTTTCCTTGAAGACATACTGCTTTTCCTAGTGGCCTCTCATCCATACAGACAAATGGAAAATGTTTTCCTCACAATGTCCTTATGAGTGACAATGTTATAGCTTCTATTTTGGAGATTTCCTGCTTTGTTATATGTAACAGATAGTGCCTAGTATGTGCCAGGCACTCTGCTAAGTATTATCTCATTTGATCCTCACAACAACCCTGTCAGGTAAGCACTGTTATCATCACCATTTCATAGTGAAGGATACTGAAGCAAAAATTACATGATTTGCCTTGGGCCACAAAACGAATAAGTGTCTGAGGCCTTTAGAACTCAGGTCTTTGTGACTCGAAGTCCAGCACTCTATCCCCTGCACCATATGACTACCTCTGACAAAGTATTGACATATAAGCTCATCTCCTATAGACTCATTGAAGGCATCTGTAGGAAAATTCTAGCAAGGGACGGGAGCAGAGGGATGTCTCAGAGTTCATCCAGTTCCCACATGGCTTTGATTTCTTTTGCTAAATCATCATATTTTGAAAGTTGATCACTTGATGTAGTTTAAAGATTATGAGTATTTCATATGTAAACATCTATTGCAATTTTTCCCTTAAATGTTGATGGATAAATGTTATATCTGGACAGTTGTGGGTAACAATTTTACCTACAACAATAATGGTTCCAGTTCAGTTTATTTGTTGAATTCTGAAGAATACGCTAAAGTTGACTGTGATAGTACAGGGCTTTATTATCTAGCAGCTTATAAAGGATCCTGAGCTTTTGGTGTATAATCTGAGCCACCTGATCTTAGCTTTCCAAGTAGCCAGTAAAGACGAAATTTTTGTAACCTGCAGTGATAGGTTGCCTAGTTTTTTCCTACCTCGTTATATAATCTGCCCCAGTCATTAAGACTGCACCCCTTAACAATAACTTTCTGTAATTTCTCATGGCAGGGCCTTGAGTCTGAAGTGCTGTCATAACATCGATTTTTATGAACAAATATGCCTGACTCATATACTTTTGTGACCCCCCTTTTTTGCCAAAATATTGTAGGTCAAATTAATCTGCATGTTCCCTAGGGAGCACCTTTTGATTCTCCTGGTGAATCTTAGCTATTTCACATACTCCATCAGGGGATAAACTATTTGTGGTTATATTCAATAAATCCAGAAGTGTATTCGTCAGCCTTTTCTATTACTTTTTGGAGTAAGGTTTCGTTCTTTTTAAAGAAATAGTTCTGTACATTTTAAATCTGTTGTGTGCTCTGTGAACATCTTTCACTTCTTTTCCTCCTTTTTGAAGAGTAACTATTAATCCTTCTCTAGGCTGCCTTGAGGTGATAAGTCCTGTGTTTCAATAACATTGCCCAGATCTTGTTTAGATAATGTTTAGTGCCATTGTTTTCCATTTCAATGAGCCAAAAGTACATACTAAGACTAATGTTACATGGTTGTTCGTTGATTTCATTTTTTTTCCTTATTATACTTTGACTTCAGGATGCTAGACATCCTACTAACATTCATAGCCTCTGCTTTCTTCTTGGTAGTCATAAACTCTTTGTATCTTGCCTAGAAAATAAATATGTGTGTGTGTGTGTACACAAGATTTCGTCCATTGGTTCAGTCTGACCTACACATCCAAACTTAAAGTTTTCAGCATTTACTCTCCCTTTATGGACATTAAGAATTTTATATTTACTGAGTCCAAATGACATCTTGGTATCATCAAAGAAAATTTCCACTAGGTGATTTATCTATAGAATGTGTTTTCAGCAGTCACACAACTTGATATCATCCATGTGATTCTATGTGGTGCTTTGGTATGTCTCCCTCTTCGACTTGAATGCCATATTTGATTCTCTTTAGGAGTGATGATAATTGCATTAAGGTTAGGCAGAACCATAGTGGACTCTAAAATTTCTCCCTCAATGATGCCACATTTTATTTCATTTGTTCTTGAAATTATTGTGTCAGTGACATATTTTAAATAGAGAACTGCGTTCCCTGTGATGCTCAAATACTCTGGTATTCTCACAATGCTGAGATCTACTTTGCATATTGACTAAGCCATGAGTGTGGAACTGAGTCAAATATTTGGCACTGATCACTAAATTGATATAAAAACTATAATACCTTTGAGTTATTTGTAGAATGATGAATGAATCTATAATGAGTTCTTTTTAAATCCCTGAGGTTTTTTGTCCCTTTGTCAAAATATTTTTATGTTAATCGATCTTTTGAGCAAGTTGTAAAGGTATATATAAAGTGCTTTCATATATAACAGGCCCATATTTGAAGGAGTTGCTGGTGTTCTCATCTTTTGGTAATAAATATGTGATGTATTCTGTTAACAAGGATGCAATCAGGCTTGCTTCAGAGAATAAGGTGGGAAAGTATTTTGCTACTAATTCATGCAACACTGAAGCATTTGAGCCCATATGGACAGTTCTTATTTTGCTCTACTGCTTTCCAGTTTGGGAAGAAGCTAGAACTTCAGTTACCTCACTTCGTGTAATTGTTTTCTCGGTTATTACATGAATGGTAGAGAAGCTTAGGGTTTCCTATTTGATCCAATTTTTGGCTTTAGTTGTACTGGATTTCTTTTGACCATAGAGACCAGACATTTCCCACATATAGGGTTCTGGTTTTGGGTTCTCTCTGATTTCTTTCCTTCATAAGTTTCTACGGAAAACTTATTGATTGGTGAATGGTTTATCTTGTCCTTGATGCTACTTTGACTGCTTATATCAGATTAACTAGTTGAATTTTGCTTTTATTTATTGCTTAAGGGTATCAAAAATTTCCGATGAACTTTTATTTTCCAGATTCCACTATGAATTTTTTCATTGCATTTGTTTTTCATGGTATTCAAAAATTCTACTGCATATACCTACTAGAATTCCAGATGTGGCCCTCTAGGTCCTCTGGTGCAGCCCTTTCACTGAATCCAAGTTTGACAGAACAAACCCTTTTAGTATGTGGATTTAGATTTATGTGGATTCAGTCAAAGGGGCCACACTTGAGGACCTAGAGGGTCACATGTGGCCTCCAGGCCACAGATTCCCCACCCCTGTGCTAGTTATTTATGTACCCTTCCAATTTCTTTCCACCGATTGGTAGGTTTTTCAAGTCATTGCCACCATAGTAGTGTTTGACATTTGTCCTTAGAAATACTTCAAGATAGCTCCATCATTTTGGACTGAGGTCCTTGCCATGACCTTATCTCATTATATATTGTTTTATACAGGTCCTGGAATTCTGTCAAATATGCAGGAGAATGAATTCATTAAGGCTGATTATAACAAATACTAGATTTTTTAGTCAATCAGTTTTTGTATAGTTGTTATATTAGTTGTATTTATGGTTTCAATCTTAAAATAAACTTTTGGAAATTCCCTTCTAAATATGTGTATCTCTTCTTCAGAGTAATTTGGGACCCTGGCCTGATTTTTGCCATCTCTTTCTAGAGCTTCTGGTAAGCGGAGATTTTCCATGCTTTCTGATTCTTCAGTCTTTCCCTTTTTAGATTTAGGTAACTTCTCAATTTCTCCTTCAATGTAATGTGCGCTTAGGGATGAAGTTCATTCTCATGATTGCCCTCCATCGAGTTGCAATTATTGTGGTGTCTCAGCTCTGAGGATATTGCTGAAAAAAAAAATGGCACAAAGTCCTTGCCCATTACTAGTAAGATTTTTAATAGCATAGTACTTGTTTGTTTCTCTAAATTTATTTATTTATTTATTTATTTTTAGTTTTTACACAGATAGATAATATCATTGTTTTTAATATTCAATAAAAGAATCAAGATGAAAGCTCATCCTTTTTAGCCTCATGTAGAATATTTTTGGTACAACCATAATAGCAGATAGGACAATAGGGGTGATATGTATGACTTTGATCTTTTCTGATGGATCTATTTTGAAAGCTTTTCATTCTGCATAGTTTGAAGATTGAGTATTTAGCATGACAACAACTATTAAAAACCTTGTTCTTGAGTTTTTATATGTCCCTGTTATATCCAGGCAAGTATGAGCCATAGTCTGGTCTGTAATAATAGTCCTGTTAAAATACGATTTTTTTTTTGTTGAGTTCTCCGAGATATTTTGAGGTCTGTAGTTATAGAATGGGGATTAGTTGTCTGCCATTCCATGAAGACATGGAGTTTCTCCTGTATAATTGTAGCCAGTAAAATCATTTTTCTAGGCTTTCAGGAGGTGCTAATTTTTTTTAAGCTTACATTGATGTGTTTCAGTTTCTTCCATTTCCTAATCTACATTGGAATCTAATCTAATCTACATTGATCATTAAATTTGGGGTTCTTATGGGGTTCTTATTTAATTTGTAGTGGAAATGATCTGGTCCTGAAATGTCATCATAAACCCCTCCTCCCTGCCCCATTCCACGGATCAATTTGCATGACGTAGTCATTTCTTCATTGCTCTTTTTCTGAACACATGGGCTGAGGTCATGTGAGTGTTGCCTATAGAGAACTTTTGAATTCCATTCCTGAATCTTGGTTGTTTCCTAGGCTCCAATTGGAGGTAGACCACTGGGTCACTTTGGGTCACACTTGGCAAATGCAACAGTATACTTGTTAGCAGCCTTTTCTGTTGCTCCCAAGATGGTATCTGCTTTTTCCAAAAGTATTTTTTAACTATTTTTCATGTGCTCAAGTATGTTTATAAACTCTCTTCCTACTTTTTGGCAAATAAGAGTTCCTATTTCTACAATTGCCTTATGGTGAAGGGCATTAATATTGTGTGGGCTTTTATTAAGATGCTTTCAATGTTTGTTTTAGTCTACTCAGGGGTGGAGAACCTGCAGCCTGGAGGCCACATGTGACCTTCTAGGTCCTCAAGTGCAGCCCTTTGACTGAATCCAAGCTTCATAGAACAAATCCCCACAATAAAAGGATTTGTTTGGTAAAACTTGAACTCAGTCAAAAGACCACACCCAAGGACCTAGAAGACCACATGTGGCCTCCAAGCCACAGGTTCCCCTCCATGGTCTACATTATACTTCTCCTCCTCCCCCTGTTTCTCCTTCTCCTCCTTATTCTTGCCCCATTCTTCTTCTCCTGCTGCTGCTACTGATGGTTGTTTTTGCTGTTTTTATTACTAAAGGGATAGTTAATAAACATCTGGGAAAAGAAGCTATGATTATACCTTCCTCAAGAATAAATCATCCTGACCCCTCCTCCCTCCAAAGATATGAGAAGACACTTCCCTTTGACTACTGTGTGCGTTGGGAGGTCCACAGGTATGGAACATTGCATATCTTTTCAGATTTTTTTGATGTGTGGGGTGGTTTTACTGATGTTTTTTGTTCATCCTTTTCCTGTCTTTATAAAAAAAAAAACTCTTTGTTATAGGAAATGGCTCTCTGGGAGGGGGAGAGAGGGAGGAATACAAGTGAAAATATAGGTAAAAACCAAAACTGTCACTTGAGGCTGGTTTAAAAAAAAAAGAATGGGCTGTACCAGCCTAACCCAATTTTTTTGACAGGGTTCCTAGGCTGGTCGATAAAGCAGATGTAGATACAGCTTACTGAGGTTTTCAGAAAGAATTTGACAAATCCTGTCATGCTACTCTTGTGGAAAAGATAGAGAGATGGGGCTAGATGATAGCACAATTAGGTAGACTTTGAATTGGTTGACTGGCCATATTCAAAGAGCAGTTATTAATGATTTAGTGAAATTTACAGCCTAGTGGAGTGCCCCAGGGATCTGTGCTTGGCCTTCTGTTCTTTAACAACTTCATCAGTGACTTGGAGAGTATCATAGATGGTATGATTATGAAATATTTTGGTGACATAAGTCTGACAGAGATAGCTAACACACTACAGGATAGAATAAGCACTTAATCGACTTGACTCTGGGGGATAGAACAAAGAGAAATGGGTGAAGTTACAAAGGGATATATTTAGACTTGATGTAAGGAAGAATTTTGTAGGAAGTAGAGCTCTCCAGAGCAGGTAGGCTGCTTCTGGAGATAGTGGCTTTCCTTCCCCTTCACCCACCCTACTTTCCTCCATACCTTACTTACTTACAACAAAGGCTGGATTACCACTGATGTAAAAGGTACTCTTATACAGATACAAATTCACCTAGATAGCTTCTAAAGTCCTTTTCTCTTCTGTGATTTTGTGTGCTCTCCAGTAAAATCTGTAATGTTACAACTGCTAAGAAACACATTAAAGGTCTGCAAAGTAACTTGGGCCCTTAGGTATTGGAACAATAGTGGTAAGTAAGCAACCTCACTATTCTTTTTGGCTGCTTTTGTATTGGTGAGTTGTCCCACATCTCCTTCTCCTTAGAACCTTGTAGGTTGTGATGATAAAGAGTAATGAGGGATTTCACCTGGAAACAAATGAGCCCTGATGGGATAGCAGATGGAGTTCTGAAATGAAAGCTGTTAGCTGTGAATTGCCCAACCATTCTTGAAAATAATTTGGAATTATGCAAGAAAAGTTGCAGAATTGTTCATACTTTTTGAAACAGAATTCCTATTATTGGATTTATACCTTAAAAGAATTAATAATAGCAAAAACAAAAACAACCCCCCCGCCCCAAATGGACAAAAATAATCACTATATCTGTGACAAGATCAGAAATAAAACGTGACCAATTATTGAGAGATGCCTGGACAAATTGTTTTATATGAATGTAATGATATATTAAATAAATATTAAGTCCACAATGAAAGTAATGTAAAAGGGTATAGGAACTGGACATGTGATTTCATTGTTATAGGGAATTCCCATGTGAGGAAACTCTATCAATTCAAAGTGATAAGTTTTCTATAGCATACAGTCTTACAGGATTAATTGCCTAGGGCTCTGAGAGGTTACATGATTGAGTGGGTAGGTATCAGAGATGGGACATGGACAGACATATATGAGGAAGTCGAGGCTGACAGGTCTCTCAAGTTGGAGGAATTCTGGGGCACGAGTGGAGTTTCGAATTGATAAGGTGAACCTCTGGAATCAGGGAGTCACCAGACTGCCTGAGAAATGATGAAACAGTCCAAGTCAGAAATGGAGCACGTCAAAAATTACATGTAAGATATTATAAATAGGGGGCGGAGCCAAGATGGCGGAGTAGAAACACACAAATACACTAGCTCCGAACCCACAGCCCATGAAATATCTGTAGTAAAGAGCTGCCAATAAATTCGGGAGCAGGAGAAGCCACATAACAGGAGAGCAGATAAGATTTCTGTTCCAGAGGGACCTGCAAACCTCTCACAAAAGGTCCATCGTGCTGTGGACGCAGAGCCCAGCCCAGCCCTGTCCCAGCCCCAGCACCAAGAGGAGCAGATCCGAGCGGACTTCAGGGACGGGATCTCCAGTGGCCATGCGGGTCCCTCCACCCACAGGTGATGGAGGTCACTGAGAAGGTTTCTTCGGTGGGTCGAGAGGGGAGTGGGGTGCCCCCATACTCAGGCCCCCTCGGGAGGCAACAGTGGAGGTGGGAGCAGACCAAGGCTCCCCAAGCAGGCAGGAGCCCAGATCCATTGTTGAAGGTCTCCGCATAAACCCCCTGAGGGAACTGAGCCTGTGAGGCGGCCCTGCCCCCACCAGAGAAACTGAACTTAAGTTCTCACACTGAATAGCAGCCCCACCCCCACCAAAAGCCCTGAGGCTGGGAAGCAGCATTTGAGTCTCAGACCCCAAGAGCTGGCTGGGAGGATAAGGAGGCAAGGTGGGTGTGAGGAGAATATTCAGAGCTCAAGTCACTGGCTGGGAAAATGCCCAGAAAAGGGAAAAAAAAACAAGACAATAGAGGGTTACTTTCTTGGTGAGCAGGTTTCTCCTCCCCTCCCTTCTGATGAGGAAGAGTGGTGCTCACCATCAGGGGAAGACACGGAAGTCAGTGCTTCTACATCCCAGCCCACTCAATGGGATCAGTTCTGGGAAAAGGTCATAAAGAGCTCAAAAAATTTTCAAAATTATGTTAAAGAGGTGGAGGAAAAACTGGGAAGAGCAATAAAAGACTTGCAAGCAAAGTATGAACAACAGATCAGCACCCTGCTAAAGGAGACCCAAAAAATGCTGAAGAAAATAACACCCCGAAAAATAGGCTAACTCAATTGGCAAAAGAGGTTCAAAAAGCCAATGAGGAGAAGAATGCTTTCAAAAGCAGAATTAGCCAAATGGAAAAGGAGATTCAAAAGCTCACTGAAGAAAATAGTTCTTTCAAAATTAGAATGGAACAGATGGAGGCTAATGACTTTATGAGAAACCAAGAAATCACAAAACAAAACCAAAAGAATGAAAAAATGGAAGATAATGTGAAATATCTCATTGGAAAAACAACTGACCTGGAAAATAGATCCAGGAGAGACAATTTAAAAATTATGGGCCTACCTGAAAGCCATGATCATAAAAAGAGCCTAGACATCATCTTTCATGAAATTATCAAGGAAAACTGCCCTGATATTCTAGAACCAGAGGGCAAAATAAATATTGAAAGAATCCACTGATCACCACCTGAAAAAAGATCCAAAAAGAGAAACTCCTAGGAATATTGTGACCAAATTCCAGAATTCCCAGGTCAAGGAGAAAATATTGCAAGCAGCTAGAAAGAAACAATTCAAGTACTGTGGAAATACAATCAGGATAACACAAGATCTAGCAGCTTCTACAGTAAGGGATCGAAGGGCATGGAATAGGATATTCCAGAAGTCAAAGGAACTAGGACTAAAACCAAGAATCACCTACCCAACAAAACTGATTATAATACTTCAGGGGAAAAATTGGTCTTTCAATGAAATAGAGGACTTTCAAGCATTCTTGATGAAAAGACCAGAGTTAAAAAGAAAATTTGACTTTCAAACACAAGAATGAAGAGAAGCATGAAAAGGTAAACAGCAAAGAGAAGTCATAAGGGACTTATAAAAGTTGAACTGTTTACATCCCTACATGGAAAGACAATATTAGTAACTCTTGAAACTATTCAGTATCTGGGTACTGGGTGGGATTACACACACACACATGCACATGCACACACTCATAGAGACAGAGTGCGCAGAGTGAATTGAAGAGGATGGGATCATATCTTAAAAAAAATGAAATCAAGCAGTGAGAGAGAAATATATGGGAGGAGAAAGGGAGAAATGGAATGGGGCAAATTATCTCTCATAAAAGAGGCAAGCAAAAGATTTTTTTAGTTTAGGGAAAAAGAGGGGAGGTGAGAGAAAAACATGAAGTTTACTCTCACCACATTCCACTAAAGGAGGGAATAAAATGCACACTCGTTTTGGTATGAAAACCTATCTTACAATACAGGAAAGTGGGGGATAAGGGGATAAACAGGGTGGGGGGGATGATGGAAGGGAGGGCATGAGGAGGAGGGTACAATTTGAGGTTGACACTCATGGGGAGGGACAGGATCAAAAGAGAGAATAGAAGTAATTGGGGGCAGGATAGGATGGAGGGAAATATAGTTAGTCTTATACAACACGACTATTATGGAAGTCATTTGCAAAACTACACAGATTTGGCCTATATTGAATTGCTTGCCTTCCAAAGGAAGGGGGTGGGGAGGGAGGGAGGAAAAGAAGTTGGAACTCAAAGTTTTAGGAACAACTGTCGAGTACTGTTCTTGCCGCTAGGAAATAAGAAATACAGGTAAAGGGGCATAGAAAGTTATTTGGCCCTACAGGACAGAGGAGAGGATGGAGACAAGGGCAGAGAGGAATGATGGAGGAGAGAGCGGAGTGGTGATGGGGGCAATTGGAATGCTTGGCGTTTTGGGGTGGGGGGAGGGGACAAGGGGGGAGAAAATTTGGAGCCCAAAAATTCTGTGAAAATGAATGTGAAAAGTGAAATAAATTAATTAATTTTTAAAAAAGATACTATAAAAAATCACTCTGCTATATTCATTATTACAGAGTTTTATTATGATAAGGCAAAGAGAAAAGCATAATGGTGTTCCGTCACTACCAACAATCTTTCATTCTCTATGTCAGGACTAGTTAAGTACCTAGGACAAAGGGTAGGAAAAGTGAGGAGCTCTTGTTTAGCTGTAGACACCTTCTTTACTCATGTGAAGATGGGAAGTCCGAGACTAGGGTAGAAGGAGGAGCAGGAGAAGACAGAGCATTGGGAACTCTGGTGTTTCGCCATTGGGGAGCTTCTGCTCCCAGGGAGTGCCATGGGTTCTGTTTATACTTGCTGATCAACACTGGGCTAGATGGCTGCCATGACTGCCTGCTCCCTCTCTTAAGCAGAGGGTCCTTATGGGCTTTTCACTTAGGGTGGGGAGAGGATACAGATGCCCCTGCTACTCAAGTAGAGCCACCATGACTATGGGGGGAGAGGAGGGAATCCAGACCACTCATCCGCATCAATTTATCTGGTTGTGAGCTTGTGACTTGGTGGAAGCTGCCTGGCTCTCCTCATACCATCCAGTCCCCCAACTAGATTCAATGAATTTGCCTATCCTTTCACTTTTGCTGGCTTTGTATTCACTGCAGGAAAAGGTGTGTTTATAGTATATGGTAGAGTTAGAACAAAAAACACCCAAGAATTTTTTTCATTGTTTTGCATCCAGAGACACTCTCTCTGATTCAATGACTCTCTCTCTCTTTCTCTCTGTCTGTCTCTGTCTCTGTCTCTCTGTCTCTGTCTCTCTCAAAACTCTGGATTAAATGGTGTTTAAGGCCCCTTCCAAAGCTAAATCTTTACCTTTCCCTTGATCATACTGTAAAGTGGAATTTGCCTTTCAGAACAGTAGAGTCTAGGCCTTTTGTGATGACAAAGAACTAGAAACCAGTGAATACCCATTGACTAGGAAATTGTTAAGCCTATTGTGGTATTGAAATATAATGAAATATAATTGCAACTTAAGAAATTATAAATATACAGAAAATGGAGAAGAGGGGGAAGATATACATAGAACAAAGAAAGTTAAGCAGAACTCAGAAAACAATATACATGCTGGCCTCAGTGATGCAAGTGGAAAGATCCATAGCAACCAACCCTCCGTCTCCCCTGCAAAAACAAAACCAAACAAAACCATGAATGCTATGAAATTATAATCATCAAGCTTGGCCTTGAAAAAGGGAGTAAAAAATGGCCCTCCCTCCCTCCTTTCTCTGCTGAGGTGCAAGACCATCAGCGCGGAACTTTCCAGGCTTTGTCAGACTTGGTTGACATGACGGTTACTTTGGCTGAGCTGTTTTTTGCCTCCTTTCTTTTTCATCCTTTGTTACAAGGCCTGGTCTTTGGGGAGCAGAGTAGGGAGGGCTATATTTGTAAATGCTGATGGAAAAACAGAAAACTTTGGAAAGAAAACCGTAGGAGCAAGAAAAGAAATCTGTTTATTTGAACTTTCCAGGAATTTAGTCCTGTTCAAATGAGAGTAGGCTATGGATCCCAACCCAAGATGATGAAATTTTCTTTGGGACTGTTTCTCTCTCTTCCTCTCTCCTCCTGCCACTCCCACCAAATGAGTAATGAAGAAATAACCTAAAAAGGAATCTATTTTCAGGCTCACAACTTGTAACAGTCAGTAATGTATTGACTGAGTCCAAAGCTAGCCATTGGAATGGCCCTGGAGAAGTGGTGTTCAGAAGATTTTTCTTGAGTAGACCAGTCATCTAGTACTCATGTGGAATTGGATCTTCTTATTGACTTTAATGCTTTGCCCTTGTCTAAAATTCATTTGTCCCACTCTACCTGTGATAAGCGATGAACTGGTTTACGCATTGTACTCCAAATGGATCTTAGAAGAATGCACTAGATCCTTTTTATTTTCAGGATGTAAAATTGTTTATTCACCATTTAAATCACAAAGTTACCATTAATCTAGAAATTCTGTGAGAGGGAAAACTAGTATTGTCAGGTTATCTTAACGTCATTTAAATTGCTCTTTAACATTTGTGCAGTGCTTTCCATCACGTGAGTCTTATTCCACTCATTCCTCCCCCACCCCTATCAGGCCCCC
Organism: Notamacropus eugenii; assembly: GCF_028372415.1. Taxonomy (NCBI): domain Eukaryota; kingdom Metazoa; phylum Chordata; class Mammalia; order Diprotodontia; family Macropodidae; genus Notamacropus; species Notamacropus eugenii. The sequence goes on along the minus strand of NC_092879.1, from coordinate 88,160,231 downwards.
TTACTCCTGATTAGAAAAGAGATTTGGAGAGTTTATGTGACTTACCATTGTTACACAGCTAGTACATGTTAGACACAGACTTTGAGCCCAGCTCTCTTCCATTCTTAATGGTCTCTCATCCAGTTAACAAATGATGTGGGCCACCTCTTCAAAGAGTTAGAATAGTTTGTAAACTTTACTTAAAGTACCGAATGAATATAAGTGATAATTATTGTTGTTCAACTGTCATTTGTAGGCAACAAGCTCTCAAGTCTATATATCCAGCCTTAATTTCTCTCCTGAACATCCCCAACTTGTATTTGACATGCCAAATAAATGACCTATAAACCTCTCAAATTCATCTTGTTCAGGATGGAACTTAATGTCTTTTCCTCCCAATTCATCCCTCCTCCAGACTTGCCTATTTCTGTTGAGGGTACCATCATTCTTCTAACCATCACCATTTCCAGCTTTAGAACCATCTTTGCCTCTTCCCTCATTCCCCATATCCAATCAGTTGCCAAATCTTGTTGATTTCACTCTCATTCCATCTTACATATTTGTCTTCTTCCCCGCCTCCCATCCCTGCTTCACTCCCATGGCCTCCAGCCTAGTTCAGGCTGTTTCACCTAGATTCTTGCAAAATAACTTCCTAATTGGTCTCCCAGCTTCCTGTCTCTCCCCCTCCTCAGTCTACCCTCCACACAGCTGCCAAATTGATATTTCTAAAGCACATAATTATCTCTCGCTTTCCCACCCCACAACACAGACTCAAAACTCTTCACTGAATGGATTCAATTGGCTCTAGGATAAAATACACAATCCCCAAACTGGCGTTTAAGGAAGGGCTTTCTCCATCTGGCTCCCCACCTCTATTTCCAGCCTGATTTCCTGTTCGTTCACTTCACGCCCTCCTTGTTTCAGTCACACTGGCCTGTTAACTGTTCCCTGGATGCAAAATTCCGTGTCCTGACTCCATGTCGTTGCACAGACGGTCCCCCCTCCCTGTCTGAAATGTCATTCCTCCTGACCTCCTGTTCTTGGAATTCCTAGCTGACTTGAAGGTTCAGGTTCAAGTGTGCCTTCCTAGGTAAAACCTTTTCTAATCCTGGACCTTATTTCTGTTCTCTTCCTCTTAAGACTGCTTTATATATACTCGGTACTTCTCTGTGTGTAGTTCATGTTTCCCTAGCAGAACCTAATTTTCTTGACAGGACAATGGCCTTCCACAGAGTAGGCATTTCAGAAATGGCTTATGAAGTCAATTGAAATGTCAAGTCAACAAACATTAAATAGAAGGTCACTGTGTGCCCAGTTCTGTGCCAAGCAGCACTTGCCCTGTCTTAGATGAAGGAAAATAGGTAGGCAGGTATCGGCATTCTGTATTCACTAAGTTTTTTAACAACAGCCTTTTCCCACTCAGGCCATTCTTTAACCCATTTGCCTTCCTTCAAGGCTTTCCTGTTTGCTTTGGTAAGTTTCTCCACATTACCTTCCCCTCTCTTAGTCTTTCATGCTGTCAGAGCCAGACTGGGATACAGAATCAAAGGACCTACTAAGAAATGCTTAAAACAAACCTCTTTGATTTCCCTAGAATGAACAGTCAGTCTTTATTGTGTATGGAATTAATTCTAGTAATGAACCTTCCCCAGCTCATCCCAGATCTTTGCAAGTAATTAGCCATTCCCCCCTAACCAGGAGCCTGGGTCAATGTCTTTGGAAGCTACAGGCAGATCAGATAAGCAAGCAACTTGGTGATTTCTTGATGAAAATACCTCAAAAAATAAACCAGTTTGTGCCAGGTGTAGGCAGTGTTGTAGGGAACAGCTTCAAAGAATGATCCTTGGAGAACTTGGACCAAAAGATCACAGGGAAGACAGTATGGAACCTTGGAACCCAGCTTGCAAGTGAACTGTTGACTGTTGCTTGTGCAGTTCTGGGAAAATCTTCAGAATTTTCTTGGCAAATAGATGCTTATTCCCCCCCCCCCCCTTCTCATTCTTTCTTGGCATAGGCCTCTAGCAGAAGTCTGTTCCATTTGGAAATTTTCCTCCCACAGAAAATTAAAGGAACTCTGACTTCAAAATCATTTGCAATACTGCTTAAAATCTTCATACGCAGTAGCTTCACACAGAATGACATAATATGAGAAAGCAGAAATTGCCTAAAGGACCAAGGGCCCTATGACACTGCCAAACTCTTCGTGGCTTCCCAAAGAAACAGGAGTATAAGGATGCTTTGCTGATTATCTTTCATTCTCATTGTTTTGAGAGAGATTCATTAGTTTTGCTCTACCAGGAGCCTTAAAACCACCTGAAGAGTGGTGGAAGTAACCTGGATTAACAGTTTTGAGGTTTTTTCAAGACGCAATTAGGTTGACCCTACCAATCTTACTGTGCTAAGGGCAAAAAGAATGCCATGTGTTTGGCACCTTGGAAATAATGTTTCAAGTGAACCTAGAGGCTACTAAAAGTAATTTGAGCACAAGAAGGTGTGGGGAAAAAGGAAAAATGGAAATGGTGCTTTTGAGAGACTGAAATTATTCTTGTTCAACTTAATCTGATTCGAGATGGATACTGCTTGAGGGGAGCACAAGAACTGGAATAGTCTACGTAATGGAAAACCAAGTCTTGACCATTGCATCAAATAAAATATGATGTTGTTTGGTATCTTCCAAATGAAAAAGAGCCAAGTGCCCGTCAGTCACAAGTGGAGCCAATTCTATATTTATGAGCAGGGTGCTTGCCCTTGAATTATCGCCTGCGGTCCCCTTTGGTTGATTGTAGCTTAAGACAGAAAAATGCATCCATGGATGGCCCTGTCAGTGGAAAAGGCTTTTGTTTCTTTGCCTGTCGCAGGCACTGAGATTTGTCACTGATGTAAAACAAGACCTTTCAAGGAATTTTCATGTCATTCATCTTGTGCTAGCAAGGCCTTCTTATGTAAACTTGGTGTCTTTAGAGCAGGGCTTCTTAACCTTTTGCACATTGGTGAATATCTTTGACAGTCTAGTAAATCAGCGCTATGGACACTGTCACAGAATCAGGTCTTTAAATACATAAAATAAAATGCCTATGATTACAAAGGAAACCAGTTATGTTGAAATAAAGATACTCATAATAGCTAGTATTTATATTGCATTTTAAGGTTTGCAAGGTGTTTTAACTTTGTTAACTCACTTTATTCTCCCATCTGCCCTGTGAGGTAAGTGCTATTACTGTCCACATTTTATAAGTGAGGAAAGATGTCTGAGGTGGGATTGTGATCTTAGGTCTTCTTGATTCTCAGTTCTATATCCTGTCTATTGCATCACCGAGCTACCGTGAACCACCTTCTCTCCCAAATCTGTACAAAGATCCCTCATGGGTTAAAAATCTTTGCTTTAGAAGTATTTGTCAGTCACCAGTGGAGCCAGTTCTATATTTATGAACAGAGTAGTTGCCCTTGAATAGTTCTTTGAGGTTGCCTCTAGTCCTTTGGTTCATATTTCGGCTAAGTGTTTGCTTATTATAGAACAAGCAACTTAGTTCACTCATCTTACCATCAAGTCTCTGCTTACTTTGAGTTTGCTGGCCATCACCAGGACTGGTACCAGGAAAAATACTGAAGTAGGTGGCATTTACCTTTAGTGCCAGCCTTTCACTGGCACCATCCTTAGTGTCAGCTATGGTATTGAGCAAAGTGCAATCTTTCTGTAAACACCTCTGGAAGGCCTAGCCTTCTACCACTGCTGTAATCAGAACTGATAGATACTCTGCTTACAGAAACAGAACCTTCCAGTCCGTGACAGACAAGACAGAGAGCTGAGAACCCCTACCCTAAGATCAGGGTCACTACCAATATTTCTTCCATCTTTAATTTGTGAGCACATACACGTGTTGCTTGAACAACAAACTATGAATATCACACATACTTGAGCAGAGTTTGGTGTTGTGATCAAGTGAAACTTACAAAGTTAACATGATATATATTAATGCGTTTAATAAGCATTCAGTATTTACTCTATGCCAGTCCCTGTGCTAAACAATAAGGACACAAAGAAATTTTTTTAAAAAGCTGTCCCACCCTCAAGCTCATATTCTACCAAACTGAATCTGGAAGGAAGCCAGAGACATTTATGTGTGGTGAGGTGCCTTCTCTGTGAGGAGGGAATGTATTCTAGGCATTGAGGAGAAATGTGCAAAGGCACCTAAACTGAAGATAGAGTTCTTTACAGAAGGAATGGTAAGAAAATCAATTTGGAGGGCCCTTAGTGTGTGAAGAGGATTAATGTATATTAAGAAAAGAAAGCTGCTTTAGGGTCTGATTGTAAAAGCTTTTAAATATCCAACAAAGGAGTTTAAATTTGCTCTTAGAGGCAATAGGGAGCCACTGGAATCTCTTAGAGATAGAGAGGGGTATAACAGAACTATGCTTTAGGAAAATTATTTTGGTAGATATGTAGAGGATGAATTAGTGTAAGGAGAGACTTGAAACAGTAGCCAGTTGGGAGGTCCTTGAATGTAGCCGAGAAGAGAAGTGAAGATTTTGAAAATTGGCATATCATTTGTCTGTTTCCGTTCTCTCTTGCAAGCACCTCTTCCATTCTTTACAATTTTTAAAAGTTCACAAAGTTAAAAGCTCACATCCTCAATTTCCTTTAGTATCCTTGCTGTAGGTTCTTTGGACCTGGTGATATAATCTCCTTGAAGGCAGTTAGGTGTTCTCTAACCATTTCCTCATTTATTATCTGTTTCATTTCTGTAGAGGCAGCTAGGTGGTGCAGTGGATAGAGTACCAGTGCAGGAGTCAGGAGGACCTCTCACCTCAGACACTTGACGTTCACTAGCTGCGTGACCTTGGGCAAGTCACTTAACCCCAATTGCCTCATCCTGGGCCATCTCCAGTCATCCTGATGAATATCTGGTCACTGGATTCAGATGGCTCTGGAGGAGAAGTGAGGCTGGTAACCTGCACAGCCCTCCTTCACTCAAAACAAAGTCAAGTGCAAGTCATGTCATCATTTCTCTGATGGCATGGTCTTCTTTGGCAATGAAGGACAAACACACACAGAGTTCTGTACTAACCACTTTGGTTCTATCCTCCATAGTTCAAGGATCATTCTCTTTCATAGAGAAAGGAGAAACAAAATAGAGTTGAGCCATTCTGCCCTCTCATCATGATCCATAAGCATTGTTCCATTTCCAAGTTTCCATAATAAAACTTGAGGCTGATGAACAACCATTAGGAAGTTTGATTGGACTGGACTAGCTCATAGTCTAGAAACTAGATATGAAGATAAAAAACCCAAACTGAGATCTGATAGAATCATTCAAGTTTAAACAAAAAATTTTTCTTAATTAATAAAAGGTCAGTAATAAGTAACAGTGGAGTGTACTATAGTGTATCCTTTAATATTTGGGGTTATTTTTTACCAATTCTCAATTATCCAAACTTAGATTAGCTACTTTATAGATAAGTTACAGCAAATTGTCATTCTTAACCTGGATCCACTTTAACAAATTTTCAGACTACTTCAGAGGTGTCTTATCTAATCCAAGCCTCTTTTCTTTTTTGAAAAAAGTTTTATTATTGAATTTTATTTTTTATGTCATAGTCATTTCCCAATAATCTCAGTCCATCTCTCAGTTATCTCTGATAACAAAAAAAAATTAAGCAGAGTCATCAAATATGGTGACTGTGACTGGCAGATTATGTAGCATGCCATTTCCATAATCCACCACTCTTGGCTGGAAGTTTGTTCAACATCGGTCATCTGGAACCAATACTGGCTATTGCATTTCATTTGTGTTCTGAAATCTTTCAGTACTGCCTTGTTTAAATGATAATAGTGTGTTCTCTTGGTTCTACTTCCAGCATCATAGATCAATTTCTGTAAAGTTTTCCATGTTTCTAGGAATTTTTCATGGTCATCATTTCTTACATTGCAACAGTATTATGTTACGTTGCCATATCACATTTTGTTCAGCCATAACTCAATTGATGGACTCTACTTTGTTTTCAAGTTTTTGGTCTTTGGTGGTTGTTGTGACTATAAAAAAGTATTGCTAAGACTGTTTTGGTATATGGTAGAATCACACTATATGCACATTCAATTTAGATGAATTAAATTGTATATGTAAAGGAAAAAGAAAACTAGAGAGGGATTAAAGTTAAATAATGCAACAATTTAAATGGTGCAGATCAATCTGTCTACTATTCTATTCTGTGATCATATACTCTTGAGTGAACATGAGTTGAGAGATATAAATCTGCTGCAAGACCCCAAAGTCACATACACCTCCAGCATACAATTAGGGGGTCATGAAGATCTAGGGGAGATACGAAATGGCAAAGATATATTCAACCGAGCTTTGTACCTTAGCCTAAATGACTTTGCCTTTAAGTCAATCTTTAAAAAATTTGGTAGTCATCTTGTCAACTCCTTTATATACCTTGTTCTAAAATCTGATGGGCTGTTCAACTTGGACATGTTGCAGGTGCAAGGATAATTTTGACTGTCTGAAATTTTGACCTTATAATTTGACTGTAGAACCTATCCCTAACTAAAGTTGTAGACCCACTGCATATGGGACCCTTCTATCTACCATTTGCCTCCTCAGAATATATGGAAAGCTATGAAATCACTGAATTGAAAGGAATAGTTTGGTAACTTTTGTCATGTAATTGTTCCAAATTGATTCCCCAAATTGTTGGACCAGTTCACAGCTATGCTAAACAGTGTATTACAGCTTATTTTCCCATGATCCCTCCAATTCTACCTGATTCATTTTTCATCTTTGACAATTTGGATATGAGATGGAATCTCATTCCTGCTTTACATTGCATTTGTCTTATTATTGTGTTTTGGAGCATTTTTATTTTTGCATCACTGGAGATAGATTGTTTTTCTTCTTTTGAAAACTGTTCATTTCCTTTGACTATGTGTTTATTGGGGAAGGCTCTTAATCTTATACGTTTTTGTCAATATCTTATACAATTTGGATGTCAGAATTTTATCCAAATTGTTTAAATTAAATACCTCTCCCCAATTACTAGCTTCTCTTCTTTGGTATTTTGTATTGGTAAAGGTATTTAAAAATTTCTACACACTTGAAATAATTTGTTTTGTATTTCAGAACCTTCACTATCCCTTCTCTTGAAATGAATTTTCACTTACAACTCAAAAAAAATCTCCTGTTCTAGCTTAATATTTTTTATGATGTATCATTTTATATTTATTTCAGTTATCTATTTGATATATTTTGGTATGTGGGATAAGACATGGATCTAAATCTATTTTCTATCAAACTACCTTCCAGTTTTCTTAGCAGTTGTTTTTGTATAAAGAATCCTTCCCAAAGTAGTTTTTATTCTTGGATCTATGAAATTTATGGAGTATGTATAGTAGAAAAGGAATTATGCCTGCAAATACATTATGTGTAACTTCTTTTAACACACACACACACATATATAAGCATATATACATTCATTCTACAGATTTCAAAGCCATCCTGCTTAGCTGTGTTCCTTTCTGATCTTCCTTTCATTTTCTTCTCTTCATTAAAAAAAAGAAAAGATAGCTTAATGTCACTCTTTTCCTATTTTGTTATCTTAATTGCTTTCCTTTCTGCCCCTCCTCTTGGGAAAAAGAAACGCAAAGCTCTCGTTACAAATATTATGACATATATTATTATGTTAATCTGTCTTGTTATATTCTTCTAGGCTTTTTAAAGTATTCATATAGTTTATCAAAATTTGTTTTGTTGGCATATATATGATTGGGCAAAAATGACTTCTGATGATTTCCTTTATTTCTTCATCAGTTGTCATGAATTCTCCTTTTTATATTTTATATGAGCTATTTTGGTTTCATTTATTTTTCAGAAATTCAGACTAATTAATGCTTATCTATTTTATTAGTAATTTCTTTTCAAAATACCTAGAATGTATATAGTGCTTTAAAATTGGCAAAGTGCTTTACAAGAATTATTTCATTTTATCCTCACAACAATCCCAGAAGGTAAGTGCTATTATCATTCTCATTTTACATATGATGAAACTCTAGTTACCCACCAAGTGACTTACCCAGGGTCATATAACTAGCTGATTAGTGTCTGAGGCTGGATTTGAACTCATGTGTAAGTGACTCCACCTTCAGCACTCTATCCGCTGTACTACTGAGCTAAAAAAATTGCTTGATTTGTAATTTCAATGGATTTTTTTGCTTTCAGTTTTGTTCATCTCTTTTTTGATTTTCAAAAATTTTAGTTTGATGTTTGGTTGGAAGTTTTCAAATTGTTGCCTTCCTAGGTGGTTTTTGTTAAATTGTATGCCCAATTCATTGATTTCTTCTTTTCCTGTTTTGTTATTGCAAGCCAGCTCTAAGAGACATACATTTTCCCCTAAGAAGTGGTTTAGGGGTACCTTATAAATTTTGGTATATTATCTTTTTGTTATCATTTCATTTGATGATATGGTTTTTTCTATAACTTATTCTTTGGTCCACCAGTTCTTTGGATTAAGTTCTTTGTTCCTAATTCACTTTAATTATTTCTTCAAAGATCCCTTATTGAATAAAATTCTTTTTGTCTTTGGTTAGTAAACTTTATTTTTAGTACTTCTGCTTTTATTTATGAGATTTTTATGCCCCAATACATGGTCAGGTTTGTAAAGGCACCATGCAAGGGAATTTGTAACCTCCTTTCTCTTCCTTGTTATTAATCACCATTTTACAACCTCAAATTCTTCCGGAGTTCTAGTCAGGTCCTTAATTTCTGTCTCATTCATCTTTTTTTAAATTCATCTAAGTTTGAAAGCAGTACAATGAAATTCCCTACCATTACAGATAGTTTTGCTGTCAATTTCCCTCTACTATTTGCTTCACTTTTAAGTATTCAAGTGATGTGTAGTTAGTTAGCCTTGGTTTATAGCAATATCCTATTTTCTTCCTGTCTTGCATTTTTTTCTTTCACCAATGCCTTCTTGAGTTCCAGGTCAACTGTTCTCTTTTACAGGTAATTAGCTTATTTGATTTTCCATTATTTGTACTAAACTCTGTATTTTCTTTTTATTATTTTGTTTGCTATTTAAAGAACTCCATTTTTTGTGCTAATTTTTATCTTTAAGTTTTTTTAAATAGTTTTTTTCATTTCTTTTCTGAGCTGTTCTGGAAATTTTTATAGTTGTTCAGTTATTTCAGGGGTATCATGGGAGTTATTATTCCCCTTTTAGCACAGTTTTTTTTTAAATCAGTTTCATTCTCTGCATAGTATTTATTCGTTGTACTTGTTTTTCTTTTGTTATCAACTCTTTTCCTGGGTTTTCTGTGAGTTTCCCCTTACATTTATGCTTTTCTTGCCATTTAATATATTAATAATAATAGCTAATATTTGTATAGCACATATTATGTGCCAGGATACTATACTAAGTACTTTACAATATGATGTGATTTGATCCTCACAACTTTAGGAGGTAGGTACTGTTATTAGCCCCATTTTACAGATGAGGAAACCGAGACAAATATTAATTGACATGTCTAGGGTCTGGATATGAACACAGGTCTTCCAGACTCCAGGCCCAGTGCTCTATTCACTGTACCACTTAGCTGCTTTAGAGAGGATGGGATGAGGAGGAGGGCAGGTTGGTCTCAGCCACCTTCTCTAACTGTACCATGTTGCTTGAAATATCTCTCCTTTTTTCTTCTTTTGGCTTTATTTGATGCCTTCTGAACTATTTGATGGTACTGAGGATGGAATGGATTGATACCCAACCTTTCCTTCAATCTTTTTGTTAGTTCTGGCCCTTCACTGCTGGGTCTTTCTACGGTTGACAATCACCTTATTGACTCCTCTTGTCCAGAGCAGTGGGATGAGCTGAATTCTCAATATTTCCTTCAGTGATATGTTAGGAATCTTGATGAATCACTGGCAAGGGGAGATCTTGAGAAGCAACAAAAAGTAACTTGTGCAACTTGATGGTTGTAGGGAGATCTGAAAAGAAAACACATGGTACTATAGGAAGAAGGATCCATTTATTTGGAACTAAGAATACAGTCATGAGGAACTGCCCCTTGGAGAATGGTTTCTTTTCATTTTGTTTTCTTATATTACTTTATTTGGCATAATTTTCTTCAGTTTGAGATGAGGATGGCATTTGACTTCACTGGGACCTCTCATTCTTTCATATGACTAAGAGTCTATATGTGCCTTTTAAAAAAATTTGAAATCCTCTGGATTCCTGGAGATCTTTTTAGACAAATCTCTTTTTTCCCTTATCACATGAAGTATTTGTATTTGTCAACAGAAATTTGTTCTTGAGCATTACCCATCCCCTTTGGGATGGCCTCTCTATGGAATTTTAGGATATAAAATCCTATATATCTTTTCCCTGGACTTTTTGAAATTGATTATCTAAATTCTAGAGTGGGTGTCAGACTTATCTGTTAGAAGATTTAAGATAACATTGTCACTTCCTCTGAAATGTTCTGTCCTTTGTCATTTTGCAATTAGTTCTTCTTCATCAGTCACTAAGAATTGGATATGAAGTTGGAGCCACTGGGTTTGAATCCAAGCTCCTCCACTTACTACCTTGGACAAATCACTTAACCTCTCCGGACCTCCAGAGTCTCAGTTTTAAAATGAGCTCCAAGGTCTCTTCCAGCTCACAACCTTATAATCATTATTGAAAGAAGTTCACATGTATATACTCAAACCATTTTTTTTTTGCTTTTATGTTTTCAAATCCTTGCTTCTTTAAAAGCTGTAATTTGGCTCAGTGTCACCATTTTACCGTGATAGCATATGCCCTTTTAATGATCATTATCACTACCTGACGATGGTCAAATCCCTATCATATCCTATGGCCCTGACTTGGCTATCCTCTACCTTCTTCTCTCTTCTCGGTTCTACAACTTTATTTCATCTGCCCATCACACCCCCCTCCCCCCACCATTGGCAAATGATCTCATATTGTTCCCCCTCACCTGCTGAGAAGATTGAGGCTTCCTAGCATCATCAGCTAGTCCCCTTCTTGCACCTCATCACCCGCCTGCATTTTAGCCCATCCTGGGCTTTGCCCTCAGCTCTATGATGTTCCATGTCCTCTGGGGTCTTCCCCCTTTGCCTTCTGTCACACCACCCTCTGTATATTACCCACTTCCAATCTCTCTTTCTAGAATATAAACAGAAGAGGCAAAGGGCAGAGGAAGAAAGGAATATAGGATTGATTTATCTGCAGAGAGGAAAATTCTAGGAAGCACTGCCCAGATATGGTATTGAACCGAAAATCACTTCACGTAATTCCAGACATCCAGCTAAAAACTCATAATCAGCCAAATTATTAGGGTGTTTCCAAATGTCTGCATAATTGACTGAATTTTTCAGTGTTCAGCCAGCTGTCTGGCATTGTGCAGGCAACTGGAATGAGATGATGTCAAGCTTTAGCTTTGTGACTACTTTGGGAACTAGAGCCAGACCCTGCCCATTTGGGGCCAGTTCATCCCTGTTTTGAGGGGTCATGAATAATAACTCAGTAACAGTAATGTTTCAGAATCCATGGTGACTAAGGAGATGACACCATATTCATACTGGATGGAATTTATGCAAACTAACAGTGTCCCTAGCCTCCTCCTCATAGAATTAATTGACAATCTTAAAAAAAAACCCATAAAACTCTGCCTTGTAAATGTCAAATAAACAGGCAGAAATAGAGAAAGAATGGAAAAACAAAGGACAAATGCAAAAGTAGTTAAGTGGGATTTATTTTTCATTTGCAGAAAGATAGAATTTTTTTAAAAGCAGAAAATGAAAAGACTGTGAACTGTTCACCCCACGCTGAGAGCAGAGATAAGCAGCAACTCTGGTTCTGACTCATATCTACCATTTGCTTGGTTGGTTGTGGTTTCCCCTGAAGCTTGAATATATTCATTAGGCTTGCAATGAAAACGAAGTCAGTCTGTAGAAAATGATGAAATGCTTAATGTTAAGCAGCCTTTTTCTTTCCATCCTCAATGAATGGGGCCATTAATTTCATTGGTGTTGGAAGGGTGTTTGTATGAGTTCCAAACAGTACCCAACCTAAGGGACCATTAGATAGAGCAGATTTCATCTGTATAGCCCAGCAGAGAGAGAAGGCTTTTCAGAGAGAAAGCAGTGGTGGAAAGACATAATACCTAACTTTGTCCCTCACTATACCATTTTCTTCTTTATTCACTCCATACATCCCTGTATCCCTCACTGTGCCCCACCAGTGTAGATGCAAACCACTTTTCCTGAGGCAGATCTTTTTTCTCCTTTTTATTGCATCCCGTTTTCTTATTTCCTCTGATCTCACTTCTATTTTGGGTGATTAGAAAAATAATTCTGAAAATATCAATCAGTTATTTTAGTAATTTTAATAGTAAAATCGGCATCAACTAATTTTAAAAATATATTTTTAAAATTGCCAACATGTTCTTTTCTTTGGCATGATGTTTGGCCAATTGCTTAATTGTACCAGTTTCTTATTTTTTCTCTTAAAAATGTATTCATACATTTTGTTTTGACAGAACAGATACTTCTCAACAAAATCCCAAAATAGCTCCCTCTGTGAAGTTCTTTCCTTGAAAATCCCTTCCCATTTCATGCCACTGCTGATAAAATCCATCAGACCAGGCATAGGCAGTGGCTACTGGATTTTAGATCAAACAAGTAAAATGATATAAAAACTCAAATGTAACAGAAAACTAAAGGTTAAACATCTAACATCATCCATTTTGGGCTACCAGACAAATCGCTAAATCATTGTTCTCAGTCAGTCCCTCTCTTTCTCTCTCTGTCTCTGCCTCAGTCTCTCTCTCTCTGCAACCATAACCCCTCACTCTGCTTTTTCCTTTAATCCCTCCCCAAAGAAAAGCCCACATACCCACACACAGAATGATATCTTAAAGTAATTATGTTCTTTCTTTCTTTTTTTTTTTTTTGAGAACACTTGACCAGTACACAAAGCAGAAGGTTGTTTAAAAGAAGCTGGGAATGGGAGAGAGGTTCAAAAAGAAAACAGGCCCTCCTGAAGTTAGAGACTGAAGTTAGAGTGGGTTTTCCACCACTGTGGGTTTGTGACCTACAGAGAACAACTATAGTTTATACCAGGGGTGGGGAACCTATAGCCTCGAGGCTACATGTGGCCTTCTAGGTCCTTGGGAGCAGCCTTTTGACTGGTTTGATAGAAAAAATCCTTTTATGAAAGGGATTTGTTCTGTGAAGTTTGGATTCAGTCAAAGGGCCGCACTTGAGGACCTAGAGGAGCACATGTGGCCTCGACGCTGCAGGTTCTCCAGCCCTGATCTATACCCTCTTGCTTCTGCCATTCTCATTTCTTTTGCACACTCATGATCTCAGCAGCAGCCACAATGCTGTGAAGCAGTCAGCTCTCCATTCCTCCCTCTCTCAGTTGTCATGCCACCAGGAGTCTTGTCCAACTCCCAAGCACATTGCTGTCCTCTCATTTCTCTGAGCTTTTGCTTCCCTGTCCCTCCTGGATAGGGGAAGGGAATGCTCTTCCTTTAGGTACTGACATAGGACACTTCCATGGCTCCCTAAGGCTCTTGCAGACAGGTTTGGGGAATTCCTCTCTGCTGGTAGCCAGTGGCTTCCTGTGCTGTGCTGCAAGTGGATTTGTGATGTTTTTGATATAGATGCTTCATCTAATGGTGCAGGTCATGAACCCATCAACAACTTCTTGTTTTCTTGGATTCCAGTCAGGGTCCTCCGATAAAACTTTCATCCATCCAGGAAGCACTCAATGGGCTACAGACTTTCTTCTATATGTTTTATCATTTCATAGATATCAGTATAATGTTTATCATCTTCACCCATTATCCTGACCTCTTACCATCACTGACCTTTCTTTTCTGATCAGACGTTTCCTGGATGATATTCTTAATAACACATCTTAGGCACAGGTTAGTACAGATAATACATTATCACCTACTTGATTTAGTTACTTAATGGTACAGGGAATAAATTGCTTTACCATACCTTTACTATAGAAGAAAGGAAAAAGGGAGAAAGGGAGGAAGAAAGGAAGGAAGGAAGGAAGAAAAAAAAACACTTATTAAGTACCTACTCAATGAAAGGTACTGTGCTAAGAACTTTACAAATATAAAATTCTATCTTCACAGAAACCCTAGGAAGTAGATGCTGTTACGATCCCCATTTTATGGTTGAGGTTAAAGGAGGCAGAGGTTAAGTCACTGACTTAAGTCAGTAAGTTCCTGCAACTAGATTTGATCTCAAGATATTTCATTGTAATCTCTGCAGTGCCTGTTATATGGATGTATGTGTGTATGTGTGCATATCTATATTTATCTATCATCTATCTATCTATCTATCTATCTATCTATCTATCTATCTATCTATCTATCTATCTATCTATCTATCTATCTACCTATCTATCCTGACAGATTAGCTCAGTGGATTGCTCAACCTGCTCTTAGTAAGAAAGGAAAGTGGAATGAAACATTTAAAAACATTTTGAACTACATGCTACCCATGCTTGATGTAATGCATTTTGAAAATCTTTTTAAAAAATATTTTAGTCCAATATCCTGCCTTACTTATAGTCTAGTGAAAAGGATGAAATCTTTCTTTCATGATTGAGGGTTTCTAAAGATCTCTAGGCCAGCATTTGGAATATCATTGATTGTTATATGGGATAGTAGGTGTAAAAGCTGTAATAGATTGAATTGAACTTTTAGTGATTTCAAGAAAAACCCTAGAAATTGCCTTTCACCTAAATAATAAGTCCCTGCTTTCACTCATTTTCCTGTTCCTACTCATTTTTTCTATTTCTACATAATTCCATTTAACTGAGCATTTCATTTTGTTGGGTTTTAGATAATTGCAGTTTAATCATTGAGAAACTAAAGAGAACAAATTCTGTCTTTTAGAAATGCTAATGTGAGTTTAAATGTGAAAGGTAGGAACTGACAAAATTATATACAGTCAGGCTTAGGTTCAAGCATTCTGAAATGCAAATGAAGATGTTGACACGTGTGTCTAAAGTGTTAAGTGGACGAAACGATGCAGTCAGTGTTTCAGAGATGAATGTGGTCAGCAGATAACACAACAGTGAGAACTGGGAATTAATGCCAGCAAAAGAGAATGCTGCACAGAGAAAATTAATAATGATCATAAATGAATGCAACTGATTCAAAATCAGCAGTTACATTTTTATTATGACCAATTAAACCCCTTTCCCTGAGTAGATTCCCCGATTGGCCTTTGCCCTTTTTGGAAACACTCCCAATTTGGTCAGTTGTACCGAACTTCGGTTTCTATCATATGGTAATCATTGTAGCATCCGTCTGTGTATAAGAACAAATGATGTACAACACTTTTTTTTCTGAAGTGGCCAGTGTCTTTCCCTTAGGTCAAAGACTTACTTAGTATATCTGCATCCTAATCTGATAATTTTTTCTATTTTTTAAGGGGCTAGGGTCTGAATCTGTGATTTCTTCAAGATAGAGAATGTCTTTTTGTGGAAAGTCTCCCCTGATTCTGATCACAACATATCTGAAACTTAGAGTCTGGAGAATTTCTTGGAACTTTAAATGGTTAACTGAATTGCCCAGGATCGTGCAGCCATTATATATCAGAAGGAAGATTTAAACTTTTATCTTCTTGTCTCCACAGCTGGCCCTCTGTCCACAATACCATGCTGCCTCTCAGAGAGTTTTTAATAGTGGACGTTTAGAAGTGGCCAAGTGTTTTCATGACAGGACATCTTTGTTAAACCCATTTTCCACCTTCCAAGATTAGCCTTAAGGCATTCACTAAATGAAGAGTAACATTCCCCAGAATCTTGCCAAGATACCATCCTATAATATGTGGACCTGTGCCAAGAGCACCCACATGACATTACTCTAACATATATTGCGTCTTATTTCCAGAATCATTTTGAGGTAATTGATGTTCTTGTTTTAGGGGCACAACAGACACATGAAAGTGCTTTGCCTTAGTGGGAGGATACCTGCTTTTTACCTCAATAGAGCTGCTGAGTAGCTCTTCCTGACTAATTGGCATTATATGAATTGGTATCAGTCATGAAAGTATTAGAGAAAATTCAGAGAAGAGCAACAAAAATGATGAAAGTGCTAACGCAACTGACGTATGAAAAATGATTTAAAAGTCTAAATATGTTTCACTTGGCCAAATCACGTCCCCAGGAGATAGGTATGTATGCATATCCTGTGAATATTAGAAGCACGTAAATACCCAAGAAAGTAAGAAAATATTGATGATAGTAAGAGGGGCTACATAACCAGGAGTAATGGGAAGAAATAGAGTGAAGTCCTATTTAGGTTGACAATCAAGAAAAATTCTTTAATCATGGCAGCCATGTTATTATTACTGTTATTTTGTATTTATATAGGGTCATACACTTATATGGGCTGTACAGTAATTGAAACTATGCCAAATAAAGAATGAAATCCATTTCCAAAGGGAATTGTCAGAAGGTACAGACATACAGTCCTTTTGGAATTGTGTGTGTGCCCACATTTTCAATTTCATGGTCACTGTATTGGTAGAAGCATTACTCTGCACATGTCCTTTTTTCTCTCTCTTCATTTTGTAACCTCCTACTCTCATCATTTTTTCTCCTCTCCTCTACTCCAGTCTTTGATGAAGAGGTGGCTATTCTTTTTTTTTTTTAACAGTGTTTTATTTCTTTCAACTAAATGTAAAGACAAATTTTAACGTTCATTTTTTTTTAAATTTTGAGTTCCAGATTTCTCCCTCCTTCCCTTACCTTCCCTCTCCCTAAGACTGTAAGTGATTTGATATAGGTTATATAGGTCCAATCATGGAAGACATATTTCTATATTAATCATGTTGTGAAGAAACAGACTAAAAGGGAAAAAGAACACAAAAGAAATAAAATGAAAATAATGTGTTTTGATCTGCATTTAGACTCGATCAGTTTTCCCCCCTCTGGATGTAGATTGCATTTTTTTCATCATGAGTCCTTTGGAATTGTCTTGGATCACTGTATTGCTGAGAATAACTCAATCGTTCATAGTTGATCATGTATGATATTTCTGTTACTGTGAACAGTGTTCTGGTTCTTCTCACTTTCCTTTGCATCAGTTCATGTAAGTGCAGCTCTACCTGCTTGTCATGTCTTATAGCACAATAGTATTTGTACAAGTAAGTCTTTCCCACCTCCCCCAGCTCTTTGGAATACAGACCTAGTAGTGGTATTGCTAGATTAAGGGCATGCACAGTTTGATTGCCTTTCGGGCATAATTCCAAATCGCTCTCCAGAATGATTGGATGGGTTCAGGACTCCACCAACATTGCACTAGTGTCCTAATTTTTCCACATCTCTTCCAACATTTGTCATTTTCTTTTTCTGTCATATTAGCCAATCTCATAGGTATACCTCAGAGTTATTTTAATTTGCATTTCTCTAATCAATAGTAATTTAGAGCATTGTTTCATATGACTATAAATAACTTTGATTTCTTCACCTGAAAACTGTCTGTTCATATCCTTAGACCATTTATGAATTGAGCAATGATGTGTATTATTTTAAATTTGACTCAGTTCTCTATATATTTGAGAAATGATGACTAATCTTTCTTTTTATGGAGGCCAGCCGCTCTACATATACCCTTGATTTTATCTCCTCCTGATTTCTCTAGCCAATTATCCCCTCAATCAACTCCTTTCCCACTCAACTTAAATTTCTCCCTACTGATTCCTTCCTTGCTGCCAACAAACACAATTTATTTTCTCCTATCCTTAAAAAAACCTTTATTAGGACTTACCATCCACACAAGCTATGGCCCTATGCCTCCTCTCTTTCACAGACTCCTAGCTGAATCTGCCAACACTTTTGCTTCCACTTCTAAATCTCCTCTTATTCATTTCTCAACCTTCTCACGTTACTCAACTGTAATTACTATTTCTACAAAGACCGGTGCTTATTAATTAAATGTAATGACCATTTCTCAGTCTTCATCCTTATTGACCCCACTATAACATTTGATCTTGTTCTCACCCCCCCCCCACCCCTATCACCATCCTCACCTTCCTCCTCCTCCTTCAGTACTCTCTTCTTTTGGAATATTTGTAAAACTTTTCTCAGTTGCTCTGTGGGATCATAACTTTAGAGCTGCAAGAGCCCTCAGGGCTATTTAGTCTTACCCTCTCTTTGTATACAAGAGGAAAGTGAGGGCCATAGAGATAAAGAGCGTTGCCCAAGGTCATAACAAATAGTGTCAGAAGCAATTGAACCCAATTCCTCTGACTTTGCACTTGCCCTTGCACTTTGTGCCACTCCGTTCTCTTTCTGCCTGACTTCTCAATCTCTTTGGAAGTTTTCTCACCCATATTCTCCTCCTCTGTAAGTGAGGATGTATTTTAAAACTTTGTCCAAAGCCCTCACCTTTTCTTTCTTCATACTTTCTCCTGATGACTTCTTCAGCTCATGTTGGTTTAATTATCATGCCTCTACTTATGATTCTCAAATCTATATATGCAACCTTAGTCTCTTTCTTGAGCTCCATTCCTGAATCATCAAGTGCCTCATGTGCTTTTGGTACTGGATGTCCCATATGGCATATCTCAAACTCAACATGTACAAATAGAACTCATTTTCTTTCCCCACCCTCATCAAAGCCACTCCATTCTAAATTTGCTTCTCTCTACCAAGGGCATTCCTATCTTTGTAGTCATCCATGATCAGAATCTTACTGTCATCCTTGACCTTGCCCTATATATCCATTCAGTTGCCAAATCCTGTTGGTTCTTCCTCTATAACATCTCTTATATCGTTCATCTTCTCTCCCTTCACCTCCTAAGTTTAGGTCATCATCATTTCTTGACTGGGTTATTGCAATAGCCTCCTAATTGGCCTCTATCCCTCAAATCTTTTCCCCCTCCAACCCATCTCCCACACAAGCATCAAAATGATTTTCTAAAAACACAGGTCTAGCCATGTCACTCGTGTTTCATGCTCAGTACATTCTTTTGGTTACCCATTACCTTTAGGAGAAATAAAGTAGATTTGTCTTCAGTGTTAAAGTTCTTCACAGCCTTTCCTCAACTTTCCTTTCCATCCTTACTTCATATTGCTTCCTTTCATATACACCTTGGTTTAGCCAAAATGGCCTTCTTCCTTACCCCTATCAGTTCATCAGTTCTCTCCACACTTTTCCACTGGCTACAGTACATTCTTTTTTTTGTCTCTACTTCCTAGAATCCACGTTCTATATGAAGCCTTTCCTGAACTCAGAGTTCAGGGATTCTTACCTTTCTTGTATCATGGACCTTGTTGACAGTCTAGTGAAACCTGAGTCCCTTCTCAGAATCATATTTGAAATGTATATAAACAAATCTACAGGATTACAACAGAAACCAATTATACGGAAATACAGTTATCTAAATAAAATAATTCTCAGACCCCTCGTTAAGAATCTTTGCCCTAACTGTTAGCTCTTCCCCATCAAATCGCCTTGTATCTTTTCTTGTGTGTATCTGTATACAAATTATAAACAAAGTAGAACAGTGTGTATATGTACAAAATTTTTGTATTTATACATGTTATTGTTTTGCTTTCCTAGATTGTAAACTCCTCAAGGGCAACAGCTCTAAGTACATTATCTGGCATAAAGTAGGCACTTAATTAACACTTGTCAGTCAGTTGATTGATTGATGGCCAAGATCCTGCTCTTTCCCTTACCAGTTGTACTTTTTGCCTGAGGTGAGATTTGAACTCAGGTCCTCCTGACTCTTGCACTGGTGCTCTATCCATTGTACCACCTAGCTGCCCCTATGTTGGATCAGCTAAGAGGACAAAGGCTAATGATTACTTAGGTACCAGATTTTCTTTTTACTGGGGGCCCTCCAGTGCCTTCATTAAAGAGAGAAAGCTTTTGGGCAGGAGAGGAGCTCATGGATGTTCCTCACATTCTACTATGTACATAGATACCCATTAGGCCTACACCTAACATCAGCCCCACATCTGTAAGTCAGATGACATATGTGATTAAACCAATATGTGAAAAAAGGACATGTCACTCACTGGCTGTGTGACCTTGGGCAAGTCACTTAACCCTAATTGCCTCATCCTGGGTCATGTCCAGTCATCCTGATGAATATCTGGTCACTGGATTCAGATGGCCCTGGAGGAGAAGTGAGGCTGGTGACCTGCACAGCCCTCCCCCATTCAAAACAAAGTCAAGTGCAAGTCATGTCATCATTTCTTTAATGGCATGGTCTTCTTTGGCAAGGAAGGATGAACACACGCACTTATTGCCACTATTCCTCTTCCCCTTCTAGTAAATGACTTCTCATCCAACAAGCGTTTATTGAGCACTTTTACTATGTAGAAAATACTATGCTAAGAATTAGAGATTTAATGATGGCATGGATGGATAGTTCTTTCCTGGAAGAATCTTCTCTTCTCCGTCCTCACCACCTCACACTCAATCCTTTGGGAAATGTTACTTCTTCCTTTTGTATGCTAAAGTCTGCATCCAGAGTGGTTGAGTGCTAGATATGGAGTCAGGGGAGGCCTTAGGTATGACTCCTAGCCCTGCTCCTTCCTCTCTGTGTGACCAGGGGCAAGCTTTTCCACCTCTCTAGTCCTTTGTCTCCTCATTTGTAAGATGTGGATAATGCTCCCAAGACAACTCCCTCTGTACTTTCTTCTCCAGATTAATGGCTTGAATCTTCCTTTCAAAAGAAGTGACTTTAACACAACTGACATGTGACAGTGTGATGTAGGAGAAAGAATACTGGCTTCAGAGTCAGGACCTGGGTTTGAATCCTACCTCTGTCACTTACTGTTTATGTGGCCTTAGGAAAGTCAGTTCTCATTTTGGGCCTCATCTGTACATAAAGGTCTTCTATTAAATAACCTGTAGCATCCCTTCTAGCTGAAAAAATCTATGTGCAAATTTGAGACACCATAGCAAGCTTAGCAAGGGATTATATTTTGGGTTGAGAATCTAACTCCCAGAAGCCCTTAAAACACAGTATGTAGGTGACTCCCTATTTGTTCTACACAAAGGGCCAGCCCTGTCTATTAAAGGATAATGACCTATATTAGGTCTAAGTTACAGTCAGTGACAAAAGAAACAGAAATGTGGTTGGATTATAGTGTAATTAAGTGGATCTATAGCTGGTTTCATGACTTGAAAGGATTAAATGAAATAATCTCTAATGTTCTTTTTTCCTTTAAAATTCTGTCTCTCTGTCTCCCATTTCCCAGAGTTAAGTTTTAATGGACTGATAGGCACCTGGAAGGAATACTGTAGTCCTCAACTCTCTTGTGTTCATCGTTGCTATCAATAAATTGGATGAAAGCATAGATAGTATGTTTATCCAGTCCAGAAGCTGAGGTGGCTATCTCATGTGCTAGATGACAGATCCAGGATACAAAAAGATCTTGACCAGCAAGAATTATGAACCAAATCTAATGAAATTAAATTTAATGAGGATAAATGTAAAGACTTTCATTTATATTAAAATAAAGGATGGTGATAGAAAAAGACTTAAGATTCATAACTGCTCAAACCGAAAGCTTATGTGTCATAGGCTATATTAATTGCAAAATAGAGTGGAGCAACAATTCCATTCTATTCTATACTGGAGAGACCACAGTTAGAGAATTATATTCACATAATGTCTTGGGACTTCACAATGGATGATGCTTTAAAGGTCATCTAGTTCTAACCCTTTGTTTTACAGAAGAGGAAACTGAGGTCCAGAGTGGCAAAGTGACTTCCCAGTCATGCAGGAGTGCTTGTGATGGGATTCCCACTTAGGCCCTGATTCTAGATCCACCATTCTCCCCCAGCAGCACACTACTTCTACTTTTAGGAGGAATGGTGGCAAACTGGAATATGTCTTGAAGAAGGGAATGGAGATTATGGGGAAAGGTTTGGAAGCCACACTGAGCACTGACTGAACGAACTAGGGATCTTTAGCCTGGAACAAAGAGAGCTTTATCAGAAGTGTGTGTCTTCAAGTATTTGAAGGGTTGTCATGTGGAAGCAAGTCATTTTGACATATTCTATATAGATCCAAAAGAAAGAATTAGGCAGTATCAGTGGATGAAAGTGTCAGGGAGGTAGATAATGTATAATATATAACTTTAGGGTCTTCCTCTATATGCCTGGGATCTTTTTGGTACTCGGCAATCTCCAAATGTAAAAAGATGCCATCCTCAGGATACCCTTACAAAGTGTCTTCCAAACTCACTCAAAAGCATGTTTCTCAGAGGTATGTCAAGAGACCTTTAGGGACCATGAGTGTCCCTCTGGGGAATCCTAGGATATATAAATGAAGCCCTTTACAAAATGTGGATCACAAGAGTGGATTATATCAGAGATATGGTTCACATGTATGAATCAAAGAGAAATATGATTAAAACCAGACTCTCATTGAAAATAGGACAGCTGCATGTTGTCATTTTTTTCAAAGCAAAGATTCTGAACTTCAAGTTCTGCACTTGGCACCTTAAATTTCTTTGTTTATTTAAAATATTTTTGAAATACTTAATAACTATATTTCAATATAATTGGTTTCCTTCGTAGTTTCCTGGGTTCAAATCCTCCGTGTGACAATTACTAGCTGCATGACCATGAGTACAGTCACTTAAGTTCCCTGAACCTTATTTTCCTCATCTGTTAATGCAGGACTTTGAATAACTGTGAGGATCATGTGATAAGGCATGGGAAGCCTTTTGCAAACTTGAAAGTGTCATTGAAATTTCAGCTATTTTTAGGGCTCCATTGGGAACAGTGCTCTTGTTCTAAATTTTGTTGTTGTTTCCTAAAGATTTAAGAAGAGGAAATGTGAACTTGATAAATGTTTGTTGAATTGAAATGGGCTTATAATTATCCATGGAATAGCCCATAGCAAGCGACAAGTAATAGCAGCCACTTTTCTTTACAACTCAATACCCCTGAAACGATACTGTTTGCCTAGACTTTAATGGCATGGAAACTGGCCAATTGTACTTCCAAGTGATTCTAAACTGAGATACCCTAACTGAAAATGCTCTCATCCTGGTGGAAATGCAAGAGAAAAGCCCTAAAAGGGCTTTCACTCAAGGAGTCCTCAGGGCACTGTTAGGCTTTGGTGGCAACTCCTACTCTACTATCCCAGTGAATTAAGGGTCATCCTTAAGTAAATTGAGTCACCATGGTTTGGGATTTGTGCTAGTTAAGCTCATTACCATTGAAACTTCTTGAATTGGCCTATGAAAAAGCATTCAGAGAAGCTTCTAAAGTGACATTCCTTGCTTTGGAAGGAGAATTAATTTGAATTGTCATTGTTAGATGACCTAATTTATCTCTTCCATCTATTATGTCTGTGAAGAATGACACTGGTCTGCTCCCTATTCAGGGTGAACATGATTCAGATCTTCCCTTTTTACTTATTTACTCATACCTTTATTGATATTATCAAATATGGATGTTGAAATTCATAGAATTATACAAAGCAGCAAAAAAGGAAAGTCATTCCAGGTCCTGGCTGTAAATCTACAATCTTCCCCTGCCACATGAAGAGTATGTATGAATTCCCATATATTTGGGACAATATATTTGGTAATCCTCAGCTGACTGTGGATGGTCCATTCTCTGGGTGGATAAGCACTTTGATGCCAGCTTCTTCATTCCTTCCCCCTACACAAAAAGGTGCCAACCAGTTTCCCCCAGATATCTCCTTCAAGATTCGGAAGACATGCCTAATTATAATCTAAGCTTCTTGAGGACAGAAATTGTTTCCCTTTGGTCTCTGTGTACTCAGCACCTAGCATAGTGAGTAGGTACTTGATCAAAGCTTTTTGAATCAAATATGTTTATTGTTTCAACAAAGGTTCAATAAGCAGTTGTTGCCATAATTCAACAAGAAACATTTCTCAAGCACCTTCTTAGAGGCCATATATTATTGCTAGCTGCTGAGAATATAGAAAATGACCCTCTCCTAAGCCCCCATCAAAAAAACAATCCTTCCTTCCAGTACTTATAGCAATGTACACCTAAGTAGTTTTGAAGATATGACAAAGTGAAACCAGATGCTATCTCTGCCTTCTGGGAACTCATTGTTTTGGGTGGGAAATCAGGCAAGGAAAAAAGACAATTATATTGATTTTAATGAATTTATAGAATTGAATGGATTGCTGGGTGACAAGTTTATACTGCTGCTTAAGAAGAGATCAATCAGTTTGATAGCTGAGTAGAGAAGGGACTGGCCTGGTGTGGGGAGAAACTTGTCAGGGAGGCCCACCAGCAACATGGCCATAGTCCAACCTGATGAGGCTATAAGGGCCTCCCCAGACCTAAGAAGTTCCTGTTTCAACTTGATGAAGGTAAAAGGTAGCTAGTCTTTACAGGCTGAAGGATCAACTGCTCCCAAGAGCAAGTTTTGAGTTCCACACATTTCTGGAATTGGAAAGAGTAAGCTTTGGAGGAAGACTGCTGCTTTATGATAGAGTTTGAGGTCTGCAAGTGCAATTCCTCTTTTGTCCCTACATCTTTTCATCATTTTCTTGACATTCTAGATCTTTTGTTTTCTCAATTAAATTTCATCATTTGGTAATTTGATTGGTTTAATTAAAAGCATTAAAGGGTAAAATTGTTCTCCACCTTTGTTCGAGTTACTGATTATCCTGGCTTCCATTAAATTCCAACTAAAATCTCATCTTCTTCAGGAAGCATTCTTCAATACCTCTTCATTCTTGTGTCTTTTCTCTGTTAATTATTTCTTATTTATCCTGTATATATTTTGCTTTGTTTCTATTTACTCTCATCTTGTTTCCAAATTGTAAGGTCCTTGAGGGTAGGAATATTTTGGGTTTTTTTGCCTCTTTTTGTATCGCCATTTTTTAGCACAGTGCCTTGTCACATAGCAGACACTTAATAGATGTTTATTTACCATTGATTGATTGATTTTTCTTTATTATTATATTGGTATGGCCTAGACATGAGCACTGAATATGCCTTCAGATATTTCTGTTTTTCTTTGTTTTTTAAAATTTGTAATTGTAATTTTGTAACTGATTCTATACATGTCTTCTGTGTGTTTTGCCAGGTCAATCCCCAGCTATTTTCTGCATTTTGCACTTGTTTGGAATGGTATTTCCTTTTCTGTTATTATTTCTTTTGTTTTGTTATATAGAAATGCTGTTGATTTTGGAGGATTTGTTTTTAGCCTGCAACTTTACTAAAGCTATTAATTATCTCAATTAGTATCTTTACTGATTCCCTAAGATTTCCTAAGTAAACCATCATATCTTTAGCACACAGCCTATCTTTATGCCTTTAATTCCTTTCTCTTGTTTTACTTCTGTTGCTACAATTTCCAGAGCTGTATCAGATATCGTGGGGAGAGCGGACATTGTTGCTTCATTACCATTTACTGGAAGAGATTCTAATATAGGTCCAATCCACATGATATTTGCTTTTGATATTAGATAGATGCTTTTTATAATATTAAAAAAGACCCCTCTGTGCCTATATTTTGTAGTTCTTAGCATATAAGTATTGCACTTTGTCAAAGACTTTTTGAGATGATCATGAGGTTTTGGAAATTTTGACCTTTAATTTGGTTAATTATGTTTATTGTGCTCTTGATGTTGAACCATCCTTGTATCCCTGGTATAAATTAAACTTGGCCGTAATGAATGATTTCTTCCATACATTGCTCTTCTCTGTTTAACATGATTTTGTTTAAAACTGTTGAGTCAATTTTCATTTTATGATATTGACCTACATTTTCTTTCTGTGTTTTATCCTTTCCTAGTTTAGGAAACTAGGAAATGAGAAACTATATTTGTCTAATAAAAGGATTCTGGTGAGGTGTTTTCTGTCTCAATTTTTGAGAATAATTTGTGAAGTGTGGGTATTAACTGTTCTCTAAAATTTGATAAAATTCATCAACACCAGGAGCTTATTTTTTCCTTTGGTATTTCCTTTACACCTACATCTGTTTCCTTTTATTTAGATTGATTTAAAATCTCTAACTGATCTTTTGGCAGTTTGGATATTTTATATTTTTGAAGGTATTTCTCTATTTCTTTTGTATTCTCAGTTTTGTTGACTTATAACTGTTTATAATATGTTCTGATTATTCTTTTTTTTGCTTCTTCCTGTTTTATATTTCAAGATTTCAAGTTGTTCATTTGCTATTTAATTGACTTGATTATCTACCCTCTTCTTTTTAATTAGAATAGCTGAAAATTTAATTTATCATTTCTATGATTTTTGTTTCCAACTTAGCCATTTCTCCTTAAATTTTTAGTATTTCCTCTTTCATAATCATTTTAGGTTTGCTTATTTCTTGGCTTTCTAATTTTTAAGATGAATATTCAGTTTAATAATCCTTTTCCCTCCTATCTTGTTAGTTATGTTTGTAGGCATATGATTTTTCCTTTGGTGATTGATTTCTCTCTATCCAAGAAACTTTGTGTCATTTTTTCATTATTATAATTTTTTTTCATAAAATGATTAATTAATTCTTTGATTTTTTATTTTACCCATTCTTTATTATCTGTATTTGAATCTGTGTCTTTTGTCTGTGGTTCCTGAACCAATGACTGTTTGTTATGGTGCTATGGTTTACAAAGGATATGTTTTCTATTTATGTCTTTTTAGACTTATTAATATCTCTGTGCCCTAAAACCTGGTCAATTTTCTTAAAAATTTCCATGTGGTACTGAGAAATATGGATACTCTTTTGTATTCCCATTTAGAAGAGAACATAGATCTTCAAACTCCAGTGTCTCCATCAATTTGTTTGGTTCCATATTTTCCTTTTTGTATATCTTTCAATTAGAATTACCCAAAACTTAGAGAGGAATATTGAATTACTTTGTTCCTATTGTGTTGCTGTCTAGTTCTTTTGGTAGCTCACTTAATGTTGCTTTTACAGATTTGGATGATAAACCATTTAGAGCATGTAAGTGTGTTATTGATGTTGATTTGTTGTCTGTGGTTCCTTTCAGCATGATGTAGTTTCCTTGTTTATCCTTTTTTATTTTTTGAATATTTACTCTTGCTTAGGAATAACGTCTACAGCAGTTACCCAGTAGGAGATGCTGTGCCCAGTTGAGAGCAGACCCAAACAATCTAGTGGCCTGATTGACCCATTAGAATCATTACAGCTAAGGGGAACAGCATAAGGACATCATAAGAAGTGAAATGTCAATGGGGCTCCACAATGCCTCTTTACCACTGCACTCTGTGTATGTCTACTCTTAAAATTGGTGTATAGGGGGGTGGAGGAGGAATGTTGTGTCGTTTTATACAATTTCTATAAATAACTTATTATCAGGCAAATTGCCTCAGCTGCCTTACTATTTTTAAAATTAATAATATTTTATTTTTTCCCAGTTGTATTTAGAAATAATTTTTAACATTCATTTGAAAAGATTTTGAATTTCAAATATTCTCCCTCCCTCCCTTTCCTCCCTCCTCCCTGAAACTGTAAGCAATTTGATATAGGCTATACAAGTTCAGTCATGCGAAGCATATTTCCATATTAGAAGTGACTTACTACTGATGACAAACCCATTGTTAGGGGCTTGTGAATAATAGTTTTAGGAGTGCAGGCCTATAGAATACTTTGAACTTACAGTAGTCATCCCTTGGGCTAACCAACCTATCGGTAGTAGTTGAGAGGATAGTTTTGTATGGAAGATACACTACAAAGATAATAATGTTATAAGAGTACATAATAAACACGTAGGAGAGATCCAGAGTTGCGGGAGAGATGACTTCCAGTTGGAGAAATCATGGGGCAAGTATCATTTCTCCTGGGCCTTGAAAGAAGGGAAGGATCTCAGTGTTGGCAAAGGTACAAAGGCAAAAGGGGTAGAACTAGATCAGGAAACAGTGAGCAGTCCTGTGTGGTTGGAAGGAAGAGAGCAGAAAGAGACAGAGGGTGGGATGCAGTACACTAAAGAGTTGAAAAGGTGGGTTGGGTCAGAGTATGACAGGGCTTTGAATGCAGGGCTGAGGAATTTGTATTTTGCTCACTAAACTGAAAGGTTTTGAGTAGGGGAATAATATGGTAGTAATTGTACATTAGAATGATTATTGTGGAAGCCTTGTGAAGGATGACTTGAAAATAGACTGAGGGAAATTAGCTAAGAGATTATTAAAATCTAGTCTAGACAAAGAAAAAAGTCTAAGTAAGAGGTGATAAGAACCTGAACAAGGGTGAATGCAGCAAGGATGGAAAGGAAGGGAGCAGCTGACAGCTATTCATTTTTCTTTCCTCTCACAAATGACAATGGGGAGTATGCCTTGCAGACAGGCCAGCTCAGGTGGTTGGAGAATAGTGTAATGAGGTCAAGATGCCAGGTTCAATCCCTATGTGGTCTAGAAAGCCTAATTTGCATATTGAGCTGAAATGTTATGCATGGTGGAGAGGTTTTTTTAATGTAATGCAAAACATCTCCTTTAAGACTAGATTAAAAGGTCATTTGTTTTGCTTTTTCCCTTGATTGTTAAAATGAGAAGTGAGATAAAGAATTCCTATAGCTAGAAATATGTCTGTTTGAAACAGTAGCTGGGAATTACTTTTGGCATTGAAAATTAGCTTTGCTGACTTCTCTGGTCCTGCATAATATCCCTCAGCCTCTCCAGTACTGTACCATTGGAATGAGGGCTTAGTTGGCTCAGGTAAAGCCCCCTTCCTCCTGGACAAACAGCTCAAAGCCCATATCCTGTGGACAGGAGATCAGCAGCAACGCTGTGGGACAGCTCCCCTGATTTTCTCTTCATGCCTCGAGGATGAGAGAGTGCTGTAGGATATTTAAATATCCCAGGGTCAGAAAGAGTTGTGGCCAGACCTCAGAGAGAGTTGGCTGGGAGCAAGTAGGAGCTTCAATAAAAAAGAAAAATACAGCTGCAACGCAGGTACTGTATTTTCTCCTGTGACCAAAGCTCACCACAGACAAGTGTATCATTGCTGAAATTCTGCAGGTGTTGGAAGGACTAGAGACAAATGCCATGCATGGTGGTGGGTGGGGTTTTTTTTAATGTAATGCAAAGCATGTCCTTTAAGACTAGATAAAAGGTCATTTGCTTTGTTTTTCCCCTTGATTTTTAAAAGGAGAGGTGAAATAAAGAATTCCTACAGCTAGAAATATGGCTGTTTGAAACAGGAGTTGGGAGTCACTATTGGCATTGAAAAGCCCAATTTGCATGTTGAGCTGAATATCTTTTGGAAAAGCTGAATCAGCTGCATTTCCATCACTGCACAGATTTGGGTGCAAGGTGCCAAATAGCTTATATAGGAATGCCTGGTGGAGTTGGAGTCAAACACTCGGGGTTCTACTGTGACCTTGGGTAAGTCATTTTGACTCTGAGTCGATTTTACCCTTTGTCATTGAGTTAATAACAGTGCTTATGCCAGCAAATTGTGAGCCAATTTTGGTCTTCTTGGGTAGCATGCTCTGTAATTCTGTCTCCTGTTGGCAGTCATAACTCCAGGACAAATGGTGGAGTAGGCAGATTGCTCATAGAAGATCTTTCCATTCCTCCTTTCATTGTCTTCCTGCCCCTACTTCCCTGTTTTGATACTCTCCCCAGAAGCTTAATATCCTTCACTGTTCCTCTGGAGCTTTATTTAGCAGGATTCCATATTTCTATCCTCCTTCTACTTCTTTACAACTTGCTTCCCATGCATTCTACTTCCTAAGGGCCATGAGATAATGTAGAATAAATGATTGGCCTTTAAGGATTGATACCAATTTTAGTAATTTCAGCTCTGGTGGCTGACCTGTGGTGGGGAGATCTTCCTTTAGAAAGGGCACTTCATTGTCCTTTAATTGACATTGTGCCAGCAACTGCCTGTACGCTTGGGAAGTCCTGGAGAGAATGGTGTGGGCTGAGACCATAACTCTCTGGCTCTTTCCATGCCCCTTGAGCTGTGGGTTCAAAGAATGATGGAGCAAAGAAACTTCTCAGTCACTTAAAGCAGTCCACACTCCCCATGCAGCCTGATCATTTTGAACAGTGCTGTCCCACTGCTTTGTACTTATCAAATAGCGTACAGCATTAGAATAAATGTTGTGTTTGAGCTTTCTCAGACAAGACTTCGTAGAAATCCATTGTCACAATAGGAGAGTGCTTGCTTTAATCAAGGTCGAGCTCTTTAGCATTTAACCCATTAGGGCTCTAGGGTAACAATTGGAAACTCTTTGTTCCTTCTGCACATAAAACATTATAACAAATGCATAATTCAATTCAATTTAACAGTCAATTTATATCCAGTTCCTACTATATGCCAGGCCTTATGATAGAAACCAAAAATATACAACCAAAAAATGCAGCTATCCCCGAACTCCAAGAGTTTATAGTCAGCTGGGGTGAAGGATATGCAGCATTTTTGCAGATGAACAAAAACACGATGCATTTAATGTCAAAGAGATGATTTTGTATTTTCTCCTAGAGGCAGCAGGGAGCTACAGAAGTTTCTTTATCAGATGAGTAACATATTCCTACTTATGCTTTTTGAATAACAATATAACATCTGGGGTATATGGATAGATTGGTGAGGGGAAAGGCTGGAGGCAGGGAGGCCAATCAGTAGTCCAGCAAAGATTTATTAAGCACTGGCAGGACATGGGGTGTGGTGGGGGGGGAGAAGACAACTACGAAATTGTTTCAATAAGAGACAAGGGCCTGAACTAATGTCATTGTTCGACATCATGGGTTAAGAGAAGGGGGCAGACATGGGATGTTATGAAGATAGACTTGATATGATCCAGCAATTGACAAGATATGTAGAATGGGTGAGAATGAGGAGTTGAGGATGATTGAGTTAACCAGAAGGATGGTGACCTTGACAGAAATAGGGAAATTAGGAGTAAGGGAGGCTTTTAAGGAACAGAGATTGAATTCACTTATGTACATGTAATAGAGGACTGCCCAAGATTGAGCTTTCTAAGCATCTATAGAATGTTTGGTTGATACATTCCCCATATGGACTTCAGAGTATGCATAGATATTCTGTATCTGCTTCCAAACTGCTAAACACATGGTAAAGAAAAGGATTTTTGATTGGCTACTGATCCAGAATTATGTGTGCATTCAAAATACACTAATTCTAAGGCAAGCCTCTCTTCTTTTTCCCGCTTGACTGGTTTGAGTGAAGAATTCATGCTATAAGCCTCTGGGCCAACATGACTATAGGCCTCTGTTCATTGCCAGAGGTCTGGGAGTTGAAGTCTGTGCCAGATATTTTGGACAGCCATACTTGGGGAGGAGAGAAGTCTAGAGCAATCTTCTTGACTCACCATAGCACTGGATTAAAGGCATCAAAGAAAGCTCACTTTGATTCACTCACTAGCTATGCATCATTCAGAAGTGAACTTGTTTGTGGGACAGTGGATGGTAGAGCACCAACCCTAGAATCAGGAGGATCTATGTTCAAATGCAGCCTCAGATGCTTGAGATTTACTAGCTGTGTGACCCTGGGAAAGTCACCTGATCCCAATTGCCTTGCAAAAAAAAAAGAAAAGAAAAAAAACATCTTTGTCACAACTGTTTTCAGGTGGAGTTCACTTTCCCCAGGGGCCAAGATGGTGGAGAGGAGAAAGTGCCTCCTAGATTTTGGAGACAATTCTTTATAAATTCTCTTCATGCCATATGCCCTCAGTAAATAACCCTTTGCAAAAGCTAGCTGATTTTGATAAGGTAAATGGTCCTAGGTCTGTAATTACTAGTGGTTAACTTTGGGAAACATATTGAAATAAGGGTTTGAGCTGGTAGTATTAGAAAAACACCCCATAAGACTTCAGGGGTACCTCCTAGAACTTTGAGGGTGAGACATAGACTTGTTCAGGGTAACCTGACTCATCAGTATGATAAAAAGTTAATATTAAGGGCTCTTCTTTTTATATATGCTATATACATATTGAGTTTGAGATGCTTATGGAACATCCAAGTGAGGATGTGCAGCAGGCATTTGGAGAGGTAGGATTGAAATCGAAGAGATAGATGAGGGCTAGATATATAGACTTCTATATATGATAGTTGGGGGAAGGGAGGGAGGGAGGGAGACAGAGAGAGGGGAGGGAGACAGAGAGAGGAGAGAGAGACAGACACAGAGAGACACAGAGAGACAAAAGACTGAGCACAACCAGTGACATAGTTATCTAGTACAAGTTGGGATACGAGTGACAGTCCTAACCAAGGAGATAGAAGAAGATAGATCAAATAAATAGGAAAAGAATCACAACAGAGGCATGAAAAAGCAGGGAGTAGGGACTATCTAGAAGGAGAGAAGTTGATGAAAAGTGTCAAATACTGCTGAGAGGTCACGAAGTATGAGGATTGATAAAAGACCATTGTGTGTAGCAATAAGGAGATCATGGGTGAAAATCCTGTTTAGGCAGAGATGGAGACTCTAATGATGCTCCTGGATTTCAAGCCCGATTACCCAAATAGGGGATCTTTCTTAAATCGATAGCATTCTTGTCCACAGGAGATATGTAAATGTTTGAACAGCAGTCAGGTTTGAAAGAAGCTATAAATGCATGGGACTTTCTAAAGTACATTTCAGTTAAATCCTCTCAGACTTACTGGGTTTCCATTTTACAATCATATGCTATTGGAAAAGATATCTAATAAAGAAAGCTTACCTATATGCAAAGATAGCAGAAAAACTGACCCTGGTCTCAGCACTTTACATTCCAGGCTAGGAGGAGGAATTAGGTAGGACAGGCACACAGGCAGACATAGTAAGTACATCAGTGGGAGTAAGGGGACGAAGGAGAGAGCCAGACACACTGAAGATCATAGAATTTTAGAGCAGGAGTGGACCTTTTAAAGATCACCTCATTCAACCCTAGGGTAGCTAGCTGGCACAGTGGATAGAGTGGCAGGCCTGGAGTCAGGAAGACCAGAGTTCAAATCTGGCCTCAGACACTTACTAGCTGTGTGACACTGGACAAAACACTTCACCTTGTTTGCCTCAGTTTTCTCATCTGTAAAATGAATTGGAGAAGAAAATGGCAAACCACTCCAGTATCTCTGCCAAAAAAATCCCAAATAGGGTCATGAAGAATTGGACATGACTGAAGAATGATGCCACAACAGCAAATCCAATGTTTCATTTCACAGAGGAAATGAGCCTTGACTAGTAAAGTAACTTCTTCATTGGAATAATGCTTTCAGTTGGGGTAATCAGAGAAGGTTATATGGAGGCAAGCATTTCTTCTTGGCCAACCAATAATTGTATTGGTTTAAGGCTGGAATTCTATGGTATTAGATGGTAAACTTGGCATTAGTACAAATTATGGTCTGTTGCCAGCTGGGAGTAGAAGAGGGAGCAGATTAGGATGAAGCCAGTCAGTGTGGATCCCCATCATCAAAGACTCAATGGCTCTCAGAAGATGCTTCCATGATAATGGAGACATGTGCAGAACATTCATTCATATAAGCACTTACATATTTTGTAAACAATTCCTGGGGCCAGACCCTCGTGACATCTTATGGAGAATTGGTTGGCAAAAGCTTCACTACTTTTCACTCAAAAATACTCTTCAGTGCAATAGACTCCAACAGACACTTATTAAATATCCATTATTACAAGCTGGGGATACAGAAACAAAGAAAAATGGAGACAATTCTTTCCCCAAGCAACTTATCTGCTTAATCTCCTGGGATGGGAGCAAGAAATACCATGGGCACAAACAGGTACCCATTAACTCTAGGAGTGGAACCTGGGAATACACTGAAATAAGGAACTTCCAGATAAGGAAACTCCCCCCACTAATGCTGATGACTTCCTTCTCTGAAATTCATAATTTTAGAGAGCTTCCCAGATGCAGGGGTGGCAGATTCCAATCAGAACATTCCTGTGGGCTATATATTGACTTGGAAAACCACAAAGTAACATTATCTCTGCCCCATTTTTCTTTGTTTTTAAACAATTAATCTGGTTCCAGCATACTGGAGAGTTTTGTGGGCTGTGTGCTGCCCAACTAGCTGAGAGTTTGACACTTCTGGCCTATGACACTGAGAGGTTCAGTGACTCTCCCTGGGCCATCCTATGCCACAGGCACAACTTTCACCTGGGTCCTCTTGGTTTCAAGGCCACCCTTCTGACCATCGCACCACAGCTTTCTCTCAAATACTCAGTGTATATGCAAAGAACTTTCCAGGAGAGAATATGGCTGGGCTGGGGAGAGCTCCGGAAGTAGCTGGTAGAAGAGAGGGCACCAGACCTTTGAGCTGGGGCCACGGAAGGAGGATATTCCAGACTCAGGGGACTGCCTGGTCAGTGATATTACTACAAACAGCAAACACACATTCATTCAACAAGCATTTATTAGGTTCTAGATACTTTGGTAGACTCTGGGGCTGCAGAGACAAAACTGTCCCTGCCCTTTTCTTTGGGGAAAATAGCACATACACAGATAAGTAAATAGAAAACCTCATGTAAAAAATCATTTCTAGAGGGAGTACCATCTGCTTTAATGGAAGGAGAACCCTCTCCCACCCCAAACTCACAAATCCTTGTAGTCCATGTGTTATAGCTTCTGAAAGGCTGACTATTCTGGGATCATCCAGTCACTAAGTAGTAAAAACAGACCTCAGAGCCAGGCTTACCCCAAGTTCAGATCCAGCCCTGGAGAGGAAAGGGGCCTCCCTACCGTGTAGCCCCATCAGCAGGAGGGGCAGTGACAGTCTCCCCTAGTTTGTGCCCAGTAGAATGGAAACTCCTTGAGGGTAGGCAATGTTTGGTTTTAATCTCTGTACCCACCCACTCACCCACTCAGGCATGAGAGGCATATTTAGTACTTGCTCGTTGGTTTGGATAGAATTTGTGTATAAGCAACGGGTAGACTACGTTCACTGCTTTCACTAAGGAGACTAGTGAGAGATGTAAGCTGTGTCTCTGGTTCTCCGTGCACCACTATAGATCATGCTCAGGTTTCATGCAAGCCAGGTCTATATTCAGGTCAATGCTATGCTTCTTGCATACTAGATAAAATATGATTTTCACCATTAACTTCCATAACCCACCAGCAAACATTTGTCTAGTTCTTTGAACCAGACTGTACCTTGCCTGCTCTGTTGATAGAATAAGCTTATTATAGCTATATAAGATAGCTACACTACTGCATTATGGGTTCATTAAGACCTTATTGATTTTAGTTTACTATTACAATTACTAATGCTTCAATTATTAAGCTCTTGCCCGTGACAAAAGCATGGGTTGAAGCCTTATACAAATGGGAGTGAGTTGCAAACTGTAACTGAGTGTCAGGATGGCTAATTAAGGTAAATCCATGAGCCACTGAGTCTCTTTTTTACAGTGAATGTTTGAAATCTACAGTGTATGGGATTCATTTGGAAATCTAAAACAACACTGAATGTCATTTCCTCTCTTGGCCTACCACATTTCTAGGACTGGAACCTGACTTTGTGACGTTCTCGACATCTTTGATAACAGAATTGCCCTTGTGGCCTACCAACCCACTGACTGAGCCTAGGTCAGCGAAGATTTAGGGCTTGGAAGTGACCACAGGTATCCTCTAGTCAAACCCCTCACTTTACAAAGGAGAACTCTGCAGGCCAGGGGAGAAACTTGCCAAAATACACCCAGATGAGAAGCAGAGCTAGGGTTATCTTCCTCTAGAATAGAGATTCTTTTTTTTTTTTTTTTGGAGAGACGATCAGGGTTAAGTGACTTGTCTGAGGTCACACAGCTAGTAAATCAAGTGTCTGAGGCCACATTTGAACTCAAGTCTCTGGACTCCAGGACTGATGCTCTATTCACTCAGTCACCTAGGTCCCTGTGCAAAAGTTCCTAATGTAAGATCTGTCCTTTATCCTTCATTCTCCCTATATGGCCAGTCCACTGTCTTTTCTAATCACTTGTTATTTCTTTCTTTCCTTTTTCTCCTCTTTCCTTTCCACTTTTTTTTTCTTTTGAGGCAATCAGGGTTAAGTGACTTGCCCAGGGTCACACAGCGATTAAGAGTCTGAGGCCAGATTTGAATTCAAGTCCTCCTGACTTCAGGGCCCGTGCTCTATCCACTGTGCCATGTAGCTGCCCCATGCTATTTCTTTTTCTAGAAAAAGTGTGCTAATTCAGAGAAATAATAATACAATATTTAAATGATAGTCCAAGAAAAGATCATGGATGTTACAAGGCAGTGCATGGTTAATAGTCAAATAGGTGGTAAGAGTGATGACTGCTGTAAGATTTCAGAAGCAGAGAGAGATCTCTGCAGGTAAGCTGTGCAGTCTGATCTGGGTCTCAAAGGATGAATTGATTCACATAGGCAGAAATAGGGAGAGGTTATCCCAAGCAAGTCGAATGAAGATGGCCGATGTAAAGTGGATTGGGGGTTAGTGGGCAGACCAGACTGGCTCCAGTAGAATGTTTGTGTTGAAGGGTAGTTGGAGAAAAAGCTGAAACAGTTGATTGGGGCCAGGTAACAGAGGGCCTTGGGATCACTAGACCATAAGTCTATCAATCAGTCAACACCTACGTAGTAGGCACTGTGCTAAATGCTAGCGATACAAAAAGAAAAAGAGAAAATCTGAAGCTAACAGGAACCTCAACAGTTCCCTAGTGTAGTCACTTCATTGTACAGTTGAAAAAACTGAGGTTAATTAACTTGTCCAGGTTCAAACAGGTTCTAAACCACTGTAGGTAGAATTTGAACCCAGACAAGTACTATTTGAACTCTACCACACAGTATCCCATACCAGGGTCATGAATATGACCTTTTTTGTAGACAAGGGAAATGCCATTGATTTTTGAGCATATAAATGACTTGATCAAGACATGGTATGTTTCTTACAGCAAAATTTTCTTTGAAAACTATATACCAAAATATAGCAGTTGTGCCCATTCACATGTGAGACATGTTATAAAGTGGCGATGTCATTCTGCCACAGGAATCGGCAGGATTTGACTATTCACTTCTGACAGTGAATTTTCTATCTGTCCCATGATGGAAATGTTTATGACTTTCAGAGTGGTAATTTTCAAATAGTTAAATGGCTCAATAACTTTGCCTAACGATTAGAGAAATCCCAATATGGATCTGGTTACTTTAGAAGGTAGTGAGTTCCTCTCAGAAAAAGTGTTTAAGAAAAGACTGGAAAAATTTTGTTAGATATGTTTGTAGAAGGTGTTCTGGTTCTGAAATGGTTGGGCTTGATGACTGCTAAAGTAATAGGAAGTTTCTTGGGATTCTGCCTCTAATATCCCCTCCACCCCACCCTCACCACCCTGGCCTAACTTTGAGATTCTGTGAACTTGTGACTAAATTTTCACAGAAGATTGTCTTGCAGTTGACTGGTGGCCATTGGCCACACTGCATGCCTTACCATCCCTCTCAGGTTGAAATAAAAGAGAAAGGGAAAGCAGGCTTGAGATTCTTATTGAATCCTTAAAAGAGTGACTTTACTGTAAGCTAAGAACCTCTAGGCCTTGCTATCTGTCCCACTGTTGTACCCTTCAGACTGCCAGACTTTTCCATATGCCTGACAGCTAAACTTTCATATATCTGTTCCCCAAATTAGACTGAGTCCCCTCTGAGAGCAGGGAGGGACTGCCCCTACTTTTTCAATTTATATTCTTGGGAAGGAGGTGGCGCAATAGATTTAGTCCTGGGCCTGGAGTCAGGAAAGAGCTGAGCTGAAATGTGACCTCAGACACTTAATAGCTGTGTGACCCTGAACAAGTTACTTAACCACTATCTGCCTCAGTTTCCCCAACTGTAAAATGGAGATAAGAATAGTACCTACCTTGTATGATCATTGTGAGGATCAAGTGCCATAATATTTGTAAAGTGTACAGCACAATGCCTGGTATATGGTAGATACTTAATACATGCCTTTACCCTCCTTTTTCCCCAGCACTTTGCATTTTGCTTGGCACATAGTAAGTGCTTAATACATGCCTTTCTAGTGACTCACTTTTCCCCCCCCACCATACTCTATGAATGATCCAACAGCAATGGTCTTTTTGTTGTGTCTCCTACACAATAGTCCATCTCTTTGGCTACCCTGCTCCCCTCTCCCCGTGAGATGCTCTCTCCCCTCACCTCCAACTCCTGGCTTCCTTGACTTCATTGAAGACTGTTCAAATCACACCCTTTACAGGAGGCCTTTCTAAACTCCCTTCCCTAACTCCTGATGTTACCTTCCATTTGCACCATATGTACTCTTGTATGTTGTTGTTCACATGCTGTTGCCCCCATTGGAATGTGAACCCCTTGAGGGCAGGGATCACGTTTTTGCCTTTCTTTGAATGTTCAGCGCTTAGCACAGTACGGTACCTGGAACACAGTAAGTGCTTAATAGATGCTTGGCGATTGGCTGACTTTTTTTCCCTTCCAGCCACTGCCCCACAAAACCCTTTGACAACCAACAGCTCTGCCATTGGGAATCAGTTGGATTTTCATTCTGTTTTTCATTGTTTGCACAGCTTCTAGACTCCCTCACATTGTTTCCTGCTAGCCCAATGTATTGGCTCTTTTCTGCTATATCCCTATCATATAGGTCCCCTTTTCCCTTTCTTTTTCCAGGTCCAGCCCCTGACTCTGTGAGCTGAGAAGCCCATTGATTATAGGAAGAAATGATTTTTGACTGATAAGGGCCACTTAAAAGCATAAACAGCGACAGCCCAGGTGGCATCTGCTTACGTTTCCGAATCAGGTATGATAGAACACTATCTCAGGATTTAATCAGAGAAGCAGATCAGTGATCACTATCAAGATTTATGTACCTAATGGAGTGTTCATAAACATCTGAAACAAAAGAAAGTTAGTCGTTGCTTCAGAAAAGCCTGTAATCTACCTTGTCACGCTAATTAGCCTGACTAAGCACTGTTGACTATAGCATTAACTAGCAATTTCTGTGCCTGGAAAAAGTGGCATAAATTGTACCCTCAATACAAATGGAAGGAGGTGGAAATCCTGAGATACCGGGAGCTCTCTGCTGGGGACGCCCCTGTGGGGAGGGAAGGTAGTAGCACGGCTGAGCTGGGCCACAGAAATACTCATCTGCAAAGCAGCCACCAGGGGGTAGGAAGTTATCATCTCATACCTCTTGTTCCTGGAACTGGAAACCCACTCAACTTTGGAAATCATACCCTAGGGCTCTGTTGGTGACAGAATAAACTCAGCTGGCCCACCATATCTAAGTGGCCCCATGCCGAGCTATGCTTTAAAACCAATCCAGCCCTTAACCTGGGGTCCTCTAGATATCTAAACAGACGCTGTACGTGTACCCCCTTCTCCCCACCTTTCCATCTCTTACTCTGGGCACAGTAATCAAGTCAATATTGCTATTCCTTCCAGAAAGGGTGTCTTACTGGACTCCCCTAAACACCAGCTTACTATCTCTATAACTTCCCAGACTAAAACACTGTTCCTTGGTCACCACTCCCCTGCATGAATTGTCTTTCCTATAAGTATATAAATTCCTTGAGACCACAGAGAGTTTCACTTTTCATAAATATTCCCAATACTTATTAGCACAGTGCTGAGCACATAGTAAACACTGAAATGTTTTTTCATTCACGTATTTCATATACTCATTCATTCATTTCATGCATCCATTGATTGGCTAACTGAGCACTAAGTTCAGTTGCTTCTGTGCTCCTAAAGGACTCCAAGTGTTTTCAGAGCCCTTCTAAAACTGAGCCTGGGGACAAAGCCCCGGTTGTATCACCCTACATACCGCTCTGCTCCTGACCATGTCTTTGCGATCCTTTTCCAGAATTCTGACAAGGTGTTGTAGTTTGTTAGAACTGCACAATCGCACGTAAACGTCAAACTCAGTGAATCAATTTCTTCCTAATAAAGGAATAGATGATTTGTATTTTTCTCTCATCCCTGTGCTTTAAATGATTTTTCAACTACATGTCTCCCTTGTATATTTGCTTTTTCTGCTGGAAAACTCTTTGTAGTAAGTGTGTTCATTCATGAATAAGTGTTTAATTATAATAATTTGGTTATTTTGCTGAATCTTGGCAACATGTTCAGTGCTGTAGGTAGTACTGTTTAAGTGAAGGCATGGTTCCTGATGGAAAAGGCTTGCTGTTCCGGGCAGTGGAAGTCAATGCTTTCAGAAAAAAATAGAAATATTTTGAGAAAGTCCATTCATCCCTACAACTACAGTCACAAATGGCATATATCGAATTAGCAGTTGTATGATGATCATCAGTATCATTTTCAGAAGTACAGTAGCATGGTCAGGTGAGCCTGGAAGATTAGAATTCAAATTCTGCTTTTGACACTTACTAGCTATGTGACTGTGGGTGGGTGTGACTCAGTCACCCCTGAAGGACTCTTCTCTGAAGTTACAGAGAGTTTATGTTCTCTTTTGGCAGGAGGAATTCCCATACTAAGAGTGCCCTGTGCTAACACAATCGTGACTCCTTATATTTGCGCATTTTATTTTGTTTAGAATGCTACAGTGAATCCGGGCTTCTTAACTGATTTGTTAGAGAATAATTTTCCTGAATGAGGAAAGACTAATGCAGCAGAAATTTGAAGAGAATACTTTCCTCAGATGTAGGAAGGGTCCTTGTCTAAAAAGGCACTCAAAAGGCTGAAAGAATTTGATTCTAAGTTCCCTTGGGATAGAGACTTTGCCTTATATTTCCATGCCCCCTTTGGTGTGAAGTAGTACCAGACACACTGACATCCTCAATCCATGTGTACTGATGGATTGATTGGCATAACAGTTTATTTTGGGGACAGTTAGAACATTCATAATCTGAGTTTAATTCACTTTACTATTCTTTTGATAGGAGATATTTAATGTTTATCACATCCCAGTTCAATTCAGTTCAAGAAACATTTATAGTCTCTTATGTGTAAGGTACCATGCTAAATATATGACACAGGAAGACAAAAATGAGAGCCTGCCTTCAGGGAGCTTCTTTTCTACTGGGAGAAGAAATGGTAGTTGTGCCACAACATGTATATGGATAAGAAAATGCAAAGTGAAAACAAAGTAATTTCATGAGCCTGAACAATGAGAGGTGGGGAATCAGACAAGGCCTCATGGAGGAGGTGATGCCCGAGCTGTGCTTTGAAGGAACCTGCACCTTCTAAGACGTGGAAGTGAGGAAGGTGTGTATTCTGGAGAGAAGGAAATTATCTGTGCAAAGGCACAGAGGCAGGAGATTACATTCTGTATACAGGGAAGAAGTCATATTATGGTTTGACTGGAACAGGTCAAGCATGAAGGGAAGCAATATGAAGTAAACAGGCAAAGCTGGTGGCATTCAAATGCCAATTTAGTGTCCTGTAACCCTTCACAGGAGAGCATTGTATTTGAGGATGTAGCTTGTAGCACATATATGTTGTGAAAAATTATCGAAGAGAACTTTCAGTATAACTCAGAAGTTAGAATTTGTTTTGACTCCTCTTTCTGTGTTTTACTTCTCCCCACCGCTCACACACCCTCCAAAAAGGCATCTAATGTTCATTGGTTGATGGAGTTCCCTTACCATTTCCTATCCTTGCCAATAATACTCCATTCTGCAGATCTTTTCCAACTAACACCCCATCTCCAAAATGAACTATTACATTCTCCATTCTTTCCAGGTCCTTCAACCAGTCCAATGATCCAATAAACATTAATCACTTATTATGTGCCAGGTACTGTGCTAAGTACTAGGGGTACAAATAATAAAAAGAATGACAGAGCCTACCCTCAAGGACTTTACAGTTTAAGGGGATTGCTATTACTATTACTACTCTAAGTATTATTACTACTGTTACAACTACTATTATAAGTGAATTTATGCTAACGTGTTAATATATGTATCTTACATTTGCCTTTTAATAGGCATCTTTAATGCCTTTGTCTAAAGGACTGACTACTTCTGAACTTCTGACACTATGAAGGGGTGAAGCTTGGGTTTGCCATGTCCCTCATGTTGGGTGGTATAGAAAGCTGCCTGTAGATCATCATGTTCCATCAACCTTGCTCATAATGATGTGGCCAAACTTGGTCCAGATAAACAGCCATTATCATTCTGTGTGTGTTTAGGTGCTATTAAAGATGGCAATGCTTCCTGTGGGCGTGGGCATGGCTCAGAAGGTAGCCTACAAGAGGTTGCTGCCTCGAGCTGAGGTCTGTCTTCTAGCTGCCAGCTGTACCTCCTCTGTTCAGGGCCTGTCACTACTTCCAGCTCTCCACCCCAACACCTTCATGGCACCTTTGTTGAAAATGAGTTGCCTCTCACTGATGCACACCAGTGGTTCTCTATGCTGTTGCTGTTTTCCTGTGGCCCATGATTCTTATGGCATCAGACTCCTATTGTCTTGGAATCCGATATTATAACCCTCCTCTGCTCTGTCATTTACATATGCTTTCCTCATTAAGCTAACAAAGAAGATGGATAAACAAACCAGCAACTTAATATGAAATGTCCTTGATTGCCCTATGCAACAACATTTTATGGATCAGGAATGTTTTTCTTTGCCATTTCTTCAGTAGCCAACAGAGACATGGAAGATTTGGGTAGTCCATTAAGATGCAAAGATAATTAGTGCCTTATGATAGCCAAGCTCTAACTCTTAAAATTTTCAAGACAGCCTAACACAATTACAAAAATTTTCAGAGTAGGGTTAATATAGATGGCTTTGTGCTCTGTTATTACTTAATTATTTTGAGGATGTCCTTGTTTTCTAAAAGTTTGACAGAAATTAATGTGCTGTTTCTGTAGAGGCCGTTATAACGAAGGAGCCATTTAATCTTCATGTTTTCTGGTTCCTTCAAGGGAAAAGCATAATTATGTACAGCTCCTCCCAGAAAGTTGACCTTTCTTTCTAGTTTATTATTATCTCTACTTTTTCATGATGACTCTTGGCTTCAAAAATTTAGTCTCCTGGTCATATGTGCTTCTTTTTTTGTATTTCTGGCATATGTCCCTACAGTTAGCATTAGAAGAATATTTTCCCAAATAGACTATTAATGTACACTGCCACATATGTAAATATGCAAAAGATCTCTGATTTTTCAGAGCAGGAAGCACACTCTACCAACTTCCACCTGGGCCAGAGTTTTAACCCTTCATTTTACGGGTGAAGAAAGTGAGATCCTGCAAGCTTAAATAATTTGCCCAAG
Organism: Notamacropus eugenii; assembly: GCF_028372415.1. NCBI lineage: Eukaryota > Metazoa > Chordata > Mammalia > Diprotodontia > Macropodidae > Notamacropus > Notamacropus eugenii. The sequence goes on along the minus strand of NC_092879.1, from coordinate 88,117,147 downwards.
TAGTTAGGGGAAGAGTGAGGGTTTGCCAGTCAGTCATTCAATGACCATTTATTAAGCACCTCCTTAGAGCCAGGCACCATGCCAAGTGCTGGGAATAAATGCAAAGAAAGGCAACAGAAAGTCCCTGCCCTTGAGAAGCTCAGAGTTTAATGGGGTACCTGCCCTGACTCCAACACTAGAATCTTCCCTAGGAGCCATGATGCCTCTCAAAAGTCCTAGGGAGTTATACCCACAAGTATATAGATGCTAAAGCACTTACCCAGGATAACATAGTTAGGAAATTCAGTGTGTCCTGCTGGCTCTGTCATTTACATGATGGTAAGGATTGGAGAGGGATTAATTTCTTTAAAAATGAAAAGTTTTTAAATCTACTTCAAAATGAGCTGACACTTTTTACATGTGCAGTGAGGTTACTTAATAAGCTTTGGCTATATTATTTTAAAGAAAATTTCTAATCCTTGATATTTCTGGAAGAGTGACAATTTTTCCATAAAAAAACTTACATAGCTGATACTCCGTTCACTCACAGCTCTAATTGATGACAGGAATTAATATGAGAAACTAACTCAAGCCAAGATGTGGCTTGATATGTCACCCTTCTCAGAGAAATTTGTGTTTTAAGGGAGGACCTCAGCCCTTTAAATGAAAAGGGGGCTGTAGCGTGGGTAAGAGAGGAAGCATTGCAGGGTAGAGTGCCTCCTAAATGCCAACACAAGTAGTGGCTACGAAGAGCTTTATTGTCCTTCCCATTAGCTGTTGTTTGTAAAAGCTACTTGGAGTCATGTTTGTAAATAGCGACTCCATTTTTATGAATGAGGAATTTGGGCCAATCGCCTCACATTCACATGCTTTGGAAATTGGCAAATTGGAAATCATGTTTTCAATATCCCTAAGGGTCTGAGTTCTGGATGCCCCTCTATTGAGTCCCCTTATTCTTCAGAGGCAGGCAGGGAATTTTATGTTTTGTTCATCATTTTGTGTGCGATACCTTTTTTTTCTTTTAAAGCCTGTACCAGTTAATCATTTTGAACTCATGATCTCAGCATTAAGGGTGCCACATTTGGAGTCAAAGGGCCTAGACTGGACTCCCAACTTACTACCTGCATAGTCTTCACTCCATCTTTCTGGGCCACAGGTTCTTTTTCATCTCTAAAGTGTGGAAGCTAGACTAGATGACTTCTATTTCTAAATCTATAATGTTATGATGTGGTTGTTCCTTACCCAGAATTTTCTTGCCACTTTGTAAAAAGGAAATATGAGTTTCATAGTGGACCTGATTTTGCAGTTGTCAAGTTGAAGCATTTTGCAGGTTATTGAAATTTGTCTTATTTGACCTATTTGTATAGACTGGTTTAAGGCAGTATAACTTAGTGGAAAAGAATTGAGTCAGGAAGACCTGGTTTTAAATCCTAGGGACACTTACTAATTGAGTGACCTTGGCCAAGTCAGAAAACCTCAGACAATTCCTAGGATCTATCTTTACATCATAGATAGGCTACTCTCTGCATTGGTGGAGGGAATTCCCTTCTCAAAACTTTAAATGTATCTGTTGGCTCATCATTGTGAATGTTTCCTCAATGATACAGATGGCAACCCACTCAGTGTGCCTTTTGGCCATATTTTTGCTATAGGAGGTCCACTAAACCTACTGGGGATTCTTCCTCATTTCTTTATGATAATGTAGAAATCCTGCTGAAGCACATGTTGTGTTTATTGGGTGTCTAGTACTCTCATATATGATCATGCCATCTTCTTTTCTCACCATTTGTTTCACTGATGACATCCTTCAATCAATCAATAAACATTTATTGAGCACCTACTACATGTGAGGCATCATGCTAAGTATTAAGGTTACAAGAAGAGACAAAAGACAGTTCCTACCCTCAAGGAGTTTACAATATAAATATAGTATACAAATATATACAAAGCAAGCTCTACACAGGATCAATAGGAAGTAATTAACAAAGGGAAGGCACTAGAATGAAGAGTTGGGAATTGCTTCCACAAAAAGATAAGATTTCAGTTCAGACTTAAAAGAAGCAGACCAGTCATTTTTCATACTTACTAACTACTTCACCTACCATGTTCCTGTCCACTGCCCAGATTGTGATATTCAATTTAAATTTTTTGGAGATTGTTGTGTCCCATGGTTTTGAGGTGTTCGACAACAAAAGGAAATTGCTACATGACTGAAGTCATAGATCCTTAGCGTATGCTCTTATAGGCTATGAAATGTGGTTTACCATTGATGGTGGCATTGATTCCAAATAACAGGTAAAAATAAGGGATTTGGCATTTTTACTTCAGCTTCTTCTTTGAGGATTTCCATGTCCCTCTGGTAAGATGTCCAATAACATTGCCTCTGTTGCAAAATGTAAGGTCACTGAGGGCCTTTTGTCTTTTGCAGCAAATGTTGATTGTGGACATATTTTATTGTTTTAAGTTCAAAACCTTATGACAGTACATCCCTGAAAATGAAACTCATCATTTATCTGTCGGGCTTTTATGGTGGAAACTCTCAAGCGTGTGCCACAGTTGCAAGCTGAGTAGTTTTGTGTCGGTGTTGGGGTTGTTTTTTTTGAAACTGACATTTTAACAAACTAGACTAATTCTATGTGGGGCTCGTTCTCTTTCTGTGATTCATTAATTAAGTCTGGAAATGGAGACAAAGGCAAATCATGTGGCCATGTGGACACCCAGGCCCGTGTGGAAGATCCCATTCACTTTGGCTTTTCCTTTCCAATGAAGTCAGTCTTATTCCAATCCCCAGACACTTTTTGTACAGACAGGACATTATGACTGTCTGAGTCTTTTGATACCATCCCTCTGAATCCACCTGGGAAATGCTCTTTCAGAGAGCTATTGTAAAGCTCTGCCCTGTCACTCTCTTTCCCTCAGACACAAAGATTTGGGGGCATTTGAGGGCAGAATGAGTTAGTTTCATTTGTTCCTCACATGGATCACTGGGATTCTTCATAAAGATACCTCCGTTTCCTAATTTGCAGAAGCTACTGAGTGGGAACTACTAACCTTGACTCAGTAATACTGGGCTTACGGAAAATCTAATTATAACAGTCATAATAGTTGCCATGGCTGTTTTGAATACAAATCCAGTATTCTGCATTTTGCTAGTCTTCAGTTAAATAGGTGGTTAATTAGAAATCTAATATGTTCTGGGGCTAATGTACTTGGATGCAAGTAAGAAGAACTCAGACACTGGCAACCACTAATAGATGGAATAAACAGATTGCAAGTTGTGCTGCAATGGACAGTACTGGATTTGGAACCAGAGCACCAAGGTTCCTCTCTCAAGCTCTGCCATTGAGCACCTGTGTGACCTTAAGTCGGTCACATCCCCTCTCTCAGTATCAGTTTTTGTCATTTGTAAAATGAAGGGGTTGACCTGGATGGCCTTTCAGGTACCTTCTAGCTCTGACCCTAGGATCTTCATTTTGTTTTGAATATATCTATTAGACTCAAGGCCCAATAATATATTTATTGTGTCCAAAGGAGAAAAAACAATATGCCTTGTGGGACCAGTATCCTTCCCTAACAGTGAGATTGGTTGAAGGAACCTGGAATGTTTTGCCTGAACAAGGCAAGACATAGGGATAAAAGGATCCTGGGATTAAATTGGTATGCCTGAAGGGATAATGGATTCACCTTTTCTGAAGGGCTTCAAGCAGAGGTTGGAGTGACACTTGTCAGGGGTATCCTAGAGATGACAGTTGAGTTAGTTACAGGCTCTAGTACATGGCCTCTGAGGTTCTGCAACCTTGTCCAGATGGAACTGGAGCTCAGAAACAAAGTTTCCCCACCCATTTTTTTTTTATCTCATGAAATGACCATGCTAGTAAGTCCCCTTTCCTGGATGATTTTTAGATCTGTTAACAGAATCAGGGTAGACCTAAGTTACAAGGGACTTCAGAGGTATCTGATATGACTTGTAACTGAAGACTCTTGTCTAGAACATACCTAGATGGGTGGTCACTCCAAAGTTTGCTTGAAGACTTCTAGTAAGAAGGGACCGAGCATGTCCTGAGGCAACCCATTGCCCTTTGAGGCAACATCAAGTCTAAATCACCTTCTTTGCCCTTTCTAATCATTGCTTCTGACAATGAGAATATTTCTGCATAACAGCCTTTCATACATTTAAAAACAGCTATCATTTTCCCCCTTAGTCTTATGTTCTCCAGGCTAAACAACCCCATTTCCCTAAACTGACTCTCCTGTGACATGGATTTAAGATCCTTCACCATGCTGGCTGTCTTTCTCTAGAACAGGATCTTTTTTAACTTGGGGTTAATGCCCTTTTGAAACTTTTTTGATAACTGTATTTAAATATAATGGATTTCTTTTGTAATATGATGTATTTTACTTTATGCCTTTAAAAATTATTCAGAGAAGGGGTCCATGGGTTTCACCAGACTGCCAAAGGGGTCTGTGACACCAAAAAAGGTGGAAAATACCTCTGGACTCTTGGGATCTTAAACTGGGGCACCCATAGTAGAATAAAATACTCCATATGAGGTATGACAAAGTCTAAGTGCAATGGGACAGTTACATTCCCATTCCTGGAAACTGCAGTCTTCTTAATGCAGCCTAAGATGGCATTAGCGTATTTGGCTATGACATCCCACAGCTGACTCATACTGAACTTGCAGTTCAGTTCCTTTTTGCAACTGCTGTCTACTGATGCTTTTCCCATTTCATACTTAGAGGGTTTATTTTTTGTACCTAAGTGCAAAACTTGACATTTATCCTCTGTTGAATTTCATCTTATTAAATTCAGCTCAGTGCTCTTGTCTCTCAAGATACTTTTTGATCTTGACTCTGTCATCTGGTGTACCATCCTTCTTTGTATAATCTACAAATGTGATGAGCATACTATCTTTCATTTGTCCAAGTGATTGATAAAAATATATAATAGCCCAGGACCAAGCATACATCTCTGAGACACTCCCTTGGAGACTTTCTGCCACACTAGTGTTGAACCACTAGCAGCTACTCTATGAGTGTAGCCTTTCAACCACTTCTGAATCTGTCGGATTTTGTCATTGTCTCACCTGTGTCTCCATCTTCTCTACGTACAGAATGAAATATTTTATCGAAAGTTTTTATAAAATGTAGATAAATTATATCCACGGCATTCTCCTCATCTAGTTTATTACTCTTGTCCAAATGGAAATGAGGTTAGTGTGATATGCCTTGTTCTTGAGGAAGCCATACTAGATTCTTGTAATTACTGCTTCCCTTTTTGATGTTCACCAATAATCTCTTTAATGATCCATTCCAAAAATTTCTCAGAAATTGAAGTGAAGCTTACTGACCTATCATTTTCTGACTCTTCTCTGTTCTTTTTTTGAAAGTCAGCATAGTATTTGCTCTTCAGAAGCAATAAACAATCAAATTGCATCTGAAAAACAGCATGTACTCCTCAGGTTCACTTTTCTTGCCTTTCATCTAAATTAAAGTTCCTTCTAGCCACATACTAAGCTAGATTCAAAAATCAACTGAGAAAAAAACCCTCCCATATGTGCCAGCCTTTTAAAAATATGTACATATATGTGTTTTGGTGTGTATGCATATATATGTGTGTGTATGTATACATATATACATATATGTGTGTGTATATATATACATATATATATAAAGATTCTGCTTATCTACCTTGAAGTTGTCCATATTTCAATCTCACTTTGATAGTCATCTCTTAGTAAGCAGGGATCCTGTTTGGTGCTGATCTAGCATGACTCTTGGCATAGAGGAGGCGCAGGCATTCTATCCAGTCAAAGCCCAGGGAAACAAGATTTCATTGATCTTATTTTCCAAAATGGCCAGATTCTCTCCCAAGCTGTGCATCTTAGAGAAATAGATTTTGGCTTGAAGGAACATTAGAGGCCATCTAGTACAAATTCATATTTTTAAAAATGAGGGACTGAGGTCCAGAGAGGGAAATGACTTGCCCAAGATCACAGTGTCAGTCTAAACCAGTGTTCTTTTCTACTCTACCATGTTGCTCACATATATGAACAATTACTAAATCAAGAAGAATTCATTAACCTCCAACATATGACCCTGTACCAGGTGCTGGGCATAAAAGCCAAAGCAAAGCTAACACGATCCATGTACTCAGGGAGTTTCCATTCTAATAAGTGGATGTAACTCACATAGGCCAGTGGTATGCAGGGAAGGGAGACTTGGCTTAGGCAGTCACAGAATTTGTGATTGGACATATATGACATATATGATTGTCCTGTATTTTCCGGTATCATAGTAGTGTTTATTTTATTATTGTTTTCAGAACATGAACATGGCAGGGATTTAGGGGATGGAACAGGGGAACGAGAACATGACCAGTAGGAGCAGGACAGATGATGTCAAGATGCCCTCTCTGGGTAGGCCTTGTTTCCCTGGGCTTTGACTGGATAGAATGCCTGCGCCTCCTCTATGCCAAGAGTCATGCTAGATCAGCACCAAACAGGATCCCTGCTTACTAAGAGATGACTATCAAAGTGAGATTGAAATATGGACAACTTCAAGGTAGATAAGCAGAATCTTTATATATATATGTATATATCCACACACATATATGTATATATGTATACATACACACACATATATATGCATACACACCAAAACACATATATGTACATATTTTTAAAAGGCTGACACATATGGGAGGGTTTTTTTCTCAGTTGATTTTTGAATCTAGCTTAGTATGTGGCTAGAAGGAACTTTAATTTAGATGAAAGGCAAGAAAAGTGAACCTGAGGAGTACATGCTGTTTTTCAGATGCAATTTGAACTAGATGATTTCAGGAATCTTGAATTCAGTTTGGGGATTAGGCAATTTGGTGCAGTAGTATGAAGAGGAAGAAGCAGTTAATACTTAGGCATCAGGAAAACTCTTGAATAGGATGTAGCACTGATGTCGAACCCTGAATGGTGCTCAGGATCCTTTAAGATACAGATGGGGAGGGAATCAAGTATTTCAGCCATGAGAGAGCAAAAATACAAAAAACATGAAGGTAGAAGATGGGATATTGTCTCTGAGGACCAGCAAACTTGGGATGCAGAAGACATGATGAAGAGTAATGTGTATGAAAGGGAGCTTGGAGTCAGGCAATGAAGGACTTTAAATGCCAACTTAAGGAGTTTGTATTTTATCTCAGAGGAAATAAGGAAAACTTGCAGGTCCTTGATCACATCCTCAGGCTGGTACTTCAGGAGCATCAGTTTGGCAGGTGTGGGGAAGGAGTCTGGGGGGAGGTCATGTGGCCCTGGGCTTCATTTGTGTCTTAGCATCCCCAGTGCTTGGCACACTGAAGATGCTTAAGAAAGTCTCATCCATTCATTCATATAATATTTGGCAGATGATTGGATGTGAGCTAGAGAGTCAGGAGTCAGATGATGACTGAGGTAACCAAGCCAGGTAATGGGAGGAAGGATGGAGGAGGTTGACTTGGATTTGACTGGCAGGTGGGAAGGTCACATGCTTACTCCGTGAGGTGTCCAAAGAGGAAATGCCCACTTTGTCCTCCTGGCTTTGGTCTCTGCCTCTGGCTCTCCTCTCTGCTCCTTCTAGCTGGTACAGATAAGCTGGACACCTTATTCCTGTGGTATCGCCATGATAGTCTACCCACTTGCCCCCCAGATGCTGAGATTTCTCCTCACATTTCATCAGGACATTTCACTGTGATGTATTTCCCATCTACTTACTTCCAGTTTCATTACTAAGATTTTTTTTTTCTTCATACCTCATTTCAGTGGTGGTGAAAGAACTTCCATCCACTTCTTAGTGTGTCCCAGGTTCTCCTCAGTTGCCTGTCATTTTTTTATGTGCTTCAGGCAATTTTACTGGTATATTCCTGTGGTATTAATAGTGGTAACGGTCTCATTTCCTCTCCTGTCAAGGCTTTTTTTTTTCACTCCCAAGTCTACCCATGATGCCATGATATATGTTTGCCCTACTTCCTGTGTAGTTATGGTATGACTCTAAGCCCTTCTGGTACCACTGCTGGGTTTCCAGTCTGGCTATAATGAGGTGCCCTCCTGTCCTGCCCTTGGGGCCTGTATGCTCCTTGAGAGGGGAGGACCCCTGGAGTTGGAGAGTCCTTCAGGGGAGGGGCCTAGTGGGACCTGGGACCCTAATCCCAAGAAAGCTGCAGGGCAGGGTTGGGCCTGGGGATCTGGTGAGGCCTTTGTTTCCCCTTTAATCCAGTGTCCTCAGGAGCCTTTTATGCTGCTTGAGGCAGCTAAGTGAGGCCACAGTGAAGAGAGGGCTCCTGGGTCTAGAGTCTGGAAGACCCAGAGTTCAAATGTAGCCTCAGACAGCAGCTAGCTGTGTGACCCCCAGATGAGTCATTTAGCCTCTGTCTGCCTTGGTTTCCTCAACTGTAAAATGGGGATAATGAGAGTACCTCCCAGGCTGTTGTGAGGATCAAATGAGAAAATAATACAACTATTAATAATAACAATAACTAACATGGATGTTATTATTACTGTGTGCCAGGCATTGCGTTAAACCTTTTACAAATTTTGTGTCTTTTGGTCTTCACAACAAGCCCATTTTACAGATGAGGAAAAGGAGGCAAAGAAAGGTTAAATAGCTTGCTCAGGGTAATCCTTGTAAAGTACATTGCACAGTGCCTAGCACATAATAAACACTATTTAAATGCTTATTCTCTTCCCCCTTACCTGTTGGTGGTTTGTGGGGCCTACCAGGAGGAAGAGTCAAAGAAGGAGAAGTGTGGAGTCAGCCTTCCAGGACTGGGAAGAAAAGGGGGCATCACCATTTAGCTGCAGGTGACTTCCCTTCCCCGTATACCTCTGCAAGGAGAGCAGGTCTGCAAGTGAGAGATTTGAGCCAAGAGGAGGAGAGGAGGGGAAGGCAAAGAGGAGGCCGACTGATGGATAGCCTGCCACCGTAGCCTCCATGTGGCCCTAGAGGGAGGCTTCATTCTTGTGACCCTAGATTTTATTTTATCAACCAATCCAGATGTGGGTCTGGTAGTTGATACCTCTCCCAGAGGTACTGAAATTGCATTTTAACCAGGGTCCCCTGGAGATCTCATTACCTTCATTCTAAAGAGGGAATGACTTTCTGATGGTGGGACATTACAGACAGATTCTAAACCCTAGATTTCTTCTACTTATCCAAGCCTCAATTTTCTCACTATAAAATGGAAATAAAAAGGGCACTGACTTCACAGACCTCATAGAGCTGGCCTAAGATAAAATAAGCAAAAGTATGTAATTTACTTGTAAACCTTAATATGATATATAAGTATAAATGATCTTTCTTTTGATCCATGTAGACAAGCAGAGAAGAAAACAAGTACAAACCTCAGCTAATGTAAAATCATTTGAGTTCTGTCTACATAGTGATGAGATTGACGAACTCATCAAAAACATGCACTGTTGCCTTTTCACATAGTTAGAGTGAAAGGAAACCAGCTATACACACACCTACACACAATTTTTTGAAAAGATATTTACCAAAAACCACCTTGGTTTCAATTTTCTTGTTTCTGAATTTGACTGGGAAGCATAGTATCCCCCCTCTCATTTTCTCTCCTCCAAATCTGACTGCTGAGGAGAAAAAAATCTAGAAAATACTGTTCTACACAATGTTCAGATTTCTTTCTGCAAGTTGTCTGAAAGGAGATATATATATATATATATATATATATATATATATATATATATATATATACAGAATCATAGGATTTGAGCCTTGGAACAGACCTCAGCAGCCATTTAGTTCAACTCACATATGAAAAGAGTTCCTTTCTGTCATTCTTGGGAAACCCACCAATCAAGGCCAAATTTCCATCGTTGGACAACTCTTAACTGTTAGGATGTTCTCCCAAACTTCAAGACTCTGTTTTGTTTTCACCCCTTCCATTGCACCTGGTTTTGCCCTAAGGGACCAAGCAGGTCAAGTCAATTCCTTTTTTCATGTGACAGACCTTTAGAAATATTTTAGGTTGAGCTGGACCTCCTGAGGGAGATATAATGTTTGTCTACCTCTCTTGTTTACCTTTGTTACCTCTTTTCTACAGTATCAACTACCTCCTGGTAAGGAGATGAAGAAATTAATGGTAGTAGAAGAATACTTTCGTTGTTTTGTGATAGGAAGTTGATAAGTGTTCAGCTGTGGAGAAAAGATCTGCAAGCCATGACACCAGCGCTAAATGCTGCCATCAACAGGTATGTAAGCCCAAGAGCCCCTGGAATAGCAGTCCCCTGCCCTCTCCTCCCTTGTTTCCAACCAAGTCCCCAAAGCCCTTTTCTAAGGGTTCCACTGTCCTTGCCTGCAGCACTCTTTTCATTAGACATTCATTCACGTACCTTCAAAACATGGGCTTTCAATAGGTGGAGATTGGGGCTAGGAAATGAAAGAATAAATGACTCAATGAATATTAGATGTCACCTGGATTCAGAGTGACTACTTAAAGAAGAAAAACTTACATGGAAAACAAGAGCAAAACCCTCCAGCCTCCCTCCCCCCTTTTCCCTATGTAGCTGAAATCAAAACAAACACGATCATTTTTTCCAGTGGCAAATTGCTTCAAATTGATATTATTCTCAAAAATTGCCTCACATTTACTGTCTCGAGGAAACAGATATTCTTGTTTCCCTACACATCCTGAAAATGTTGACATAGGGCAGAAATGTCTTTTTTTAAAGTGCAATAATTACCAACTGAAATTCCTTCCATTAGCGCTAAGTTGGAGTTTAGCTACGTTCTTGGACATGTTGACTGCTTATTCTTTGTTTGGCCAGGTGGCTGGGCCTTTGGAAATTGAAAAGATGGGATAAAATTCAAACGATTCCTACGACAGCAGATCTTTCCCAATCAGATGACTGTCAACCAGTCATTCAGTCAGCAAGCACCTATTAAGTGCCTACTATGTGCTAATCACTGTTCTGGGAGCTGGAGATAGAACAACAAAATGGAAACAAGCTCTACTATCAAGTTGCTTGCATTTTTATGGAATCAATTTGTATAGTCACAGCTGAATGATTGGAATAGGGAGAGACCTGAGTCAGGGAAACCAAGTAGAAGGTTGCTGTGTTAATGCAAATGTGACATGAGGACCAGTACCACTAGCAGCTCTGTGATTGGAGAGAAGGGGATATATGTGAGAGATATTGTGAAGGTAGAAATGACAAAATTTGACAAGATTGGATGTGAAGAGTGAGTACAAGATTCAAGTCAAGGATGACACTATGACGGCTGGGAAGATGAGATGGTTTGAGGAGAAAGTTAATGAGTTTTATTTTGGACATGATAAGTTTGAGACACCTATGGGACAGCCAGTCTGAGATGTCTAACAGGCAGGTAATAGAGACACCAAAGCTGAAGAGAGAGGTTAGAATTGGATATATAGATCTGAGAATTATCTACATAGAGATGCCAATTGAACCAATAGGAGATGATGAGGTCATCAAACAAGATAGTCTACAAGGAGAAAAGAAGAAGAACCAGAAAGGAGCCTTGGGGGATGCTCATGGTTGGTGGACGTGACCTAGATGAAAATCCAACAAAGGGGATTGCAGGAGCGTTTAGGAAGGTAGGAGGAAAACTAGGAAAGAAGAGAGCATCAAGGAGGAAAGCTTTAGCATGATAGTTACCAGGAATCATAGGATCAAGGGAGAAGTTTTGAGGATGATGGAGACATGGACATAGACAAAGATTGATGATTAGAGGGAGAATGTGGATGATAATGGGAACAGTCTGCTAGAGGACATGAGATGGAATCGAAAGTTTTGTGCATGTAGAGAGGTTTGCCTTGCTTGGCAAGGAGAAGGGTCATCTGCTCATATGAGTCAGGGGTAGAGGAGGAGAGAGAAAAATTTCTGAGTGATATGAGATGGAGAGGATGGACAAGAGGGAGCTTTTGGAAAATGGCTTCAAAAAGAAGCGCTCAGTAATGCTTTTGGACAGACTTGGTCATCTCCTTTTCAAAACCAGAAAAGTAAAAGAAAAGAATGCTATTATAAAGGAAGATTTTGTTCCCTCTCTTTTCTTCCTAGATTCTTCTTTCCAATTGAAAAGTTGACCTTGAAGTCAACTTGACCTTATAAACTCTTTTGAGGTATATTTCTTCTCCAATCAGTACATACTGATTTAAAGTGTGCTATATGAATTCTAGAAGGATCAGTAGAACATCTTGGACTTGGGGAGACGTGCACAAGGAGGATCATTTTGTCTGGTGTGTTAGAGAATGGAGCAGTAGCTAGTTGACATTGTAGGCAGTCATTTTCTACTACTTATTGAATGATCACTTTTCATGTGGCATAACCCAGAACATGAAGAATTATTTTGAAAATGCACGGCATCTCACATGTAAAACTGAAGCCCAGAACAAATTCATTTTAGGAAGTGGAATGGTTAACACTGTACACTTCTCAAGCCCTACTGTAAACTATACTCAATAGAGGTTTTCAAGTTCTTGTGCTGGAAATCCGTGTTGTGCTTTTCTTCTCTATTTGTTTTCTAGAAAGAAGCCATTGGACATATAGAGGACTTGGAATCTGCCTTCCACTGAGATCTCTTAGCACTGAGAGCTGAAAGAGCACTTGGAGATCAACTAATCCCCTCCTTTCACAGATGAGGTAAAAGATTGAGAGAAGGGGAGTACCCAGCCCAAAGTCACATAGGAAGGGGCTGAGTTTGAATTAAAGTCCAGATCCTTGGGTTCCACATGCAGTATGGTGGTATAGTGAATAATTCACTGGTCTTATCATTAGGAAGACCTGAGTTCAAAGACTGCCTCAGATTATAGCTATGTGGTCCTGGGAAGATGATTTAACCTTTAGATACTTCTATGGGCATAGGGTTACATGAAATCCTTGACCACACTAGGCCAGTCTCATTGTCTCTCCAGGTCCAGGAATCTACAGAATCAACCAGAGGGTGCTATGCCACATCCCCAGGGCCAGGATGGAGACATCCTCACCCACTTCCTAAGAGTACCCTGCTTGGTGATCCATCTGCCGGGCTGCAGCCAGGGATTCATCAAAGGATGTAGGTAGGCCATGGTTTTTGTAAAGGAGGCCAGGAAGGTGGGGCTAAAGGAGAGAAACCAGGTCCCGACTTCTTTATGCATTTGAGAACTAAGCATCTAAGAACTGGGAGAAGATGCTGTACTTTGGGGTTTATTAGTGAGTCCTGATAAATATACTATCAGTCTGAAATCAAACTGCTCTTTGTTTTTCCTGTTGATATCTCTTGCATTGTTATTATTTTTATTCAAGCAATTTACAGTATAGACTGGAAATATGATTCCATTCATCCACTGCATATTGACTAAGTGGTCAGTGAAGATGGAATACTTACAAAAGGAATTAGTAGGAAAGCTCGTTTCCATATTCATAACCACTGACAGACAGTGTTCACCATTCCTAGTCATGAAGCCCAGCTGTCTTGCGGATTCAGACAGTGTCAGGGATGAATCAGACCTGTTTGGCTCTTGGCCTTTCACCTTTCGAGAACCGTTGGTCTAGTTTCCAGAAAATGCAAATTGGCAGCTAAGTGATTAGTGATCTTTGTCTTCAGGAAGGTAGTATTTTGTCTTTGATGGTTGGCGCCTGAGCTAAAAGGGTTCCATGGTGAGGTAGGTGAGAGGGTGGCCTGAAGTGATATCCTCATATGCTAAGTAGTCTGTGTTGCTGGAGAGAAGTGTGAAAAATGAAGGCTGCCTTCTGGCTGGGTGACAGGTTCTATATGAACAGGCCTTTGCCATGTCCAGCAGCCTTTCCAAGATCAAGTTCAAACAGCCACGCTGGCTAGCCTTTGCTCTCATCACCTTTGCCTACGAAAGTTTCCCCATCGCAAAATGAGAATGTGGTAAAGGTAGACTTTATTAGTTTGGAAAGAGACTACAAGGAAGTTGTGCTGTGTCTGTTGGAAGGAATATGCTTTATTATGCAGTGTAAATAGACAACTGACAGCCGGAGCTGAGAAAATCCCATGGAGGATTTGAATGGAATGCAATTCATAGGCTCTGCTTCCAGAAAGCATGCTTATTAACTCCAAGGATTCCCGGGAGATTTGAGACTTTCTGATTCCAAAATGCGCTATATGTTCTCCTTTACTCATAGGAGAAAATCAAAATGCTTCTATTAATTTTAATGATTGTTATTGACAAGTCACACATACCTTGCTGATCTCTTTTTGCTTGCAAAAATTCAGGACTTTTAAATTATTTTAATTCACCGGTGGAAAACATTTTTAATATCCCTTTTCCCTCTTCTGCTTTTTTGGAATTTGGCACATTTTTTCCCTCTTCCTTTTTTTTTCTTTTTACTAAGGTGTCATTCCCGTATGCTGTGTTCCTATTTGCATGCATATTTTTCCAATGATTTCCAGTTTGTATAAAAATATGTAACAATGTCAATATACCGGTCCTATGAATCTGTGACCTACCTTGGTTATACATAGAGAGAAAGTGTGAATATAAACAGAACTTGGAGTCAAAATGTCTTGGGGAAGGCCTTACTCTGACACATAAACAACTTAGCGGCAGTTTGACCGTGGGCAAATTCCTTCATTTTTCTGTGCATCATTTTTTTTCATTGGTAAAATGGGGTTAGTATTGTGTACATGGCTTACCTAATTTTCAGGATAGTAAGGAAAGTGCATCGTGAGCTGATTTATAAACATCGTGTGGGATATTATGCTCCTGGGCCTTCTGACTTCTTTAATGCTTTTAAAGGTACAGCTCATAGATTTAGAACTGGAAGTAAGCTTAAAGGTCATCTGATCCAATCCCCTTATTTTAGAAATGTGAAAACAGAGCCATCATAGATGTTAAATGACTTTCAGAAGTTAAATGACTGGTCACAAAGTGGTAAGCCACAGAGTTAGAATTCAAACTCCCATTTTCCAACTATATATCCCATGGTGCTAAGCCATTGCTGCTAAGTCATGTTGCCATATTCCCATTTTGTGGTCCTGGAAATAATGATGGCTAGCATTTATATAACACTTTAAGGTTTATAAAACATTTTACAAATATTATCTCATTTTATCCTCATAATCCCAGCAGGTAGGTGCTATTATCTCCATTTTTCTCATGAGAAAACTGAGGCAAACAGAGGTTGAATAACTTGCTCAGTTTCTCACACAGCTAGCGGTTGTCTGAGAAGTGGCCTCTTGACGCTATCCAGAGCAAATGGTAGAGCAGAAAAGACTTTGTTGCATTAGTGAAATAGGAAGTTGTTGATGATTTGAGGGGTGTTGGAAAGGCCCCCTACTCAAAAATTTTACTCTCTTTGAGTTGTCACTGATGCTTGAAATTTCACCATTAGAAGATTCAACACTTTTTATCCAACATTATCCTCTGCAGACAGCCTTCTTTTAATATCTAGGTACTGCAGAGGAGAGTAACACATCACCAGATCATTAGCATCTAGAGTGAATTAATTTATCTGATCGCTTTCTTCTCAGATAGTAATGCAAACATGAGAACCCTGGGTACTTGCAATGGGGACAGAGTGCTAATGATAGAAGAAAGCCTGCATAAAGTCTTTCACTGGGTTATTTTTAAGCATAAACGTCACTCTTCTGTCTACCCATTTCATCTAGAGAACAAAAATCTAGCATGGTAGATGTGGTCAAGGTGCTGTTAACTTTGAGACAGTGGTGTGGCTCAGTTTGGGCATCTATTCTGTGCGCATCTAATGTTTGCCAGACTTGTCTTGACATTGACTAGAGTGTGGACTTTACCTTTAACATGTTGCGTCCTTTGTGATGCTGTGAAAAGACCACTGACATTGCTTTTCTCAATATCCCCAAACTCTCTTCATTGCTATTATAGACTTTCAATGGACAATGTTAGTAACTCATCTGTATATATTTCCTTTGTGAGGAATTGTCTGTTTTCCACACTGGAGCATTTTAAAGCCAGCATGTCAGTCTGGGTTTTCATCCTTAAGTGTGAATTATATAATTCTTTGGCTTAAGTGAAAGAACTATAGCCAGCTTGTAATTTTCTGCATGACAGCACAAATATTATCTCCTAAAACCAGGAAGAGAGGCATGGCCTTTGGTAGCTATGAGACCGGTAATGGGGGTTTTGTCTTGATTTTTCTATAAAGTTTTAATTAGTAGTAAAAAAAACCTCAAGTAACATGACCAACTGATGAACAGCCCCTGAGAAGTCCACGGTGCAGCATAGGACATAGAATGCCTTTCACGCAATTAGCTTGGTTGTACTTAATAGCAGGTCCTACATATATCCAGAGAATTCATGAACCGTGATTGGAGGTACATAGTTTATGTAGGAAAAATGGATTTCCAAGTGAATTCTGCCCGTTGACATCTCAAGGTAAATCCTTTCCTTCTCTCTCCCTCCCCATTTTGTAAATCTGCCACATTTCCACCAAGTTGTGATATTTTGATACCTCAGAAACAGACCAAATAATGAATCTCTGGACAGGAGACTAGAGGTCAGATTGTTGGGATCATCGAATAGAAACAGATGTGCTATTGTTCCCAGAAAAGGAGGAATAGTTTTCAAAACAACAACAAGCACAAACCAGTGGCAAGTGACTTGGTGATGCCCATAAATCCCCATCATTTGAAAGCAGAGCAGGGACCTGCAGAAAATGAGCAGCACCTTATGTCACTCAGGCCAGCTCTGTGCAGGCAGGTAGTATCCATATCGCAAATTGTACTGATTGGGACCAGGTGGTAGCCAAAGATGGAAGGAGCCCCAGAAATTGAAGCCTTCTCTCATTTCCTAGAAATGGCTTCTCCAAATGAGTGTTGAGATGTATGAAGAAAAGCTGGTTTCTGTGCTCTGGATCAACAAAGGACACACACCAACAAGAATTCTCTTGTCACTTTGAGTATCCATATCAATCTCTTCTCTCTGCATTTCCTTTCTTTCTTCTAAGCAAAGTTCCCTATGAGAATTAAATATTATAAAACTCCCTTAAGTAGTAAAGACAAATGTTAGTGTGCTGAGCACATGGTAGGTGCTTATTAAATGCTTGGTGAATTAACCTAACCTCTCCCCATGCCCCATGGGATTATTGTCATGAGAAATCTCACAAAATAGAATAGGGAGGTTTATGAAATGGTATAAGGTCTTGTGTTTGGTGGTTGGTGGCAGTTGCTGCGGAATACTTCTCCCATAACCCTCATCAAGAAAAAGGACGTGCAAAGAATCCTGAGCAGGTCTTTCTTGCAGCTCTGTGGCTCTTTTGAAGTTTCAGAAAGGTTTATCCTTCTGACCACAATCCATGTATTTAGGCAGAATAAGGGAGGGGGAAGTGCATATGATAAAAAAGAAACTAGAACAGAAGATGAGGAAAGATGGAGGAGGAGACCAAAGCATGCATGCTAAGGAGGAGGAAACATTTTGGTAGGAATTCCTCTCTTCCTTATAAATTTGAAATCCTTTGGATATGAGTAAGGTGGCACCATGTGATTTTGCTTCTCTGGAAAGAGGCTGGGACCTGCTGGATTTGACCATAGCAGGAAATCAGAGGCTCTACACAGGGCACCTAGAAGCCATGAAGAAAACCAGACGTCTGGGGAAAGGCTTCTGAATAGCAAATAGGCAAAATTGACTTAGTCCAACATGCCTTACTTTCTGTGAAGGGTAGATGAAAAGGCGAGGCTGTTGTTAGGAGATGAATTTCTTTCAATTTGTGCCTCCAGTTTCTTAATGAAAATTAATGTAATGTATTCAGCATATGTATACTGTAAAAACTCTTACAGAAAAAAATTATCATACATCTGTTGGTTGCCATAATATATTGTTAGCTACAGGTATCTACAAGAGAAGTAAATGCCATTTCATTTGGCTAATGTGTTTAGGAAGGTGTCGATTTAGTGCATACCAATAGTAATGAGCACATTGTACGTATAGATCGTCAGCATGCATGTGCCAAGCACGGGATCTTTTGTTGTATCTCTAATTCAATAATGAAGCATTTTGGCTGGTGGATTCAGGTTAACCCAGCGAAACATTCTGGCTGATCATATCACTGAAGAAGATCTGTTTGGTTTTGGTGAAAAAAAGTTTATATTGGGAGACCATGTTGATTCTGTGCGGTAAGGATGTGAGAAATCTGCTACTGCTATCTTGACTAATGGGCATTCCCAATTCTGTCAGTCTTCTGAAAAGACCAACGTGTGTTGGATAGGGAAGGGAAGGAGATAGGGATGGGCAAAGGTTGTCAGTAATGACCTGTGTGGAACTGGAGCAGAATGGGGTGAGAGTGGGAGGGAGGTGGAGATCAAAGGGGGACTATCACCAAGGTTCCTAGATCTTTTCATGGCAATGGTCCCTGCTCTGTGCCTTACCATCTCGGCGCAGAGTGACAGAGCCCAGAATGGCAGACAGCTGCCTTGTCTAATACAGAGGGAAGGAAAGCAAAGAACATCACAACATGATTTCAGTTCCGTTTGTGTCTATTCTATCAGACACTGCTGTCTTGTCTTCTTTAGAATAGTACTTCCTTTAAAGTAAGGAATATATTATGCATGGTGTCAACTTATAGTGAATACTCAAAAAATGCCAAATAGTAATCAGCACTAAAAGAGAATTTCCTGCTCAGACATATGTAAATGATTGGCCAGCATCCTTCCCTCATCAAAGAACCAATCACTTAATGGTTTCTCTTGATCAAAGTCAAGATTGGAACAAAAATCAAAGGGAAGTCTTTTTTTTAAGCAAGAGTTGAGGTTGGCTTGGGAAATTGTTTCATGCATAAAAAAATAGAAGAATCCAAAAGTTCTTTCCGAAGCATAGTGTATGAAATTTTAAGGT